>NW_021703784.1:3873156-4006268 GCF_005190385.1 Monodon monoceros | reverse complement strand
TGAGCCTGCGCTCCAGAGCCCACAAGCCACAGCTACTGAAGTCCGCATGCCTAGAATCCGTGCTCTGCAACAAGAGAAGCCACTGCAATGAGAAGCCCATGCACCGCAACGAAGAGTAGCCCCCGCTTGCTGCAACTAGAGAAAGCCCGTGTGCAGCAACAAAAACGCAACGCAGGGACTTCCCTGGTGGCGCATTGGTTAAGAATCCGCCTACCAATGCAGGGGACACGGGCTCAAGCCCTGGTCCTGGAAGATCCAACATGCCACGGAGCAACTAAGCCTGTGCACCACAACTACAGAGCCTGCGCTCTAGAGCCCGTGAGCCACAACTACTGAGCCTGTGAGCCACAACTACTGAAGCCCAAGCGCCTAGATCCCACGCTCCACAACAAGAGAAGCCACTGCAATGAGAAGCCCACGCACCACAACGAAGAGTAGCCCCCTCTCGCCGCAACTAGAGAAAGCCAGCTTGCAGCAACGAAGACCCAATGCAGCCAAAAATAAATAAATTTATTAAAAATAAAAGAAAGACCCAACGCAGGCAAAAAAAAGAAAAATTAAATCTTTTAAAAAAAGAAAAGCTAGACTTGACTTCATAGCATTATGGAAAACATAGAAGACACTATACCTATAGAGGAAGACTGTGGACTAATCAGAAGGTCCTCCTGGACTTGTTCACTTCCTGGCACTGTCTGCTGGTCACTCAGTGAACTCTGGGATGCACTGACAGGCTGGGATACTTCCTCATGGACCTCCTCATCACTTAACCTTTCTACTTTGACCCGGACATCTTCCTCGGTACCCAGAGGTAAGGTAGTTTTTGTGCTCTCACAAGTCACATAATCAGCCATTCTTCTACCTGTCTCAGATGGGCCAGGTAATTCTAAAGTCCGGGTATTTTCTGCTTGCTTAAGCTTATCAGGCTGAATCCTTCGATCAATTCCAAAAGGAAAAGTCCAGGGAAAAGCTAGAGAAGAGTCAACTGGTTGATTTCTATTTTCTGAGTAGGAAGCTGAAGAATTCAATACCTGTGGAGAACTTGTTTGTGTGCTACACTTCACAGGACTTTCAGGAGACATAACAATGTAGCTTTTGCGCTTTCTCCTCGACTCTCGGCAAACAGGAATGGTTCTTTCTACCACACTGCACTCTGAAGACACTGGAGAAATGCTTCCGTCTCGAGATGTAAAATTGCAGTTAGAGTTATTTTCTTGTCCAGCATCTAGACCCTTTTCTGGTTGGCTGTTGGGTGTATTCCATAAAATGCTTGATTTCATGAACTCTGAGCAGGTGCTAGCAACACTGAACATTTGCATATAGCTGGCTGCAGCTAGAACATCAATGATATTTTCTGTGTTAATTGACAGAGTGGCTGTGTAAGCATATTCTAAAAGGGGTATAAAGCCAGTCACTGTGACATGATGCAAATCCAACACATTCTTGTTCTCATCTTCTGCTTGGCCTACAAGTTTGGTGCGAAAGAAATCACTGCAAGCTGCTAGTACCACCTTATGTGCCCGGAAGACTTTGTCCTGGACACGAATAGTGATATCACAAAAATGTCCATCATTTCGAAGCATATTTAGCTTTCCAAGCATTTCCTGGCTGTGGGAAGAGGAGCTATGAGTAAATGTTTTCACACCCATCTTTTCCTTCCTCTTCTACCGATGCTCTTCAAGGATGCAAATGAATCAGAATGTCCTAAAAGATACATAAAATAAGCATTAATTGATGGTTTAGTAGCTGAAATAAAAGGTGATTTAGATCGTTTTCATGAGGCCACCATGCTAAATCAACAAGCTGAAAGATGGTAGTGAGAAAGTTAGTTCAAGGTAAGAAATATATTAAAATACATTCTCTATATCTGTCCCCTAAAGTGTCCTATCAGTGGAGTCTGTGAGCTAATGTCACACTTAATGAGCTGCATAGTTTTAAATAATAATAATTTGCAAATAATGACAATTATAGAATACTATTTTCCAGATATAGTTCTAAATGCTTCACATTCGATAATTTGATTGTCATGATGTCTCTACCAGTAGGTACATTTTATCCCCATTTAACAGAAAAAGGTTAACTACCTTGCTGAAGTCAGAAAATTTTTAAGTGGCAGACCCAGGGTTCAAATCCAGTCAGGCTGGCTCCAGAACCTACACTCTTAACCTCAATGCTTTATCCTGCCTCTTTTAGGATATAAAGTGAGTAAATACAAGTGACCAAGAGTCTAAGTGTTATGACGTGCTAGGTCTGCATTCTTTCTTCAACAGTTCCTCCAAGGCTGTTTGTTACAAGGACTAAATGAGACAATACACGCCGCACGTGCTGAGCACAGCATTGGCACGTTGTGAGCACTCGTAGGTGAAAGCAGCTACTGCTGTTTAGATTACTAACACGATAAAACCACCTTCCTGAAAGAAAATTTATAAAACAAATAATGTTTAGTAATCAACTGATTGGATTTTCCCTTAAAAAAAAAAAAAAGTTGGTTTGCCTGTATCACATTTTACATTTATTCACTAAAAATGTAAAAAACTGACATTCTTAAATACTTTTAATTTTGCAAATCTAATAATACTTTTAAATAATAGTTTTTACAGTACTTTCCCCCTAAACTCTTTTTATATCCTCTATGTGAAAGTCACGGAGGCTTGTACTAGCCCCTTGATAAAGATAAGAAAACACTAATGCTCAGTGAAGTTAAATGGCTAACAAATGACAACCAAAGCTAAGATCTGGGTCTTTTGACTGTTAGATTGCTTTTCCAATACAAGAACACATAGCTAAACACATATATATGGAATTTAAGAAAAAAAAAATGTCATGAAGAACCTAGGGATAAGACAGGAATAAAGACACAGACCTACTAGAGAATGGACTTGAGGATACGGGGAGGGGGAAGGGTAAGCTGTGACAAAGCGAGAGAGTGGCATGGACATATATACACTACCAAATGTAAAATAGATAGCTAGTGGGAAGCAGCCGCATAGCACAGGGAGATCAGCTCTGTGCTCTGCGACCACCTAGAGGGGTGGGATAGGGAGGGTGGGAGGGAGGGAGACGCAAGAGGGAAGAGATATGGGAACATATGTATATGTATAACTGATTCACTTTGTTATAAAGCAGAAACTAACACACCATTGTAAAGCAATTATACTCCAATAAAGATGTAAAAAAAAAAAACAAAAAAACCCCACATAGCTATGTACATCAATTATTTTATCTAAGACAAATAACTTTTCTTTTTTTTTTTTAAAAAAAGTACTAAAATAAATGCAAAACAAATTTGGGGAAACACTTTTTGTAAATCATCTCTAGATAAAGAAGATTTCAAATGTCTCAAAAATATAGCCACCAGTTAAAAATGGTGTTGAAGATCATGAATATTTAACTGACCTGGAAAAATGTGTGGTTCTGAGTATTAAACGAATGCACAATTACTGAATACAGTGAAAACTCAAGTGGTCATTATTATGTATTTAGAGAAAAATGTGATGAGTATACAGACGATAATCATCTTTGTGAAATATATACACACGTTTATATTTGTACACACACACACACACAGAACAAGAGAACATGAGGTCTTAACTAGAGATTCATGGATTCACTAAGGGTGCCATGATCCTTCTGAAATTGCACACAGAATGTGTGTATTGATGGCAGCTTTCATCATATTCAAGGGAATCACTGGTAGACTATGGGTGTTTATTCTCTTCTTTTTGCACATTAAACAATTTTTTTCTTTTAAAAAGCACCATACTGCTGCAAAACCCTAGGGTTTCAGTTCCTCTTGGTTCAAACCCCAAAGTCATGCAGAGTAGGTCTACTTCTTCTTTCCCCTTGAAAAAGCTTTCAAAAACTGAAGATGGCAATCACATTCCATTCTTTCCTAAGGTTCTATTCTTTAAGCTAAACATCCCTTGTCCTTTTAAGTTCTCCTTAAAATTTGATGAACATCCTTGCTATGCTCTCAACAATCTCCATTTCCTGTATTCCTTTAAGACTGGTTCCCAGAGTTGTACACAATATGATAGGTATGGCAGGATTATAACTTGAGCATAACTTTACTATTTTTACCTCCCTTGTCTGGGTACAAATATTGGTAAGACTAAACCCGGTATTCTGACAGTCAAATCATACTACTGACTGATTTTGTTTATACTATTGAAAACTTAATTCAATAATCGACTGATTAGATGTGAGGAACTTTATTATGTAAAGAGAGGAACACAATTAAAAATAAAACATTGTCCTTGACCTCATTAAGTTTACAGTCTTGGGCTTCCCTGGTGGCGCAGTGGTTAAGAATCCGCCTGCCAATACAGGGGACATGGGTTCGAGCCCTGGTCCGGGAAGATCCCACATGCCACAGAGCAACTAAGCCCGTGCGCCGCAACTACTGAGCCTGAGCTCTAGAGCCCGCGAGCCCCAACTACTGAGCCCGTGTGCCCCAACTACTGAGCCCACATGCCACAACTGCTGAAGCCCACGCGCCTAGAGCCCATGCTCCACAACAAGAGAAGCCACAGCAGTGAGAAGTCCCCACTCACCGCAACTAGAGAAAGCCCACGTGCGGCAACGAAGACCCAATGCAGCCAAAAAACCACAGAAAACTTAGTCTTTATGAAGACGACACACGTACCTAATTAAAACTACACAGCTAGTGCTATGTGAAAGCAAACAAAGAAAAATTTAATTCTGAACGTGCAGGGCAGGAGAGGCACCATGGAGGGCAGGGAGTAATGAAAGTAGAGCTCTGCCGGGTGATAAAGCAGACGGGAGTGCCAGGCTCTCATGGGACCTCACACGATCTCAGTGAGCGCTCACCATCCTGACGTGCCTTGCGTACAGTGTGTGCACTGTACTGGCAAGTTGTTGTTAATGGCACTATAAGTTACTCTAAATGTGGGCATGCAGAGGTCGTCAGTTCAAACATCAATCCACTACATAAACATCACTTTCGAATGTTCTTTGTAAGTAAATGTACATGTGAAGGGGAAAAGATTTAAAAAAAGACACCCTAAAGATTTCCAGCTCAATAAATATAAAAAATTCACTGAATATCCCAACATGAGAAGACAAAATGACCAATCTGAGGTTCTTCTTAGTCTGATAACACAATAAATGGCATGAAGCTCTGGGCCGAGCCAGCCAGGTAAGGCCGCTGAAGTAACTACCCTGACCAATCAGAGGCGACATCTCAAATATAAACCTGCCTGTGCGCTTTCCCAAAGACAAGCAATCACAACGAGACACCAGGCAGCTAAGACTGATCTGACCAAACTACCATTTAACGTATCTGCTGATTTCTCTCTCACAGGAACGAGATGAAGAGGGAAAAAAATGGGAAAGCTTTATTTGGAAGTTTTTTGTTCATTTGCTGTACCCCAGTAAACTGGCTTCTTTAAAAGCCAGGCCATGAGGAGCACTTAGTTTGATCGGGATCACATGGTTCAGGGAGGAACATGCCTTCAAGCAAGTGATACTCATAATCCAGGGACCATCTGCATGAACACAGGTGTGAAAGCAAGAAATTAAATAGTATATTTGGAGAACACGTGCAACAGGGTGTTGAAAACATTTCAATCTCGGTTTGGGTGGAGGCCCCAAACAACAGATACTGCATCCAAAGTGAGGTGCAAGGCCACCTGGACATGGAGGCAGGGGAAAACTTAGTTTCAACCTTGAGTTACACCCACCTTCAACGTTCAAAGAGTTAAATATTAGAAAAGGACTTTGCCGAGTGATCAGTGTGTTGTGAGTTTCAAACCCTCTCCCACTCCCTTCTACTCCCCAGTAATGGAAAGGGGTTAAGGCAAATTTGCCCTTTGTTTCAGGTCTACAGAAAATGTGTCACACTTGAAAAAAATCTGATGGATACAAGTCTGATTTAAACTCTGGCCAAGACTACGAAGTATGCTTACCATCTCTCAACAGTATATAAAAGCAACGCCCGGAATGGCTGAAGAGACTCTGGTGCCCAAATGCTGGGTTGCACATCCTGGTACCGCCATGTGTAGCAGTGGGACCTTAGGCAAGTCACCAAACTTCACCGTAATTTCTTCAGCAGTGAAACAGGGATAACAGAACTTACTTCAGAGAGCTCTGAGCATTAACTGGCCTGATACACATAAAGTGCTTTTAACAGTACTTAGCACGAAATGAATGCTACAGAAACGTCAGCCGCTGCTGCTGCTGTTATTAAAGACCTTTCCTTATTATTCAATCCTGGAGGGGCCAGAGACCACAGTCAGCAAATGAGGAGGAATAGAAGGGCAGAGAGGAAAAACAGAAAGAAAAAGGAAGGCAAACCAACCTCACTTTCCACTGCAGACCTAGAGTAGGCCTGAGGTGGGCAAAGAAGAAAACCTTTAACTCTGAATTAAATTTATTAGTTCTCGAAAATAATGTTTCTATTCCCTGAAAGTAACCAGAAAAGTTATTAAGACTTGCCCTTCAAGAGGCTGGAGGGAGTATTAACCCCACAGAATAAATTTATAAGGATGATGGAAGACAAAAATAAAATGGATTCTGAGTACCTTCCGTAAACTGTGTTTGTTCAATGTAATGGTTACACACATATGGTACAAAGTATAATACAGATGGAGGTATGGAATGGAAGGAAGATGAAGATTAGACTGGGAAATGCCCTGTATGCCATGTATTTATTACATTAATTTCCCAACACAGGTCTGTGAAAACTTAGTCTCATGACATACTCTATAATAAATTACACAGACAAATATAATTTAGAAATACTGCAGTAACATACATTGTGGCAAAACTTGGGATGAAATTATGTTATTTGAAAAAGTCATACGTAATATGGATAGTACAGAAGCCAGAAAGTATATCCTGAAATTTTTATAAATTAGATAATTCTATTTAAAAAAACCTCGTATCTCTCCATATGCGTGTAGATGAATATGTATGTGTGTAGTTATATATTTAATTTGGAACTCATTTAAAATTCTCAAATAAATATTTTTTCAATCCAATTACTAATGCAGAATTTATGTAGCGCTCAAAATAAAAATGTATTTTGTAATAGTTTGCAATTTGAACTAGTAATTCAGAAAGTTTCCTTCCCATCCCTTTTATTCCAAATTACTTATGAAACAGTATATACATGTTTATGAAAGCGGCCGTTGCTAAACAACATATACTTTAAGGAGAGAAAAATAGGGCTTCCCTGGTGGCGCAGTGGCTGAGACTCCGCCTGCCGATGCAGGGGACACGGGTTCGTGCCCCGGTCTGGGAGGATCCCACATGCCGCGGAGCGGCTGGGCCCGTGAGCCATGGCCGCTAAGCCTGCGCGTCCGGAGCCTCTGCTCCGCAGCGGGAGAGGCCACAACGATGAGAGGCCCACGTACCGCAAAAAAAAAAAAAAAAAAGGGAGGGAAAAATATCTTATGATTCTGTTTTGCAGTTGGGTTGAAAAACATTTACCAAATAAGGTATATAGCCCAGTTGCTATAATAGTTTAAGTTAGACAAATACTAAGTTTTGAATTCTGACTCTTCCATTTACCATTCAGGCATTAAATCTTAAGTCTAGTTACTTCATCTCTCTATGCTTCAGTTTTCTCATTTGTAAAACAGGAATGGAAATTACCCTTTCAAGATAGTCACGAGGACTGAATTAGCACAATTCCTGGCACAAAGTAAACATTCAATAAATGTTAGCTTCTATTATTACCCTAGAAAAAGTGTGAATAAAATGAAATGGAGATAAAATTTCAAAATATCTACTCTATTTCTTATATGACACAGAGCACATCCTGAATATGTATATTTTGATATAAAGATTAACTGATAAAAATTATCAGAGGATTTGAGATTAAAATGGAGTAGCTCGGACTTCCCTGGTGGCACAGTGGTTAAGAATCCGCCTGCCAATGCAGGGGTCATGGGTTCGAGCTCTGGTCCAGGAAGATCCCACATGCCGCGGAGCAACTAAGCCCGAGTGCCACAACTACCGAGCCTGCTCTCTAGAGCCCGCGAGCCACAACTACTGAGCCTGTGCTCTAGAGCCCACGTGCCACAAATACTGAGCCTGCGCTCTACAGCCCGCATGCCACAACTACTGAGCCTGCACGCCACAACTACTGAAGCCTGCACGCCTAGAGCCCGTGCTCCACAACAAGAGAAGCCACCGCAATAAGAAGCCTGTGCACCTCAACGAAGAGTAGACCCCACTCACCGCAACTAGAGAAAGCCCGTGTGCAGCAACGAAGATCCAACACAGCCAATAAATAAATAAATAAAACTAAAAAAAAATGGAGTAGCTCTTCAGCATATAAAGTGAGGTGGCTGCCTCAGATGATTGAAGAGAAAGTAATGAGACTGCTAACCTTGAAACTAATTTGCGAGGATGTGAAACTTGATATTTAATAAGAATTTGCATGTTTAAATATCCAGCCACATCTCAAAACTGGAAACTAATTTTCCAAATTATACTAACAAGGTTTTAATTATGCTAAAACTGAACTGAGATAACTTCGTTCCCACCCTATTTCTAATTAAAACCAATCAAGGACAGAAAAGAAGGTTAGGGAGAGAGACATACAGAATTTAAGATGCCTCTAATAGGAATATTCAGGTGGAATTTATATATAAAGTATCTGTACTAGTTGACTGTGTACAGTAGCAAATGCAGCACTAGGACCTTCAGATATGTTATCTCACGTGAGGTAAGATGATAATAATCTGATTTTACAGAGGAATTGAGACTTGAAACACTGCTTGTTTGAGGCCACTTATGTTTATGTTTATACCAATGCTAAGGGCCTAGGACCTTATGCAATAGGTAACCACTGGAGAACCACTGGAGAGCAGTGTTATTTACAGCTACATTTTAAGATTATCCTGGTAGCAATACAGAGGGTGGCTGTTAGAGCAGTACAAGTGTAAGATAAGATAAAATCGGACTAAATCAGTGGCAGTGAGGATAGAGAACATAAATTGACAAATATTTAGGAGGTAAAACCACCTAGGCATGATTTTGTGTTGGGGATGGGATGGGGGAGTAGTAGCAGACAAGAATGTAACCCTAGGTTTTGACATGGATGGTTGAGTGGATGGTATTTTCACCAAACAAGGCAGTGAAAGAGGAAGAGCTGGTTTTGGTAGGGCTTATATTTGAATGAAAAGAAATATTTTGGTTTTAAGCATACAATCTGAAATACTTCTGAGGGGAATATCCGAGAGTACATGTATATATGAAGTTGCCTATTCTGGTCTGGAGTTCAGGGAAGAGGTCGGAGCTGGACCTAAATACTGGGTTTTACATAGGTCACTGGTAAATTTCATCCTGTTGAATTTGTTAGAGCCTAAGACATCTAAAGAATGTGTAGGGAGCAGAGGCAGAAAAGCAAGTTGTGAGAAGCTTGGAGCAAGCA
Source organism: Monodon monoceros (assembly GCF_005190385.1). Lineage (NCBI taxonomy): Eukaryota > Metazoa > Chordata > Mammalia > Artiodactyla > Monodontidae > Monodon > Monodon monoceros. The sequence goes on along the minus strand of NW_021703784.1, from coordinate 3,996,868 downwards.
GAGAGCAAAAGGATTTGGTGAAAACATTTTATGGTGTCTAATTTACATTTTGAACCTGTCCAGTATTTAGCATAATACAGAAGCAGTGAAATATGTGAATGGATAGATATATGTCCTGAAATTTCTATTTGGTTTGGCTATATGAAGTGCCTATATCTATTCATTATCAGTGGTTAAAAGGTGAAGATAAAGTTGCAATTTGAATTTACAGCCTTGAATTTGAATTAAAAGCATCAGTATGAACTCATAACATAGTTAATCTTCAGCCATGAATATCCCTAGCACCCAGACTGGCCTTCAAATTCCATTTCCCACTAAAAGAAATCATGGCCCCTTAGAGAAAAGACAGATTGCACTTTGGGGGCAGTAAATGTCCACCTGGAGCATCTTATCAGCTATGCAAGGAAGCTATCAAAGATCACTAGGGGTATGCCAAAATGCAAGTCACTTTGAGGAGGTTCCCAATGGCAAAAAATGCAACAGTAAACTGAATCAATGAAATACATTCATGAGTTCACATGACACTAGAAACAAAAACAAACCTAATCCATCACCTTTAAAGATGCTAATGAACCAAAAAATTATTTTGAAAACTGGTTTTAAAAAGAAGGAAAGAGGCACTTCCCTGGTGGTCCAGTGGCTAAGACTCCATGCTCCCAATGCAGAGGGCCCAGGTTCGATCCCTGGTCAGGGAACTAGATGCCACATGCATGCTGCAACTAAGAGTTCGCATATCACAACTAAGGAGCCCGCATGCCACAACTAAGGAGCCCATGAGCTGCAACTAAGACCCAGTGCAACTAAATTTAAAACAATAATAATAATAATAAAAGATCTCACATGCCACAATGAAGATCATACATGCCTCAACTAAGACCTGGTGCAGCCTAAATAAACAAATTAATTAATTAATTAATTAAAAAAGGGGGGGAGAATAAAGCATTTATTCTGCCTTTCCAATATAAACAGTGTTTTTAAGTAATCAAATAGAATATGAAAGGTTTCTCTTTATAGAAATATTCCAGCTAATAAATGAAGAAAGAATGTCAGAATTAGAAGAACACAATTTTGCACGCCCCCCCAAATAAAGAGGCATTAATCATCATGGTTTATAACTTCACAGAAAGAGCAGTAAGACACTGCAAAAAAGACTGAACAAAAATCTGACCAAGTTTCTAGATCCAACTACCAATTCACAGTAAATACAGAGGAACAGGAATATATTAAGCTATACCACTGCAGTGCAAACGGCAAAATTTAGACTGTGATAAACTCTACAGGACAAGACTTGGAAGGAAAAAAACAGCAAGGAAGAAAGAGATAAAGGGAGAACTAGAATGGGAAACTTTGTGCATATCTTAAGGAATAAACTTACAAGATAATTGGAAATTTGTTTTTATTGACTACTTGAAAATGTCAAGAAATTACTGTTAATTTTTTTTTTTTTCTGGTACGCGGTCCTCTCACTTTTGTGGCCTCTCCCATTGCAGAGCACAGGCTCCAGACGCGCAAGCTCAGCGGCCATGGCTCACGGGCCCAGCCGCTCCGCGGCATGTGGGATCTTCCCAGACCAGGGCACGAACCCGTGTCCCCTGCATTGGCAGGTGGACTCTCAACCACTGCGCCACCAGGGAAGCCCCCTCACTGTGGTTTTGATTTGCATTTCCCTGATAACTAATGATGCTGAACATCTTTTCATGTGCTTATTGGCTATTTGCAAATCATCCTTGGAGAAATGTCTATTCAGCTACTATGTCCATTTTTTAACTGGGTTGTCTTTTTATTATTGAATTGTAAAAGTTCTTTATTCTAGATACAAGCTGCTTATCGGATATACAGTTTACAAAAATTTTCTCCCATTCTGTGAGTTGTTATTTCACTTTCTTGGTGTCCTCTGAAGCACAAGTTTTTAATCTTGATGAAGTTTAACATCTATTCTTTTCTTTTGTTGCTTGTGTTTTTGGTGTCATATCCAAGAATTCCTTGCCAACGCCAATGTCATGAGGAATTACCTCTGTCTTATTCTAGCAGTTTTATAGTTTTAGCTCATTTTGAGTTATTTTTTATATATGATGTGAGGTAAAGGTCCAACTTCATTCTTTTGAATGTGGCTACACAGTTGTCCCTGTACTATTTGTTAAAAAGACTACTCTTCCCCATTCAATGGTCTTGACAGCCTTGTTGAAAATCAGTTAAGCATAGATATATGGGTTTACATCTGGACTCTCAATTCTATTCCATTGTTCTATATGTCTATCCTTATTCTTGATTACTGCTACTACATAGTAAGTTTGAAATCAGGAAGTCTGAGTCCTACAAATCTGTCCCTTTTTCAATATTGTTTTGGCTATTCTGGGTTCCTTGTAACTTTATTTATTTATGGCTACGTTGGGTCTTCGTTGCTGCGTGCAGGCTTTCTCTAGTTGCAGCGAGCGGGGGCTACTCTTCGTGGTGGTGCACGGGCTTCTCTTGCTGTGGAGCACAGGCTCTAGGCACATGGGATTCAGTAGCTGTGGCTCGCGGGCTCTAGGCGTGCAGGCTCAGTAGTTGTGGCTCACGGGCTTAGCTGCTCCACGGCATGCGGGATCTTCCTGGACCAGGGCTCGAACCCGTGTCCCCTGCATTGGCAGGCAGATTCTTAACCACTGCACCACCAGGGAAGCCCCCCTTGTAACTTTTAGAATCAGGGTGTCAACCTCTACAAAAAAAAAAATCAGCTGAGATTTAAAAAAAAATTAATTAATTTATTTTGGTTGCATTGGGTCTTAGTTGCGGCTTGTCAACTCCTTAGTTGCAGTACGCATGTGGGATCTAGCTCCCTGACCAGGGATCGAAACCGGGCCCTCTGCTTCGGGAGTGCAGAGTCGTATCTACTGCACCACCAGGGAAGTCCCTCAGCTGAGATTTTGACAGTGATTGTGCTCAAGTTTATAGATTAGTTTGGGGTGTACTGCCGTCTTCACAACACTGAGGCTTCCAATCCATGAACATGGGGTGTTTTTCCATTTACTTAGACCATCTTTAATTTCTTTCAACAACGTTTGGTAGTATTCAAAGTGCAAGTTTTGCACTTCCTTTGTTAAATTATTTCCTAAGTATTTTATCCTTTTTGATGCTACTGTGAATGGAACTGCATTAATTTCATTTCTGATGGTTCATTGTTCATAGTATTCCTTTATAATCTTTATTACTTGCTTCCTTCTGGTTGCTTTAGCTTTAGTTTCCTCTTCTTTATCCAGTGTCTTTAGGGGAAGGATGGTTATTAATTTGAGATCTTTCTTCTTCCTTAATATAGGTATATACAACTATAAATTTCCATCTAAGCATTGCTATAGCTGCATATCATAAATTTTGGTACATTGTATCTTCATTTTAATTCATCTCAAAATGTTTTCTGATTTCCTGTTTGACTCCTTCTTTGACCCGCTGGTTCTTTAGGAATGCATTGTTTTATTTTCACATATCTATGAGATTTCCAAAATTTGTCCTGCTATTGATTTATAATTTCATTCCAATAAGGTCTCAGAACATACTTTGCATTATTTCAACCTCTGAAGATCTATTGAGGTTTGTTTTATGGCCTAGCATATGAGCTACACTGGAGAATGCATTTGAGAATGTATATTGTATTGTTAATGGGTGCAGTGTTGTCTGCTAGGTCTAGTTGGTTTATAGCGTCTACTTCCTGTTGATCTTCTGTCAGCTATTCTATTCTCTTTATTGATTTATTTATTTTATTTTTTGGCCATGCCATGTGGGATCTTAACTTCCTGTTGATCTTCTTTCAGCTATTCTATTCTCTTTATTTATTTTTTGGGCATGCCATGTGGCATGTGGGATCTTAGTTCCCCAACTAGGGATCCAACCCATGCCCCCTGCAGTGGAAGTGTGGAGTCCTAACTACTGGACCACCAGGGAATTTCCAAGCTATTCTATACATTACTGAAAGTGGTGTATTGAAGTCTCCATCTATTAATGCTGAATTGTCTATCTCTCCATTTCTGTCCATTTTTGTTTCATGTATTTTGGTACTCTGTTGATAAGTGCATTAATTTTTATAATTGTTGTATCTTCCTGATGAAGTGACACTATTATCATTATAAAATGTCCCTAGTAACATTTTTTGTTAGAGTCTATTTTGTCTGCTATTAGTACAACCACTCTGGTTTTCTTGTAGTTGCTGTTTGCATGGTAAATCTTTTTTCTATTCTCTTTCAATCTGTGTCTATCTTTGGATCTAAAATGTGACTCGGACTTCCCTGATGGCACAGTGGTTAAGAATCCACCTGCCAATGCAGGGGACACGGGTTTGAGCCCTGGTCCAGGAAGACCCTACATGCCGCAGAGCAACTAAGCCCGTGCGCCACAACTACTGAGACTGTGGTCTAGAGCCCGTGAGCCACAACTACTGAGCCCGAATGCCACAACTACTGAAGCCCATGCACCTAGAGCCCATGCTCTGCGACAAAAGAAGCCACCACAATGAGAAGCCTGCGCACTGCAACGAAGAGTAGCCCCCACTCGCTGCAACTAGAGAAAGACCATGTGCAGCAATGAAGACCCAACGCAGCCAAAAACGAATTAATTACTTTTAAAAAAATGTGTCTCCTGTAGACAGCATGTAGCTAGATCTTTTTTTTTGGTAGCCCAATTTGAGAATCTCTGCCTTTTGACTGTTTAATCCAGTCACATTTAATGTTATTATTGATATAGCTGGATTTATGCCTTTCATTCTAATTTGCTTCTGTATGTCTCATGTGTTTTTTGTTCCTCTGTTCTTCCTGTAGTGAATTCTTTTGGATTCAATGAGTATTTTCTAATATAGCACTGTAATTTCCTTAATGACTTTTCTATTTTTTTGAGTTACATTCTCAGTGACTGCTCAAGAGTTTACCATATAAGTCTCAACTTATCAGAATCAGCTGTTGATTTCTACTAGCTTAATATCAGTGACACAAAGAAACATTACTCCTTCCTCCCTTTTCCTAGTACTATTATTATATATATTATATATATATTAATGTTACAAACACAACATTGTTATGATCATTACTTTACCATCTGTAGTCACTTGTGTAGCCCAATACAGTTTTGTTCCCCCCATTTTTGAGCTATTATTGACAAATACATTACATTCATTACACTTCTATATGTTATAGGCCCAATATTACGTTACATACCTATTTTATAACTTGCGTTTTCAATCAGTTATGAGAAGAAAGAAAAATATCCATTTCTACTATTTTTAATAATTACATATTTACCTATACCAGTGCTCTTTTGTTTGTGTGTGCATTTGAATTACTATCTAGGGTCATTCACTTTCAGCCTTAAGAACTTCTTTCAGTATTTCTTATAGGGTGGTCTGCTAGCAAGAAAATCAGTTTTTGTTTAAAATATTTTGCTTTCACTTTAGAAAGACAGTACAGGATTCTTGGCTGACAGTTTTTTTCTTTGAGCACTTTGAATATGTTATCACACTGCTTTCTGGCCTCCCCTATTTCTGATAGGCAGTCAGTTATTAATCTTACTTGGGGGGTTCCATTGTAAGTAACGAGTTATGTTTCTCTTGCTGCTTTCAAAATTTTCTCCTTGTCTTTGATTTTCAGCATTTTTACTATGATAGGTCTGTTTGGAGATTTCTTTGCATTTTTCTTACTTGGGAGTTCATAGAGCTTCTGGATATGTAGGTTACTGTTCTTCAAAAAATTTGAGACGTTTCCTGTCATTATTTCTTTAAATATTTTTTCTTCTCTTTTCTCTCTCCTCTCCTTCTGGTAATCCAATTACACATATGTTGGTGTGCTGGATGGTGTCCCACATTTTTCTGAGACTGTTCATTTTTCTTCATCTTTTTTCCTCTCTGTTCTTTGGTTTGAATAATCTCTATTGTGCTATGTTTAAGTCTGCTAAATCTTTCTTTAGCCAGGTCAAACCTACTAATGAGTCCCTTTAGTGAATTTTTTATTTCTGTCATTGTGTTTTTCAATTCCAGAATTTCTATCGTTCTTTCCAATAATTCCTATTTACTATCAATAGTCCCTGTTTTATGTGAAATTGTCATTACACCATCCTTTACTTCTTTAATCACGCTTTCCTTTAGTTCCTTTAGTTTCCTTTAGTGAATATATTTACAATGGTTACTTTGAAATCTTCTTCTGTTAAATCTGATAACTGGTCTCTCTCTCACAGGCAGCTTTTGTGTTGCCCGCTTTTTTTCTGGTATATGTAGCCAATATTTTATAACTATAAATGGAGTAAAACCTTTAAAAATTATGAATCACTATTGTGTATACCTGAAACAATATAATACTGTACATCAACTATACCTCAATAAAAAAATTTTTAAAAAGCCTTCTACAACTATTAAGTCACAGGACACGAGGTAAACATGAAGAAGTCAAGTGTATTTTTATACAATAGCAATGAACAACAGGAAATCCAAATTTAATTTAAAAAATTTTAAACCCTCAATATCATTACAGTAATCCCAGAAAAGAAAACTTAAATATAAAACTAAAAAAACATGTACAGACCCTATATGCTGAAAAGTATAAAACATGGATAAAAGAAATTAAGGAGGACCTAGGTAAATGGAGAAACATATTATTTTCATGAATTGGAAAAGAATATAATAAAAATGTCATTCCTTCTCAAATTGTTGTACAAATTTAACATGATTACAATTACAGCAGGATTTTTTTTTGTAGGTACAGACGAGTTGATTCTAAAATTTACATACAAAGCAAAAAGAACTAGAACGGACAAAACAATTTTGAAAGAGAAAAATGAAGTTAAAGTTATCAAAGTAAGTTAAACACTTACTATAAAGCTACCGTAATCCAGACAGAGTAGTATTAGCAAAAGGACAGACACAGAGACCAATGGAACAGAAGAGAATCCAAAAATATATCCACACAAACATGGCTGATTTTTGACAAAGGAGCAAAAGCAATTCAATGGAGTAAAGAAAGTCATTTCAGTAAATGTTATTGCAACAACTGAAATTCCATATATGAAAAGAAAACCTTGACTGAAACCTCATCCTTCACCCACAAGTTAACTCAAAATGGGTCACAGATCTAAATGTAAAGCTAAAGCTATACAACATCTTTTAAAAAAGATAGGAGAAAACCTTTGTGACCAGAGGTTAGGCAAAGAGTTCTTAGATATTAAACCAAAAGCACAATGGAAAGCAAAAAGATGATAAACTGGACTTCAAAATTAAAAACTTTTGTGAAAACACTATTATTAAAAGAGGATGAAAAGACAAGCTCCAGCTTGGAAGAAATTATTTGCAAATCACACATCTGTCAAAGAACTTTTATCCAAAATACGTAAAGAGCCTTACAACTCAATGGTAAGAAAACAACCCCATGAAAAAATGGGCAAGAGAGAGTTTTGATTCTGGGCCAAGATGAATATAACACTTTTTTCTATTCCTTCCACTTAGTACAGTTAAGCACTATGTACACTATGTATAAAATAAACATAAGACAACTTTGAAAGACAGAGAAATAGTAGACCCGCAAGGAATGACACTGGTGAGTCCTCTGAGTTTTATATTTACCTATTATATCCTGGACTGGGAGAAAGGAGCCAGAAGGCCAACAAATGCCAGAAGGTGCAGACAAAAAAAAAAATTTCCAAGAAAAGCCAGCTCTTTACAGCCAAAGAACAAGGCAAGAGGAAGCCTAGTAAGAAAGAAAATGTTTAAGACAATAATTGCTCTACTCAGTCGAATGTCACAGAAAAAACTCTTACTTCAACCACGTCAACACAGGCCAAGAGAGGAGCAGAGATGTTTCCCTTTCCGCAAGCGTAACGAGGTGCCTCTGCCCCCTGTTGGTATGTGTCAGAGAAGGCCAAGGCGGGTACGGACTTCCATCCCTGCCCAGTGATAAAGAGGATCCTCATCAGTCAGTGGAGGCCACAAGGGGAGCGTAAACAAAGTGTTCCTCCTCTTTCACCAGGGTAGTTCAACACAGGCCTAGTGGGGAACTCAAACTTCCAACTCTGACCAGCAGTAACTAGGCACTACTTTCTCCACCATGTATTTTTTCACCTCTACCTAGTAGTAATGAGGCAGAGCCCCCCCTTCTCTTGCTGGAGTTGTGTCTGAGGAGGCCTGCTAAAACTGAAGATTTAAGTAAGATCCAGAGCCTCATAACATAAATCCAAAAATGTCCAGGATACAACAGAAAATCATTCATCATACAAGGAACGAAGAAAAACGTCAATTTGAATGAGAAAAGTCTACGGATGCCAACACTAAAATGACACAAATGTTCTAACTGCTTGACAAGGATTTTAAAGTAGCCATCATAAAAATGCTTTAAGGAATAATTATGAACATGGCAGTAACAAATGAAAAAATAGAAAATGTCAGTAAAAGAATAAAAGATAAAATACAATAACTGCAATGAGGTACCACTTCACACCCACTAGGATGTTGTTATCTGCCAAAAAGACAGACAATGACAAATGTCGCTGAGAAACAGAAAACTTCATACACTGCTGCTAGGAATACAAAATGGCATAGCCACTTGGAAAACAGTCTTGGAAGTTCCTTAAAAGGTTATACAGAGTCATCATATGTTCTAACAACTCTACCCACCCAAAAGAATTGAAGAGATGTCCACATAGAAACCTATACAGCATAGCAAAATATTCACGGTACTCAAAAAGTAAAAACAACCCAAATATCCACCATTGATGAACGGACAAATAAAATGTGGTACATTTATACAATGGAGTACTATTTGGTAACAAAAAAGAAATGAAGTACTGATACATGCTACAACATGGATAAAATTTGAAAACATTATGCCAAGTGAAAAAGCCAGTTACAAAGGACCACATATTGTATGATTCCTTTTATATGAAATGTTCTGAACAGGAAAATCTAGAGGGACAGAAAGTAAATTAGTGGTTGCCTAGGGTTGGGGAGTGGGGAAATTTGGGGGTAACAGCTAAGGGGTTCAGGGATTTTTTAGGTAATGGAAAATGGTCTAAAATTGATTGCAGTGATTGATGCACAAATCAATGAATATACTAAAAGCCACTGAACTGTACACTTTAAATGCGTGAATATGTAGTGTATGGTATACTAATTTTAAAGCTGTTACAAAAAATTCAAGAGATAGTTCAACAAAAGAATGAAGAGGACAGGGGAAAGAATCAGTAAACTTGATGATAGAACATTAGAAATTACTCAGTTTGAACAACAGAGAGAAAAGATAATGAATTGCGCCTGAAAAGATAATGAATTGCGCCTAAGGGACCTATGGAACTATAAAAAAGATCTAATATGGATATCTTCAGAGTTCTGACAGGAGAGGAAAGAGAGGCAGGGGCTGAAAAAAATAATGGCTGAAAACTTCCCAAATTTGGCAAAAACACTGAGATTTAAGAAGCTCAACACACCTGCACAGGATAAATTCAAAGAAGTCCATGCTCAGACACACCATAAGCAAACTGCTGGAAACAGAAAGACAAAGGAAAAAATCTTAAAAGCAGCAAGAGGGGAATGACTCCCTACTTATAAGGGGAAAACAATTCAAATAATGGAATCTTTCTCATCAGAAACCAGGAGGCCAGAAGGAAGTGGCACAGCACTTTTTAAGTACTCAAAGAAAAGAACTGCCAACCAAGAATGCTATAGCCAACAAAAATCATCCTTCAGGAATAAAGAGTAAACAAGACATTCTTATATGATTGAAAACTAGAGAATCAGATGCCAGCAGGTCCACCCAAAAAGAGTAAGTTCAGACAGTTCTTGAAATGAAAGGAAGAACAATGAAAAATATCAAATTACAGTGACCCTTTGAAACTGTGCAGGTCCACTCATAATGTGGATTTTTTTTCAATAGTGAATACTACAGTACTACATGATCTCCGGTTAGCTGAATCAAGGTTCGCTGAATCCAAGGATGCAGAACCTTGAATACGGAGGAACCCTCAGATTTGAAGGGTTGACTATAAGTTATACACAGATTATCCACTGTGCAGAGGGTCAGCTTGGTGCCCCAATCCCTGCCGTGTTCAAGGGTCAACTGTACAGGCTATATATCTTTCCTTCTCCTCTGACTTTTCTAAATTGTTTCACATAATTGAAGCAAAAACTATAACAATGATGTGATTCTCAAAGCATGTACAGGAAATATTTAAGGCAATTATAAATAGGGGAGTGTAACTTCAAAAAGAGGTAAGCCTTCTATACTTCACTCAGACTGGTAAAATACTGACAACAGTAGGCTGTGATAAGTTATTTATGTATATGTAACACCTAGAGCAAATTCAAAATAATACATACAAAGACATGCATTCAAAACACTAAGGATAAATCAAAATGGATTCTCAGAAAGGTACAAGTAACCCACAGGAAGGCAGGAAAATAACAGAAACAAAGAACAGAGGGAACGAACAAAAACAAAAAAATGGCAGACTTAAGCCTCAACATATCAATAATTTCCTTGAATGTACATAATCCAAATAAAACCAACTAAAAGACACAGACTGGTAGAATGCATATTTTCAAACTATGAGCCAACTACATGCTATCCGTAAGAAACTCACTTCAAATATAATGATATAGGTAGGCTGAAAGTAAAAAGATGAAGAAAATATACAATTACACTGTTCAATGAAGGAGCTACTAGGGATATGTGGTTATTTTAATTTAAATCAATTAAAATAAATTAAAATGAAAATTCAGCTCCTCAGTCTTACCAGCCATACTTCAAGTAATATATCAAAAAGCAGTTTTACTGTATTGGTAATGTGCCCGTATCACTTTATTAAAAAAAAGTTCTCCAAAACTCTATTATAAATGAAAACACCTACATTATCTAATAAGTTATTTAATTAACAGCAGTTAATAAAGGTTTTTTTTTATTGTGGCAAAATAAGTAACATAAAATTTACCATTTTAACCATTTTTAAGTGTACAGTCCAGTTGCTTTCAGGACATTCACACTGTTGTACAACCATCTTCACTATGTCTGCATCTTTTTCATCATCCCATAACAAAACTCAGTGCTCATCAAACAATAACTCCTCATTCTTCACCCTCTACCAGACCCTGGTAACCAACCTTCTATTTCTACCTCTAAGAATGTGACTACTCTAGGTACATCATATAAATGGAATCACCCAATATTTGTCCTTTTGTAACTGGCTTATTTCATTTAGCATAATGTCTCATCCATTCTGTAGCATGTATCAGAATTTCCTTCCTTTTTAAAGACTGTATAATATCCCGCTGTATGTACATTTTGTTTATATATTCATCTGTTGATAAAAATTTGGATTGTTTCCACAGTTTTTTAATCCTCTACTTAACTAATGAAAGCAAGATTTATTCACAAATTCAAAGAATCTCCAGGTAGAGATCAATCTTGGAGGTCATCTAGTTCCACAGCCTTTGAATACTTAAAAATCATTTGACAGAAGTTACCACAATCATAAAGTTCTGTATCATCTTAAGTAAGAGTGGCTACCACTTTAAACTGTTCACATTTTCCAAGTTGGCAGTTACCACCAGTATTTTAATTTTATTTATTTAGCCATATCACACATGAAAGAGGATGGTCACATATATGATACACCTCCATGGGCAAAAATTCAGGTTTAAAAAAAAACTGTGTTAAATAGTTTCTCCAAAGAAGATATACAGATTGCCAACAAACACATGAAAGGATGCTCAACATCACTCATCATTAGAGAAATGCAAATCAAAACTACAATGAGGTATCACCTCACACCGGTCAGAATGGCCATCATCAAAAAATGTACAAACAGGGCTTCCCTGGTGGTGCAGTGGTTGAGAATCTGCCTGCCAATGCAGGGGACACAGGTTCGAGCCCTGGTCTGGGAAGATCTCACATGCTGCGGAGCAACTAGGCCCATGAGCCACAACTACTGAGCCTGCGCATCTGGAGCCTGTGCTCCGCAACAAGAGAGGCCGCCATGACAGTGAGAGGCCCGCGCACTGCGATGAAGAGTGGCCCCCGCTCGCCGCAACTAGAGAAAGCCCTTGTACAGAAATGAAGACCCAACACACCCAAAAATATATAAAATTAAAAAAAAAATCTACAAACAATAAATGCTGGAGAGGGTGTGGAGAAAAGGGAACCCTCCTGCACTGTTGGTGGGAATGTAAACTGATACAGCCACTATGGAGAACAGTATGGAGGTTCCTTAAAAACTAAAAATAGAACTACCATACGACCCAGCAATCCCACTACTGGGCATATACCCTGAGAAAACCATAATTCAAAAACAGTCATGGACCACAATGTTCATTGCAGCTCTGTTTACAATAGCCAGGACATGGAAGCCACCTAAGTGTCCATCGACAGATGAATGGATAAAGAAGATGTGGCACATATGTACAATGGAATATTACTCAGCCATAAAAAGAAACGAAATTGAGTTATTTGTAGTGAGGTGGATGGACCTAGAGACTGTCATACAGAGTGAAGTAAGTCAGAAAGAGAAAAACAAATACCGTATGCTAACGCATATATATGGAATCTAAAAAAAAAAAAAATCTGTAGAACCTAGGGGCAGGACAGGAATAAAGACGCAGACGTAGAGAATGGACTTGAGGACACGGGGAGGGGGAAGGGTAAGCTGGGACGAAGTGAGAGAGTGGCATGGACATACATACACTACCAAATGTAAAATAGCTAGTGGGAAGCAGCCGCATAGCACAGGGAGATCAGCTCGGTGCTTTGTGTCCACCTAGAGGGGTGGGATAGGGAGGGTGGGAGGGAGATGCAAGAGGGAGGAGACGTGGGGATACGTGTATATGTATGGCTGATTCACTTTGTTATTCAGCAGAAACTAACACACCATTGTAAAGTAATTATACTCCAATAAAGATGTTAAAAAAAACGGTGTTAAACATATATAAGATAAAATTTGCCGTTCTAACCATTTCTAAGTGCACAGTTCAGTGGCATTAAGTACATTCACAGTGTTGTGCAGACAGCACCATCACCTACTTCTAAAACTTCTTCATTGACAAGGCCAGATTTTGACAACCCTCAAAAGAACTGCAGAGAACAAAAGCAAACAGCATCAGACTTTACTTTGGCATGGTATTCCCAAAAGGATTTTACAAAGTGTGTAAGAAATAAGTTCATCATTTAAATAAATCAAAAAACTTCATTTTTATATAAAGAAAATAAATTAATATGTGCAACTTCACTTTTAAAAATTGAGTTTATTTGACAATGAGAAGGAATCTTGATTTTTTTTTCTGATTCTCCACAGACAATATTAAAAAGCAAGATTAAAATCATTCTTGCTTATAGGCAATATGGAAGTGCAACTCACACTTTGCTTACTCATCCTTTTCATTAAAAATTTATTCATGGATAAAAGTTAATTGTAATAATCACACTTAAATAATTCATAATTGCCACAACTATTAATGGTACTGTACATTAGTAATGGTTCTTTACAATAGCTCTAGCTTTAACTCACAACTGATAAAGAGACAGCAACCACAAAACGTCTGGTAGTATCTGGTCCGTTGAGGACCCTGACTCAAATTGGTCAAGAACAGGACTTCCTACAGCAACTCTGGAAATCACCAATCTTTGGAGATACAGACAGACAACTATGGAAAAACATAGCACTTTGATATAGTCAGTACTATGTTAAGTGTCTCCAGAGGAAGACATATGTCAGACTGTGAAGTATGTCTCTGGAACTGATAGTTTTCATTCTCTTATACTATAAGAGAATATTTCATGGCTTGAACATTATCTTAGAGCTTAAAGAGATAAAGGATGGAGGAATTGATTGGACAGATGCAATTTTTTTCCCCCCTCAACTGGGAAAAAACCCTCAGAAAATAGAATGAAGGAACTTGAATTTTAAAGCCGAAAGGTATATTAGTAGATTATGTGTTTAAAAGTTTAGTTCACCAAACATTACCAAGTGCTAGATACTATGCTAAAAAGCCCAGAAACGTTAACCAGTCATAACTTAATGGAAGATGGGAGTAGAGCTCAGATTACTTGATTCTTGGAGCCTACTGCTTTGTACAAAAATCACAGTTAAAAACAGGACCTGGAGCCAGTATTCCTAAATTACAAGTACTCTTTCCACTGATTTGATAATAGTATAAGAATAATTGTTTCCATATAGGAAACAATTGGAAACAGCTTGGGATGGGAAAAGGTTATGACTCATTCAAGTAAATACCTTTCTAAATTTTCAAACCAATGATTCAGTTAGGCAAATTCTCTAACAAAATGTTTGAAATAAAGAAAAAAATTTTAAAAGCTGAGTTTTAGTTGTAGTCTTTGCTGTAAAACAACCTAAAGAGGAAAAGGTGACTGAAAATACCAAACATTAGCCCATTGTAATTATCTGAATGTCCCAGAAAAATACATGCTTATAGTTACAACTCTTCAATCTATATAGAAATCTACAATAAAGGCTTAAAAAAACCTATTAATTTGAATTTTCTTAGAAACTTACTACCTCAAATCTCCCCAATGAGCAATATATATCTTACATCATAACTCCTTAATTCCTATTAAGGTTTCAAATTCTAGATATGCCATAGATAGACAGTCTTAGTATCCACACCCCTTTGAACTATAGAAAATTGCTATAAGGATAAATACATTGAGTCTTTTGACACAGTACAATGCATTAATTAAAAGAATTAAAGTCTTTTCATATTGCCCAAATCCAACAACAGATTTCTCCACCTCATGTATAACTAAGCATTATTTATTTCACTATACTCAATTATTAATTAATATATTAATGGTGCCTAGAGACAGCTTATATAGTAGGAAGAGCAATTGCTTTTTAGTTCAGACAAACCTGGATCTTTGTTGCTGTTGTTGTTTTATAACCTGTTTATTATTCAAGCATAGTTAATTTACAATATTTTGTTAGTCTCAAGGATACAGCATAGTGATTAAGGTTTTTCTGCAGACTACATTCCATTGTAGGTTCTTACAAGATACTGGGTATAATTCCCTGTGCTACATAGTAAATCCTTGTTGCTTATCTGTTTTATGTATAGTAGTTTGTATCTGTTAATCTCATACTTCTAATTTGTTCTTCCACCTCTCCCCTTTGGTAACCAGAAGTTTGTTTTCTATGTCTGTGAGTCTGTTCCTGTTTTTCCGGGGTTTTTTTTGGCTGCGCCATGCTGCTTGCAGGGTCTTAGTTCCCTGACCACCAGGGATAGAACCCATGCCCGCTGCCGTGGAAGTTCCAAGTCCTAACCACTGGACAGCCAGGGAACTCCTGTTTTTTTTTTTTAATTAAAAAAAATTTTAAATTTTTTTTATAGTTTTAAAGGTCTATTTCCATTTACAGTTATCACAAAATATTGGCTATATTCCCCATGGTGTATAATACATCCTTGAGCCTATCTTACACCCAAGAGTTTGTACCTCTCACTCCCCCACCCCTATATTGCCCCCCCAACTGGTAACCACTAATTTGTTCTCTATATCTGTGAGCCTGCTTCTTTTGTTATATTCATTAGTTTGTTGTATTTTTTTTAAGATTCCACATATAAGCAATATCATACAGTATTTATCTTTCTCTACAAACCTGAATCTTAATCAGGGATTAAGTGACTATATCACTGAACTGACTGGATGCCCTTACACAAGTTAAATGTGGCAGGGGTTTAAATGAGGTTAAATGAGTACATGGGAAGCACCCAGTGCCTAGCACATAGTATACACACAAGAATGTGATACAGCACTGAGTAATAGATGAAGTATCCTTATTGATAGGTCTGACTCTCTCACCTTTGGATGAATTAATCTCAAATCTCTAACCCCAGCATCCTTCCTGAACTCCAATTCTGGACCTCTTATGACGAGCAAGAGTGCTAGACAATTCCATCTGAATGTGTTTGCCATCCTTCAAATTCACTGTCTGAAACTGAACTCAAATTCTTTCTCCTCAACTGATACTCCACAACAGGACTTCTAACTATTAATGATAGATGCTTTCAATTATCCAGTCACCCAGAGCTTAAAATCTAGTACTCATTTTTGATTCACCATCTCCTGTCAAAACCTGGAAATCTTCCCTTAGCTAATCTCCCTTCATAGGCAAATTCAGAAAAATTACAGATACTCCCCAACTTATAAATGTTTATTGATAATTCAAAGTCATTCTCCAGAGCAAGAGTGTTAACTATACCCACTACCAAGAGACAATAATAATGGTTTTGCATGGTCATTTAAATCTTCGCTCTAGTCTTCATTAGTTTATCTCTCTGTGCTTAGTTTTGAGGTAGTTATGAATACTATTAAATCCATCATGGTCAATGAACACAAAAACCGTTAAACTTAATAAAGAGAAGTATGTGATTATGGTGGAAACAAAACGCAGAGTTAAACATTTTAATAAACAGTGAGAAAGGATGCTGCCCCCCCCCCGTGAATGGAATAAATCACTGAGCAGTATGAATGATTCTGAAGTACGCACAACAAATCCTGCAATACATAAAGATGCCATATCTACGAGATAATTGATAATCGTCAGCTAGGGAGACAAGGAAAACTAGTAAAATGGAAAAACTTATGAGTATGTGTTTAGAGTAGCATCAACACTACATGGCAAGATTTCGAACTCTTTAGTCTCAAGGACGCCTTTACACTCTTAAAATTTACTGAGAATTCCAAAGAACTTTTGTTTATGTGAACTATATTTACTAATATTACCATATTACACATTGAAACTTAGAAATGCAAAAACTTCATTCATTAAAAATAATAAGCCCATTACATGTTAGCACAACATATTTTTCAAAAACCTACACTTTCTCAGAACAAAAGAGAAGCAAGAGTGGCATGGATTTTTGCAAATCTCAAGTCTGGTTTATTATTATTATATCAGTGGAATCCTCCTATCTGCATCTGCATTCAGTCTGTTGTAATATCCCACTTCAAGTAGCCTCTTGAAAACTCCACTGTACACCATGAGAATAAGAATGAAAATGACAAACAATATTTTAATACTATTATGAAATTGTTTTGACCTCGTGTACCCTCTGAAAGCTTCTGGGGATCTCAGGAGAGTTCCCACACCACAGTAACCACTGTCTTAACATTTAATGTTAAATCAGGAGATGGTCAGATATCTGCAGACAAGAACTTAGAAAAGGCTCAGCAAGGTGAATAGACTGCTGTTCAAACATCTGAGCCAAGCCAGAGAAAGACAGTTTTGTATATTCAAATTTGCACATCAAAGAGTAGTAAAATCCACTTGTCAAGATAATCATAAAGGACCAACTGCAACATAGAAATAATAGATCTATTTAGGTAAAAGTGAGTCAAGAAAATGTTAAAATGTTTATCTGGCTAAGAGGAATAGAGCTTCCTGGGGAGATTCAGGGGTTAGGGTTAGGTCTCCTTGCTGATTAAAAAAAAAAAAAGGCACACAAAACAAGCTGGTTAGGTGTTTTCATCTCTGGACTTAAGGCTTAGAACTGTAAGGGGTCACCTTGGAACCATAAGGAGAGCTACCTTAAAGATGGCAAAGCAAAAAGTTGAGAATTGAGGGCCTTGATGATGTCACTGAATTGCTGAGTAACTAACTCTGAAGCTGTCTTACTCTAGGATTTGTTTTGTTTTTGTTTGAAATAGTGAATGTTCTTAGTGTTCAAGTCACTCGATTCAAAGTTTTCTGCTACACAAAATGAATATCCATATACAGATGTCCCATAGGTACTTCAACAGGTCCAAATGAATTAATCATCACTTCTCACAAATGTACTCTTCCTCTTGAAGTTCTCTGGCCAATGATACGACATTCCAAAAAGTGAAAAACCTAGGAGTCATCTTTGACTTCTGTGGTAAACTAAAAAAGGTCACTCCTCAAAATATGTCCATGAACTACTCCCTGGAATTTGCAAATGGTACTTTTATGGCAGACTTTGCAGGTGTGATTAAGTATGCCAAAATAGGAAGACTTCTCTGGATATCCAGGTGGCTCCTACATACAATCTTTAGTATTGTTCTAAGAGAGAGGTTAGAAGATTTGACACCAATATCAGAGAAGGTGATAGGAAGACAGGCAGAAATTGGAGTGATTTGGCTGCAAGGCACAGAATGACTACACAGCCACCAGAAACTAGCGGAGGTAAGGAATGGATTCCCCACCCCACCAGAGCCTTTGGAGGAAGGGGGTACCTGCCAACATCGTGATTTCAACCCAGTGATACTGATTTTGAACTTCTGGCCTCCAGAACTGTGAGAGAATAAATTTGTTGTTTTAAGCCATCCAGTTCCTGATAATTTATTACAAGAGCCACAGGAAGCTAATACAACTTCTATCTTTCACTTTTCCTCCTAACACAGACTTGGTCACTAAGACCTATCTCAAATCCACCCTTTCTTTTCTCTATTAGCCACACTACCTTGGGCTACTTAACATCCTGATTGGTCTCCTTCTCTTTAATCTCACCAATCTTGAGTTAATCCTCCACCACTGTTCACATTGTCTAAAATCCAATGATTTTAGTACAGCAATTATTACCTCATGCCTTAGCTATCACATTGTACAACTCTGAACAGCACTAAGTTCTTTTCAGCATGTTCATATATGTATCACTGGACATCAATTGATTTCAATACATAAAATACTCAAGATAAGGCAGACTATTATCCTCCCATTATAGTGATGAAGAAACTGAAGCTCAGAGAATAAATGACTTATCCAAAGCCATAAGGCAATTAAACAGCAATTTACATCCTGATGCTAGTCTTTCTCGCTATATATCTCATATTCTCTCTGCTCTATTGTGCTTTTAGATGCTTTAGTTATCTTTTCTTCCTTGATCTCCAACACGAACTCTTTGCTCCAGTCAAACTGATCTTTGACTCATTCTCTGAACATACTATATATATTTCCACTTCCCCCTCTGGTCTCATTTTAGAATTCCCTTATTGCTCTCAACAGGTCAAATACTACTCTATTTTGTTCTTCCTTCTACTCTGGATATCAGCAATACCTTCCATTTGCATGCCACTTTTCAGATTACAGTGTATTTTTAAATATATTTTCTTTGGATCTTAAAAAATCTTATGAAGTAGATTAGGAAATTCTTCAAAAATCACAGAAAATAAAGATCAGAAAAAAATAAGTGGCCTAACAGGGCCTCAAAATCAAGTACTCTGACTTTAATCCTCTCCATTTTATTATTAAACTATGCTGCCTTTCCCTCCACTGAGCTCCTGTAGCATTTTCTGTCTTGACCACTGATCTGGCATTTGATATAATACCAATTTAGGTTTACCAGGTATATGTCCTGTCTCTCCAAGGATAATTCCAGTATATTTTTAGAATCAATTATACCCATGTTCTTTAAAAATCATTTTATAAATGCTTGAAGTACAACTGATGTAAAATAAACCAAACATATTTAAAGCATACAATTAGGTCAGTTTTCACACAGATATCAAGATAAGGAACATTTCCATGACTCCTATAATTTTCTTTGTGCCTCTTCACAATCTTGCCCTCCAGCCCTCCTACCCGCCCCCCAACCACGAATTTGCTTTTCATTTTAGACTAGTTGCATTTTCTAGAATTTTAACATAAATGGAATCAGGCAGTATATATTTTCTTATTCATCTGGCTTCTTTCACTGGATATAATTATTTTGAGATTCATCCATGTTGTTAGGCTCAAGAATTTTTGTTCCTTTTTATTGCTGAGTACTATTCCATTGTGTGGATGTACCACAGTTTGATTATCATTTAACAGAGGACAAACTCTTGAGTTGTTTCCAGTTTGGGGCTATTACAAATAAAGCTGCTATGAACATTTGTGCACAAGTCTTCATGTAGACACACCAGCAGAGTTTCTAAATAATTTCTGTCTCTACACCATTTACATGTGCTATACTCTTATCAGTAACGTTCCTTATTATAGTGCAGTGGTTCTCAACTAGGCATCCCTTTACGGCCACAAAAGGATCACTGCTCTTTTAATCTGTATTTTATGTATAATAGGTGATCAATTAGCTGCCTACAGATTTTGCTGTCCTATAGATCCATATGCTCTTTGAGGGAAAAGGTTGAGCCTGTGTATATTCTTTAACTGCCTAACACAGGGCATTTTTAAAAAGCTGAATAAATGTTTGTGACTTAACGGTGCTTACTTTTGGAATAAGCATATTCTTTTATGTTCATTCACATTATTAATAAAAGTATAATTATAGATGGACAACAAAATAAAACTTGAGGCAAAATAACTGAATTTTTTTTTTTTTTTTTTTGCGGTACGCGGGCCTCTCACTGTTGTGGCCTCTCCCGTTGCTGAGCACAGGCTCCAGACGCGCAGGCTCAGTGGCCATGGCCCACGGGCCTAGCCGCTCCGCGGCATGTGGAATCTTCCCGGACCGGGGCACGAACCCGTGTCCCCTGCATCGGCAGGCGGACTCTCAACCACTGCGCCACCAGGGAAGCCCCTATAACTAGCCACTTTTTAATCAAGTAAAGGTTTTAATCATTTTACTACAGGAAGAAGTTCTTTCTAGTTCAGAGCTTTGAGAAGAAGAGAGAATGAGATTTACCTGGAGTTAAACAATAAATCAATTAAACCAGTGATATTAAACTATTAGAATTTCTTCTCATTGCTGGTAACCACAGAGTCATGCTGATTATTAATTTCTATATCCAGGGAAAATAAGTTAATATACATTGAGTAACTCCTACCAAGTGTCTTTATCACACTCTGGTCTCACAATTCTGGGAAAATAATTTTTAAGATCCAGTTATAAAGGAGGAAACAGAAGGTTAAATTAACTTGTCCACATTCCTATAAGTAATAAAACCAGGATTTGAAAAAAGGTCTGTCTGACTGAAAACACAAATTCACAGTCCCCTCTCTCTCCCCTCCCATCAGTTACCATTTACAAGAATTCAATCACAGTACTTAAGGGATATCAGCTATTAACCTCAAATCATTTTCACCAGAAAGAAAGCTTGAAGAAAGGATATATCTTATTCAGTCTCTTGGATCCTTACATAAGCAAATCAAATTCAAGTCAGTTTTAGTCAATTAGCATTTTAAGAGCTCTGTTTCTCTAAAGAGTGTTTTAAGTGTTCCTACCAAATACTCATGAGTCCTACTATGTATGCTTTAAAATATGTACACAAATATAGTGGCTTTACCTAATACGCTTTTGCACTGTTACCAACCTTATATGCGTCTTATGGATTGAAGCGTGTCCCCCAAAAGACAGGCTGAAATCCTAATCCCCAGTACCTGAGAATGTTACCTTATTTGGAAACATGCTCTTTAAAAAGCAATCAAATTAAACTGAGGTAATTAGGATGTTCTTATATAAAGTGAAATACAAAGACAGATGCACAAAGGGAGAATGCCATGTTAAGATTGAAATTATGCTGCCACAAGCCAAGGCATTGGTAAAAGCAAGGAGAGAGGCCAAGAAGAGATCCTTCCCTCATAAGTTCCTTCCCTTAGAAGGAACCAACCCTGCCAACACCATGATTTCAGACTTCTACCCTCCAGAACTGAGACAAAAGTTTCTCTTCGGGCTTCCCTGGTGGCGCAGTGGTTGCAAATCCGCCTGCCAATGCAGGGGATACGGGTTCGTGCCCGGTTTGGGAAGATCCCACATGCCGCGGAGGGGCTGGGCCTGTGAGCCGTGGCCGCTGAACCTGCGCGTCCGGAACCTGTGCTCCACAACGGGAGAGGCCACAGCAGTGAGAGGCCCGCGTAACACACACACACACAAAAAAAGTTTCTCTTCATGCCATCCAGTTTGTGGTTACAGCAGCCCTAGCAAACTAATACATGCCTGCTTTTCAAAATAATGTAAAATGTAGCTACATTAAATTTTAATGGACTAATAAACATTCCAATTTAAAAGGCAGAGAGTAGGATTAAAAAAGCAAGCCCAATTACATGTTCGTGACAGGGAACCTACTTTAAATAAAAAGACAGAGAAGTATTTTAGAAGATACACCATGCAAACAGCAAGTAAAGGAAGCCTAGAGCTGGCTATCTTTAATATCACAAAGGTCACTGGTACACAGTCTTTTCAAGTGCAACAAGGTATGTTCACCGAGTCAGACCATATGCCGGGCCATAAGACAAATCTTCTAAATTTTAAAGGAATGAATGCACACAGAGTATGTTCTCTAATCACAATTAAAAAATTAGAAGTCAATGAGTTATCAAGAAAATTTCATGTATTTTAAATATAACACACTTCTAAATAACCCATAGTGATGAAGGAATCAACAAGAGAAACTGCAAAGTATTTTTAACTGAGTAAAATACTGAAAATATATTATCAACATTTGTACAATGCAGCTAAAGTAGTGCTTAAAGTAAAAGTTATAGCTTTAAATATATATATTAGAGAAGGTCTAAAAATCAGTGGCCTACCACCTCACACTCTACCATCTCACATTCATTAAGATGACTACTATAAAAAACAAAATAAGAGAAAATAACAAGTGTTGACAAGGATGTGGAGAAATGGAGCCCTTGTGCACTGCTGGTGGGAATGTAAGCATAGAACTATGGAAAACAGTATGGCAGTTACTCAAAAAATTAAACAGAATTACCATATGATCCAGCAACTCTACTTCTGGATATATACCCAAAAGAACTGAAAGCAGAGATATGAGCATATACTTGTACATGAATGTTCACAAGAGCATTATTCACAATAGCTAAATGTCTATCGATAGATAAATGAATAAACAAAATGTGGTATGTACACACTGATGTGGTATATACCACATTGTGGTATGTACAATGGAATATTATTTAGCCTTAAAAAGGAAGGAAATTCTGATATGTGCTACGATATGGATGAACCTTGAGGACATAATGCTAAATGAAACAAGCCAGTCACAAAATGACAAACGTTGTTGGATTTCAATTACATGAGGTCCCTAGAGCAGTCAAATTCATAGATAGAAAGTAGAAGGGTGGTTGCCAGGGGCTGGGGGGAGAGGGGAATAGGGAGTTATTGTTTAATGAGTACAGAATTATATTACAGTTCTGCAGATGAAAGCAGTTCTGAAGATAGATGGTGGTGAGAGTTGCATAATAATGTGAATGTACTTTATGCCACTGAACAGCACACTTAAAAATGGTTAAGTTGGTAAATTTTTTATCTGTACTTCACTACAATTAAAAAAAAAAAATCAATGGCCTAGGTTTCTACCTTAAGAAGCTAGAAAATGAGCAAGACAAACCCCCCCAAAATTGAAGGAAATAAAGCCCAGACATAAATTAAACAGAAAATAGAAAAATCACAGAAAAAATTAAAGCCAAAACTTGGTTCTCTGAAGAGACAAGCAAAATTGATAAGTCTTTAGCTAGACTGACCAAGGGAAAAAGAGGTGGGAAAAAAATGGGGAGGGGGCAGCAGAAGGAAAACCTGGGCAAGTGATATATAGAATGACCATGTTACCAAGTCCAAGCTCACTCTGCTTGCCACATGACAGGCGAATAAGTCAGGAGACGAGGTGTTGAGGCGATGAACAGTGACTTTACTGAGTCCGAAAAGATGGTGGATTAGCAGCCTAGAGTACCATCTTATTGGGATGGGGATGCTAGTTTCTTTTATAGAACAGAGAGGGGAGGAGGTGAGGAAGTAAGTCAGTCTTGCAAAATATCTCCTGGTTCTGGCCAGTCCCAGGGAGGGGATGTGTTAATTTCTTCTTCTTTTCTGCAGCCATTCACAGGTGGGCAGGTCACTGTTTCCCTGTGAGCTAAATAAAGGCACTTCAGTTTAACATTCAGGCAGAGGGGCAGGCCATTATGTATGCCTATAGCTATAGACAGAACAAAAACAATGGAAAGCAAAGGTCAAAGTAAAAGAAACAGATCCAACATGGAGTCAGATTTTGTTCCTCCCTGTTACAACCAGGATGGTAGAATGCTCCAGAAATGAAGGGCATAGAGCATTTCGAGGAGTGGTTGACAGTGTCAAATGCTGCTGATAGGTCAAATAAGATATAAAGTCTATTCAATTTATCTGCAAGGAGTCACTGGTGACCTTAAAACAGCACATAATGGAGAGGCAGATTGCAATAAAGATAAAGACTATATAGAAATGAGCAAGTGAAAATTTTGAGGAGACAATTCAATCTAAAGAAGTTTGGCTCTAAAGATAGGGCAAGGGGGTTAGCTGGAGGGAAATAAGGGCTCGAGGGAGGATACCGATATTTTTATAAAATGGGAGAAACTACAGAATGTTTTTTCCCCCCGATAAGCTTTTCTAAATTGTGGTAAAATATACAGAGAATGTTTTGAGTATTGGTGGAAAAGAATCAGAGAAGGAAAAGATATAGAAAACAGGTGATAACAGATAGTGTAAGATCCCTGGATAAATAAAAAGAAACTGGATTCAGTGCTTGAGTAAAAGAATTAGCCTTAAACAGAATGAGACCCAGTGTAAGAAAGAAGGAAAGGAAGGGTGTAGTTACAGTTAGGCTTATAGGTGGGTGGTGAGAAGAAGTAGTGGGAGTTCTTTTCTGAGAGCTTTGGCTTTAACTTCTCTCTGAAGTTATAGGTAGAGGTTGGACTGCTGACAAGAGAGGACATAAAGCAGAATTTTGAGGAAAATGAAATATGCAAAAAATGTGTGGAGGAGAAAAAAAGGATGGCTAGGTGGCACTGAAGGCCCCACTGAAATTGGAGACCACAAATTTCTAGTGTTAATAATCTATGGCTTTTGAGTTATGTATATCTCAAGAAACTGTTAAAGAATAATCAATGGCTTTGAACCATTTTTTTAAAAAAAAGCAGTAATAATCATTAGTTAATACTTACATAGTACTCAATATGTACCAAGCATTATTCTAGGTATTTTTTACATATTAAATAATTTAATTTTCACACAACCTTTTGAGATAGGTATCACTTGGTATCTCCACTTAACCAAGGAAAATGAAGCACAGAGAAGTTAAGGAACCAGCCCATGGCCATACAATTAGTAAACACTAGAGTCAAGATCTGAACCTAGGCGGCATGCTCAGTGATGCTTTACACTGAACTGCCTCTCAAAGTAAAGCTAAGTGAACCTAGTTGAAGGAAGTAGGAAGAAAAGAGGAGGAAACATACCAGGCGGGCCAAAAACAGAGGCAGTGATTCCTGTAAATAGAAACAATTCTCACAGAAGTAGGGTATAGTTTCATATGGCACAGTAAAAGGCACCAAAGATAAAAGAAACTGTCCTCATGGAGTAACGGAAAGCCACAAAAAGGAAATGAGCAATGTTGGGTGATCCAAAGCAAAAAGAAAGAAAAGCAAAAGCAAAGGAAAAAGTAAAACCCAGATAGTCAAAATGTAAAAAAGGAGAAAAAGGTAAAAATGGAAGAAAGCATGCACACGCGCGCGCACACACACACACACACGCTAGTAAACACACCAGTAAAAGAGAAAAACGAAATGGAAGCAAAGTAAGTATGCCTCGAGTCCCTGAAAACTCTTACATATTATTTTCTTTGTTTGGACCAAATAATTTACTAATTTTATCAAAGTGAATAAAATTAACATTTAATAGAGGGTAGTTCTGAATAGGCTTGCTTGCTAAGAGTCGGTGAAGATCAGATACTTAGGTTAAGATCTGAATTAGAGAAAATCATTTTTAAAAGGAATTATCTAGTCATTTCAGAAGCCCGAGGGCAGTAGTTCCACAAAATCCTGATTCCAAATATTCAAAGTCTTGGTTATATGGTACCCAAAGATGTTTGTACAATAGTTATGCTGAATTCATCAAAAATGATCAAAACCGGGCTTCCCTGGTGATGCAGTGGTTGAGAGTCCGCCTGCCGATGCAGGGGACACAGGTTCGTGCCCCGGTCCGGGAAGATCCCACATGCCGCGGAGCGGCTGGGTCCGTGAGCCATGGCCGCTGAGCCTGCGCGTCCGGAGCCTGTGCTCCGCAACAGGAGAGGCCACAACAGTGAGAGGCCCGCGTACCGCAAAAATAAATAAATAAATAAATAAAGATTAAAAAAAAATCATAACCAAGTAAACAGCAAATCTTGTCAACATAAAAAAAATACATATACCATTGAATACCTATAGAAGAACAATATAGAATACAGAAATTACAAATTCTTGGAGTATCAAACATTTGTAATTTTTAAGTTTTTTTAAAGCTATACAATTATTAAAATGGAAGAACATTCAATATGGAGACAAAGAAGATGTTCTCCTAGAAAAGTGACACATTAATAAGTTTCATCCATCAACTTTCACTCTTATAAGACAGAGTTATCAATGTGAAATACAACAATGATATAAGCCAGCGATGTATTCCATGATCAGTTATGTAAAAAAGTTCTGGCTAAGGTCACCTTTGGCCCTAATAATGTTAGTGAAGAAATTAATGTAATATTCAATGTGCCCTTCAAGCAAGAGTGTAATATAAATTTAATGTATCTTTATATTTTTAAAGACACATATGCAATCACTATTTTATTTTAGATCCTGTGGCTAAGAATCCAGAGATTTCCAGCTCATTGTCTAAAATGGGGTGAAGTATTTCTGATATAAAGAACAAAGGAAAACTAATGTGGCTTTCAGCTTAACAGGAGATAAATTTCAAGCAATCAGTCTGAGGTACAGGGAAAACTGTCTCAGTCATGAATGCGGTTGCATTTAAAGTAAAAACATCCCATTATATCTTATATAAAGACATGCTCAATAGTCTACAGAATACCAGGAAACCACAGGAGGGGAAAAAAATATATATATATATATACACACACACATACACACACACACACACATTCAATATATATAATAAAGATATTAAAAAATTACAGTTGGAAGAAGTTAAATTAATTAGGATCCCCCAACTAATGAAGGAAACCCCTTTACAACAGTCTTTGATGCTTGACCATTTTCAATAGCAAGAGAGTTTTATCCTTTACAAGGCTAGGAAGACTTAAAGTTTAAAACCTCCAACACTGCGGACTTCCCTGGTGGCGCAGTGGTTAAGAATCCGCCTGCCAATGCAGGGGGCACGGGTTCGATCCCTGGTCCAGGAAGATCCCACATGCCGTGGAGCAACTAAACCCATGTGCCACAACTACTGAGCCTGCACTCTAGACCCCGTGAGCCACAACTACTAAGCACATGTGCCACAACTACTGAAGCCTGCGTGCCTAAAGCCCGAGCTCCACAACAAGAGAAACCACTGCAATGAGAAGCCCGCGCACCGCAACGGAGAGTAGACCCCACTCGATGCAACTAGAGAAAGCCCATGTGCAGCAACGAAGACCCAACACAACCAAATAAATAAAAATTAAAAAAAGAAATTAAAACCTCCAACATTTTATTAGGAAAATTTTAGATGCAATCTTCAGTGCTGCTATAGGACTAATGTCAGTCATGCACTTCCTTTAATTTGATTCATGCTGAGTGAAAATATATCCAATTTTATGACATATATTTAGTTGTGAGGTGCAGCAAAGTAGTTAAGTGAAACACTGAAGACAGACTTGAGTTTGAAACCTGGATATCAGTTTCCTTATTTGCAGATACCAGCAGCAATAATAACAAAGGGTTAATGTGAGATGTGAATGAGACGATGTATGAAATGTCTAGCACAGTGCTACCTTTTTAAAAGGGCTCAAAAAATGTTGGCAATTATCATCACTGTATTAGCCCACTCAGTCTACCACAATAAGCTCTAGCTGCTATGTGAGTGTATATACCTATGCTACACTTTGTGGCATTTTTTCATCACCTTATGTGTTCTAACCTTGCGTAGTATATTTTACGAAGATTAAAGACAGAATGAAGGCAAATGAAGCATATGCATTCCTCATTTTCCCACTCCATTTCCTGAAGGAAAGAGATGTTTGCTCTATTACCAAAAGCAGTGATGGTGTACACAGAGGGAAACACACCGTGGGCGCAACTTTTCCTGGGTGATAAGCAGCTTATAAACTGCATAACTGTATTCTGCTTATTTTAGACAACCACTGATTGCTCCCTTATATATTCTCATTTGAAGGCATAATTATAATTTCTATCAAATTTGCCCAATCGAAAAAAAAGTGCTATCCTTACTGATCATATATCCAAATACCTTTTATATTTGCAGATAGCATATGTATGTCAGTTTTGCTGTGTGACATATAAGTAGATGGATTCATAAAACTCTACCAACTACATGCCCCTTTAAAGACATGGTTTTCGGAACTCCCCGGTGGCCTAGTGATTAGGTTTCCGGGCTTTCAGTGCCAGGGCCCAGCGTCGGGGAACTAAGATCCCGCAAGCCTGCAGTCAAAAGGAAAAAAAAAAAAAAAATTGACCAAACAATAAAGATATGATTTTCAAAGTAAAGCTTGCAAAAACAAGCTTGAGGGCTTCCCTGGTGGTGCAGTGGTTGAGGGCCTGCCTGCCAATGCAGGGGACGCAGGTTCGTGCCCCGGTCCGGGAAGATCCCACATGCCACGGAGCGGCTGGGCCCGTGAGCCATGGCCGCTGGGCCTGCGCGTCCAGAGCCTGTGCTACGCAACGGGAGAGGCCACAACAGTGAGAGGCCCGCGTACCGCCAAAAAACAAAACCAAAAACAAACAAAAAAAAACAAGCTTGAAATCTACTTCTCTGCTCACCTCTGAAGATTAGTCTAGTGCTTTCTCTTTGCCAGAGGAATCGGAATTGAATTGCAAAATTTAAAAGTACTCCTATATCACTACACATAAGTAACATACTTTGCCCACTGCAGTCAAGATTTATGAGATTAGATATTAAAAGGGTTGACGAAGTTAAAGAACACTTCATCTTAAAAACTTATTTGGGTGAGTCTTCTTTAAGCATACTTTTAAAATATTACTTTGACTTTTGAACCTTGTATATATTTTATATACTCAAACATAAAAGTTTAAAAGGGAGCCTTTTTACACTGTTGGTGGGAACATAAACTAGTGCAGCCACTGTGGAGAACAGTATAGAGGTTCCTTAAAAAACTAAAAATAGAGCTAACATATGATCCTGCAATCCCACTCCTGGGCATATACCCTGAGAAAACCATAATTCAAAAAGAGTCATGGACCGCAATGTTCATTGCAGCACTGTTTACAGTAGCCAGGACATGGAAGCAACCTAAATGTCCACTGACAGATGAATGGATAAAGAGATGTAGTATGTGTGTATACAAACACAAACACACACACACACACACACACACACACACACACACACACACACACACCCCTCCACACACTGGAATATTACTCAGCCATAAAAAACAATAATGCCATTTGTAGCAACATATACGGACCTAGAGATTATCTAACTAAGTGAAGTAAGTCAGACAAAGACAAATATCACATGATATCACTTATATGTGGAATCTAAAAAAGTGATACAAATTAACTTATTTACAACATACAGATTCACAAAGAAAACAAACTTACCAAAGGTTAACCAAAGGTTACCAAAGGGGGAAGCGGGGAGGAAAAATTAGGGGTTTGGGATTAACAGATACACATTACTAAATATAAAATAAACAAGGACCTATGGCACAGGGAACTATATTCAGTATCTTGTAAAAACCTATAAAGGAAAAGAATCTGAAAAAGAAGGTATGTATATCTGAATCACTTTGCTGTACACCTGAAACTAACACAACATTGTAAATCAACTACACTTCAATAAAAAGTTGTTTCTTTCTGAAAAAAAAAATAAAGTTTAAAAAAGAAAACCTTAAGATAAAAAATGAAACCAGGGCTTCCCTGGTGGCACAGTGGTTGAAAGTCCGCCTGCCGATGCAGGGGACGCGGGTTCGTGCCCCGGTCCAGGAGGATCCCACATGCCGCGGAGCGGCTGGGCCCGTGAGCCATGGCTGCTGGGCCTGCGCATCTGGAGCCTGTGCTCCGCAGCGGTAGAGACCGCAGTGGTGAGAGGCCCGCGTACCGCAAAAACAAAACAAAACAAAAAAAAAAAAACCAATGAACCGTATCAAATTGGCAGTATAACCAAACAGAGGAAAGTACTTCAAGTGACTTCTGAACACAGTAAGTACTCTGATTATACAGCCTTCATGTAATATATTCTAAGGACAAAAATAGATGCAAAGAAATCTTAAACTTTACTCAGTTTATTGTTAGTAATGATATTGGTATGATAATTTTGAAATGATTTTAAGTATACATAGTAGGATAAGGCAAGTATGTTAATTTTATTAGGAACCAAGATTTTTGTTTAAGACAAAAGAGACCAATATAGAATCAAAGAAGTTAAAGAAAAATCTGCTACGTTAAATCTGAATTGAATATATAACTATGAACTTGATTCACAAGCAAAAAATCATTTTTAGTTCTCCCCTCTGAAAGGGCCTAGAAATAGTGACACTCCAGCAGCAATGAATATGCCAAACATCCAGATCTTGGTTTCTATACACCGTTTCTCACTACAAAGAACCAAGACTCCTTAGATTAACAGCCCATTCCAGATCTGGAACAAGGAAAGTAACAAGGCAAGCCTGGGATATCCTGTGCCAGAAAGCACTCCCAGCATTAAAAAGACACAGGAGACAGCTTGAAAAGGTTCCTACTGTCCAAATTTGGGACAGTTAGATCATCAAGAAGAAAAACGACTGTAATGGTTATTAAAAAAAAAAAAAAAAGAATAAATTAAAACCCATGAGTCCATAGTGAAACTGTTAACACAAGTTCATGTGCCTGACACACAGTGAGGCCAAACAACCTGAAACGTCGGAGTCTGGAGCAGAGAAAGGTTTACTGCAGGGCCATGCAAGGAGATGAGGTGGCTCATGCCCTAATAAGCCCCAAGCTCCCCGAAGGTTGGCGAAGTACTTTTAAAAGCCAGGTGAGGGAGGGAGGTTGCGAGGTATGTGATCAGCTTGTGCACAATTCTCCCACTGTCTGATGGTGAGGCAGCAGGGTGGTGTCACAGGGGTGAACATTATCAGTCCTTAGGCAACAGGAGGCCTGGGGCTATGTGCTCAAGGTCGCCAAGGAGTTAACATCTTCCATTTGTTGGAGGGGGGTAGGTTTACATCTGCAAAACAACTCAGGAAATGTGCATCAAACACTATTATCTAGGTACTTCAGAGAGGAGCCACAGCAGAGGATCTGGGGGAAGGCCCATCCTGGGAAGGCCCCATGGGGCCCTGCTCAGTTACAGTTATCCCCATGAAAAAGAAAAAAAAAAAACCCCTTATTTGCCACCATTGGGGGTGACTATCGCCCCAGTATTCTTTACTCTGAATACCGATAACTGGAGGGAGGACATTAGCATTTTTAGGAGGAAGTTTAGTTCACTCCTAGTTAATGAAGGAAATCTTCCAGACAGAAAATCTCCAATAAAATAACTGATTTAAGCAAGAGTCATCAATGGGTGCTAAAATCACTGAGCAAACGGTAGGCAGAAACAGGTATTTGCTTGGTGTCAAGGAATTACTCCAAGATCACGTACAAATCACGAACAGGGAAACCACATCTTTATAACAGATCTGGTAGTCACCACTTTGATCAAGTGGTCACATTTAGTATCCTTAACAGTGTGGCAATCTGACGTTAAATACCACCTAAATGGCATAACATGAAGTACACAGCATCATCTATTAAATATTCTTGCCAAATAAAGTTTTCCTTAAGCTACTCAAGCTTTTCTTTAGACCTAACTTCCAGTAACAGGAAATTCAGGGCGACA
The DNA here is from genome assembly GCF_005190385.1 of Monodon monoceros. NCBI lineage: Eukaryota > Metazoa > Chordata > Mammalia > Artiodactyla > Monodontidae > Monodon > Monodon monoceros. The sequence continues at coordinate 3,965,172 of NW_021703784.1, read as the reverse complement.
GAGGAATTAATTAAATGACACCATTAGGAAACAGACAAACCCAGAAGTGGGAGCATAAAGCAAATGGTTTGGTTAATTGTCAGAATAAAAAAAGATGGGTACTCCTCTTTTAAAAAAAGGACTAGAGGCATAATCAACAAATGCAATGCTGGGGTCAGGGGTAGATTTCCCAAAAGAGACCTTGGCATACTAAGGAAATTTGCATATGGATTGTTAATTTAGAAAGGTGTTGATAATGATACTGGGGTTAGAATGTCCTTAGTTTTAGGAAACCATGCTGAAATACTGGAGTGTCATGGAGTTGGCAATTTACTTTCAAATGATTACATATTGAGACACACAGAAAGGGAGGAGAGGGGGGAAATGGCAAAAATGTCAATCACTGAATCTAGGTACTGGAGTGTTCACTGCATTTTCCCCTCAATTTCAAAGAGACTGACATTTTTCATAATTAAGTTTAAAAAAAGTGTACCTGTACTGAGAGGAATGGTAGAAAACACATCTACACTGGAATTATATCTGGATCCAAATCTCACCTCTATCACTAACTAGTTGTGTGGCCTAAAGCAAGTTACTTAATATCACTTGTGTTTGTCTCATCTGTAAAACTCAAGTAATAATATCTTAAGTCATTAGGTTGTTCTGAGAATAAAATCACATCAGATATGTAAAATGCCTAGCAGTGTTGCACACAATAAGTAAATCTGGTTTTCATAATTAATGCAATCATCCTAAAATACAAGACTACAGGAAAACATTCCTTTCATTATTGCCACATTCCATGATTAGGAAGCTACATTAGGTAAAATTAAATATCCATTGACAGTGAAAGTGAAGTAATGGGGGTAACTGTATAAATAAAGATTTACATAATATTTTTTTAAATGCAATAATTCCGACCGAAACACTCTAGGCAAAAAAAGCTACCTACCCAAACAACTGGTATCTATCAAATTGTGAAGTCTGCTTTTGGTATTAGCCGCTTATCCGAATAAAACAGTAAGAAAATAAGTGGAAGTTAAAGAGAGTATCTTCCTAACCAACAGAAAATCTACTTATACGTGGAAAAAAATGTAAGTTCTGGCCTTCATTTCTATAAGTCAGTCCCAATAAAGCAGACTTACTGGGCTTTACTCTAAATTCTGGTTAACCTTCATACAACTCACAAGCATGCTTCCTTTCATCAGTTCTAACGTACTCGTCATTTCATTCGCAGGTAACCCTTTTCTGGTTAGGCCAGCAGAAAATGACTAGATGCAGACTGATCCCCAGATAGGAAAGAAAAAAAGGTTTTCATTTTTTGGTTTTTAAGGAAGTGCCAACCTTTTCTTCCCAGTACCAGAGAAAAAAAGCAGCAGGGGAGAGGAGGGAACAGTGGGTCTCGCGCTGCGGGCTCGACCAGGTGAGACGCTAACACTCCGCCTCCTCGGGGTTAGGGTGCTGGGCACACGCGCGTGCGGATGCGGGGCGTCCTGGGAGATCGGGGCAATTTCTCCTGGACGGCGGGACCCAAGGCCAGTCTCCTTCCCGAAGGCTCAGATGCCATTGAGGGGACCCTGCGGGGTGTCTCCCGGCGCGGAGGGGGTGAGGAGACCAGGCGTTCCCTTCCGTCCAGCGCCCAGATGGGGGACGCACGGCGTCAGCCCTTCGGAGGGCGCGCCCGAGGGCGCGGGCGGCGAAGAGGGGCCGGCCCTCCCCTCCCCTCCCCGTTACCTGCGGGCGGCGGTGCCAGGGCCCGGAGGCCTGCTGCTCCTCCTCCTCCTCCTCCCCGCCAGGCTGAGGCGGCGAGGGGGTGGTGGCGACGGTGGCGGCGGCAGCCCGGGGGGAGGGGGCGGAGCGCGCGGCCCGCTCCCTTTCTCCTCCCCCGGGAGGCGGAGGAGACCCTATCTCGGGCCGCCGCGCCTAGGCCCGTGGACAGCCTGCGGCAGGGGCATGGCGGCCCCGAGCAGCGGCGTGCCTGCGAGGTGGGAGAGTGCGAGGCGGCGGGAGGGGAGCGCTCTGGGGGCCTGAGGGGAGGAGCGAGGGGCCCCGGCGAACCGCGCGCGGGCGGCCGTTGGGGGCGGTTGGCCGAGGGCAGGCGGCGGTTTGGGGAGCGAGGCGACGGCTCGCGTTTTCCCGGCGGGGCGGGGTGGGGAAGGGGAAGGGGAGTGAGGGGAGGGGAGGGGGAGGTTGGGAGGGAGCCGCCGCCGCGCGCGTGCGGGCCGGCGCCGCCGCGGTTGCCGCTCCGCTCACTCCAGCCTGTTTGGGGGCACTTTGTTTGTGTCCCACAATGCTCTGCGCGGGCGGCCGGGCTGGGGAGGGGGAGGGCAAGTGGGCGGGGCGGAGAGAGCTCGGGGGCGGGGCGCGAGCTCGGGGCGGGGGGGAACGCGGGTACTGCGCAGGCGCAGAGGACGCTGCTCCCGGTCGCCGTCGCTCGAGTTCGGTCTCCCGACGCACCCGCGGGTTTTGACAGGAGCAGTGCATCTTCATGCCTTCGTGAACACGTGTAGAGTTACCTTCACAGGCCGCCTAGGCACTGGCCAATTCGCCCTTCCTCTGCCCGTCCGCTCAGCAGGCTTCCCGCTAACCTTGACAAGCATTTCTGCGCACGGTGCACGCTTCTTGCATTTTTTTTTCCTTCTTTGAACTAAAACCGAAACAAACTCCTGTTTTCTCGAGTGGTTTCTGTAGCGGCGCTGAACCGGAACACCCCAGACGCTTTCTCTCGGTGAGAGGGTGAGCTGGTAGTCAGCCCATTTCTCACACGCGGAAACTGAGGCCTGCGGACAGGCGGCCCCGGACAGGTGAGGATGCCGTGCGCCGCCGGCTCCCGCGCCCGCCTCCCCGCAGGCAGCCAAGCCCGGCCGGTGTCCGGCTCCCTGCGGCCTCTGCAGCCCGGGGCGTCCTCTCGGCGCCCGAGAATTGTTCTAGAATTTCCCTGGGCCACCCGGCGGGAGGTGCGGTTTTGAAATGACTGGAGAAATCCATCTTATTCCCCCAACACGGGGTCACCTAGAGCCGCTCCCCAAATATGCCTGTTCCTTTCGCACCTGGAGTCACATTTGGTTCCACCGCCAGTAACCTGGCTTTCCGGCGACGGAGTATGCGGGGGGCTTGAGAGTTCTCGGTCAACTGCAAAATCGCGTAAAGTGTTAAAACTCCCAGGACTCCAAGCCTTAGCGTCCCCGGCCCGGCGGGCGGGCGAGCGCTCGGACGGGGCCCGGTGGCCCGGAGGGGCGCCCTGGGCGGCTGGCAGAAGCGCGCCCCAGGCTAGTCGGCCGGCCGCGCTGGGGCCAAGGGGGTGCGGCCTGCAGCGCCCGGGGGGCTCCTCAGCTGCATGCTGTGTTTTCCCATGCCTTCAGCTTTTGCACCGAAAAACTTCTCCAAAGGGCTTTGTTCAAGGTGGCCGGCACCCCGTCTGAAGTAGAGTGGCGTTTTGTTCTGAAACACTTGGCAACGTCTTGCCTTGATCTCACTGAGAGACAAGCACCCAAGCACCCTAGCACCCCCTCTTTCTAGCCACTGAAATCTATGTGAGAATTAAAGGCCATAAAAAGCAACGTCAAATTGTATAGTCTTCTGCGGTTTCCAACAGATTTTCAAGTATATATAATGTTTAATTCTAACAGCAATCGTAATATGTAGGTTTTGCTGTTATTCCCACCATCATTTTTATTATTCCCATTTCAGAGATGAGGAAAGTCAGGAAGATGCGAATGAGGCCCAGAAAGTTTTGTGCTGAGATTTGAAGAAGGAGAAGAAAAAGAAGGCGGAATGCTTACCCTGGAAGGGGAACAGCAGCGACAGAGCAAGTCTCAGGAAGGGCCTGGTGTGTGTTAGAGCAGGTGCACAAGGTAATACCTGGAGAAGAATCAGGGTGGGAATAAAGCAGTCAAACAAATCCCGCGGACCTCTCCTAGGGCATTTAATCGGAGAGTCGATAAGGGACCTCTAGGCAAGTCCTTACTGCTTCCCAGGGGACTGAGGTGGCAGCCCTGGCACAAAATACAGCTTTTCTTGTATTACTCTCTTGTCTTTTCTCCGTTTCCTCCCTTTTTGTACTTTTCTGTTTTTCATTTTATATTTAAAAATTATCATCCTCTCACCCCACCCCCTCCCTGGGACTGGAGGATAAATTAACCACCCAATGGCTGTGGGACCCTAAGGGCACAGGGCTAGATGGTTGGATAGGGTGTGAGAAGATATAAAAAGATTAACTTTGTAGGAGTCCTCTCCTCTGTTTTGGCTTTGGGCAGGGCCACTTTCTGTGGCACCCGCAGCCTCCCCCTTTCTCCTGGGCTAGTAGAGACTTGCCCTTGGCTTGGCCGGAATATATACACCTTTTTTCCACACTAGGTTAAATAATACTGCTGGGAGGATTTTATGAAACCAGAGTCCTGCACACAGGTGAAACAAACAAACAGAGACAGTTATGAGGAACCTTAAATTATTAACCTGGTGCAGGTGATTCTGAGGAATTCAAATTCCAGGCGAAGAGGGTTTTATTTCAGCCCTGAGCTGTTCGGGGGGGCCAAATTCTGGCAGAAATGGCACTTGCTTGTGGTAGCCCGTAAGGACTGAATGGGAACTTAGTTACTTAGTCCACAACTTATTTCAGAGCAAGAACACTGGACACTTAACTGAAAGATCTCTAGTCCAACTCAGATAATTCCAATAGAGGAGAACTCACTACTGCACAAAGCAGCCTTGCTCCCCTATTAGATCATTCCAACTATATTAACAAAATTAGTCTAACTCCCCGACCCTGAAACTTGCACCTCTTCTAGTATTCCCATTTCATCATCCATCCAGTTGAGCATGTCAGCTTGGCTACTTCACTACTCTTCCACATCTCAGTTCCAACCCATCAACAAGTCCTACTGAATTCGTCCATTCCTAGGACCACCATCCTAATCTTGTAACCAAGCAGGACCCCATGGGGCCTTCCCTTCCCAGATCCTCCTCCTCTCTGAAGTACCTAGATAATAGTGGATTTGATGCACATTTCCTGAGTTGTTTTGCAGATGTAAAAAAAACCCCCTCTCCAACAAATGGAAGATGCTAACCTTGATCACATAGCCCCAGGCCTCCTGGAACCTAAGGACTGATAATGTTAACCCCTGTGACACCACCCTGCTACCTCACCATCAGACAATCAGAGAATTGATAAGCTGATAAGCTGATCACATACCCTAAGGCTCCCCCCTGCCACCCTGGCTTTTAATCCCCGGGCTTTTTAGGGCAAGAGCCTCCTCATCTCCTTGCATGGCCCCGATGTTTCAGTTTGTTTGGCCTCACTGTGCATCGGGCACACGAACTTGCATTAACAATCTAAGACACCAACCAATACCTTGTACCCGGAGAACTGTAATACCACCTACCTGGTTTCCCGAATATACCCCGCCCCCTTCTCTTCATTCTCTGCATGGTAGCTGGAGTTATAATGCATAGTGATCTTATCACACAACAATGGCTTCCTATTGTTTTTAGGATCAAATCTCAAACTTTTACCATGGCTTTCACAGCTACAAATGTGGGCCTGTTCAATACATAGCTTCAGCTTCAACTCTCATTATACTCTTTCAAGGAACATGCCAGATGCAGATTTTTTTTTCACATCTTCTAAAATGCCACGCTCTTTCCTCCAGTGCACACATTACTCCCTCTGTATATGTATACATTGTTCCTTAGCTAATTCCTCTCAATCCACACATCTCTTCTACATAATATATGTATTTAAAGAGAAAAAGCAGGGCTTCCCAGTGGTTCAGTGGTTAAGAATCCGCCTGCCAATGCAGGGGACATGGGTTCGAGCCCTTGTTTGGGAAGATCCCATATGCTACAGAACAACTAAGCCTGTGTGCCACAACTACTGAGCCTGCACTCTAGAGCCCACGGGCCACAACTGAGCCCGTGTGCCACAACTACTGAAGCCCATGAGCCTAGAGCCCGTGCTCTGCAAGAGAAGCCACTGCAGTGAAAAAACCCGTGCACCGCAAGGAAGAGTAGCCCCCGCTCCCTGCAACTAGAGAAAGCCCGCACGCGCAGCAAGGAAGACCCAACACAGCCAAAAATAAATAATTAACATAATAATAATAAAATAAAGAGAAAAACCACAAGCCCAAATGTCACTTTTGCTAAAGCCCATGGTACCAAACCTAGATTTAATACCTGACCTAATTGCAGTTTCGACCTTTACCGGGAATGTAATCTTAATCAGCCAGTTTGGAAGTTTCTGGTCAGCAATAATAATAATCTGTCACATGGACCCTCTCCATTCCCCACCCCATCCCGCCCCAGGAAGAAGATGCAGTCTGCATGATGAAACCCTTGCTGTCACTTCCCCCCACAGAAGAAGGTGTCCTGGCCTAAAAATAATCCTTTCTATTCTTTTATTAAACATCCCTTGCCCCCCACTTCTTCCTATAAAACCTCCCATTTTGTACAGCCCCTCAGAGCACACTTCTCACTGCTAGATGGGATGCTACCTGATTCAGGAATCGAATAAACTGAATTAGATCTTCAAATTTACTGAGATGAATTTTGTTTTTTTAACAATATACATGAACATTATGAGATATAATTCACATACCATGCAATGGACCCATTTAAAGTGTTACAGTTCAGTGTTTTTTAGTATATGCAGAGTTGTGCAGTCATCACCACAGTCAATTTTTGAACATTCTCGTAACCCCAAGAAGAAACTCTTACCATTAGCAGTCACTCTCCCTTCCTCCCCAACTCCTCAGCCCTAGGCAACCACTAATCTGTATACTTTCCGCTTCTACAGATTTGCCCATTCTGGACGTTTCATATAAATGGAATTCAGCTCTCTTTCTGACAACCACTCATTCAAGGCCTCCTCCCCTGTTTCCCCTGACTGTGTTAGATCCCATGGTATAGATTCTTAGAGCTCCCTGCATTTCTCCAACACTCTTCTAATTACCACTGTAGTTCCCTATTATCATTCACCACTTTAATCCCAGAGCCTAGCACAGTGTCTAGCCCATAATAGGTATTTGATAAATGTTTAAGGAATGAATCATGATTAATGAAATAAATGAATATGGGGGCCAATTTTATCAGTTAGTAGAATGGCAACTTCCCAAGACCTGTGATGTCAGGGAAGAAGCTTGTGCTTCAGTAGACTTACCCATTCTTCTCCAAGATGCCAGAATATCCACAATTAAAGTCCATCCTTTTTTTTTTTTTTTTTTTTTGCGGTACGCGGGCCTCTCACTGTTGTGGCCTCTCCCGTTGCGGAGCACAGGCTCCGGATGCGCAGGCTCAGCGGCCATGGCTCACGGGCCCAGCTGCTCCGTGGCATGTGGGATCTTCCCGGACCGGGGCATGAACCCGTGTCCCCTGCATCAGCAGGCGGACTCGCAACCACTGCGCCACCAGGGAAGCCCCAAGTCCATCCTTTAAAAAAAAAAGTCCATCAAGCAGCCGCAAGGCACAGGGATATTAGCTCGGTGCTTTGTGACAGCCTGGAGGGGTGGGATAGGGAGAGTGGGAGGGAGGGAGACGCAAGAGGGAAGACATATGGGAACATATGTATATGTATAACTGATTCATTTTGTTATAAAGCAGAAACTAACACACCATTGTAAAGCAATTATACCCCAATAAAGATGTTTAAAAAAAAAGAAAAAAAAAAAAAAAAACTCCATCCTTTCGATTTTTTTTTTTTTTTTAATGTTTGTAGCAGCTTTATTCATAATTGTCAAATCTGGTCACAACATCCTTTTGATTTTTGAAGACTCGTTAGATCTTTAAGATGCAACTGTTGAAATACAGCTCATCTTCAAATGGGGAATTGGTGGTTTAATTTTTTTTTTTAATTCAAGGAAGAAGGCGGTGCTTTGGCCTCAGTGATTTGATCTTAATGCTTTTGTTTGCTCTCAGCCCACCTCACCTCCCACCACAACACTATTCTTCTTCCTCTTCACAGGATTCACAGCCAGACTTCTCAAGCCTAAATATTATCCGCACTCACTGTTCTTTGCTCTTGCTTCTCCTTCTTTACTTCTCATCCCCTCTAATTTGATCTTCCCTTCACTCTACCTTCTTACTGTCACCAATTGTTTCTATGTTGCTAATCCAGAGGATATTTATTTGCACTCTCATCTTACTGGATTTTTTTTTTGGGGGGTGGTGCCACACAGCTTGTGGAATCTTAGTTCCCCGATCAGGGATTGAACCCGGGCCCACGGCAGTGAAAGCGCCCGAGTCCTAACCACTGGACCGCAAGGGAATTCCCCATCTCACTGGACTTTTGAGCAGCATTTGGACTTGTTGAGTACTCGATCAAACTTGAAACACTCTCTCCCTTGTCTTTGCTGACATTCTCAATGTGCATGCAGGGTTGAGAACTAGTGTTTATACTATCTTCCGGGACCAGTGAGCCTCAAAAATGTGGTCTCCAGACTGCAGCATTAGTGTCACCTGTCAAATTGTTAGAAATGTGAATTCTTAAGTCATATCTAGACCTACTGATTCAGAAACTCTGGGGTAGTGGCCCAGCGATCTGTGTTTAAATGAACTCTCCAGGTAATTCAGACCCTTGCTCAAGTTTAAGAACTGGTGCCCAGGCAGACCTGTCTAAACTCTGTGAGCCATTCTTTTTTTTTTTTAATGCACTTTTTAAAAAATTTACTTATTTTTATTTTTGGCTGCAAAGGGTGTTAGTTATGGCACATGGGCTGCTCTCTAGTTGTGGCGTGTGGGTTTTCTCTCTCTAGTTGTGGCACGTGGGCTCAGTAGTTGTGGCACGTGGGTTTTCTCTCTCTAGTTGTGGCACGTGGGCTCAGTAGTTGTGGCACGTGGGCTTAGTTGCCCTGCAGTATGTGGAATCTTATATCCCCAAGCAGGGATCGAGCCCACATCTGCATTGGAAGGCAGATTCTTTACCACTGGACCACCCAAGCCATTGATTCTTAAATGCACACTGCTAGCCCATATCTCTCTGCCCAGCTCCAGATGCGCCTGTCTAACTGCCTACTAGTTCCACTTTGCTTGGTTGTCTCAGAAATACCTCAGACTCAACATGTCCAAGATAGACTAGTGGCCTTCTTCTATAGACAGTGTTCTCGCTCACTGTTTTCTGATCACCGAAGGGTGCCATTTTACAACCAGGCACAAAAATCAGAACCCAGGGTCATCTCTGACACCTCCCTCTCTCGATTTATTATTAAATTATGTCAATTTTGCTTTCCAAATTTCTTTTAATATAAACATCTTTTTTAAAATTAATTAATTAATTTTATTTTTGGTTGCGTTGGGTCTTCGTTTCTGTGTGAGGGCTTTCTCTAGTTGTGGCAAGCAGGGGCCACTCTTCATCGCGGCGCGCGGGCGTCTCCCTACCGTGGCCTCTCTTGTTGCGGAGCACAGGCTCCAGACGCGCAGGCTCAGTAGTTGTGGCTCACAGGCCTAGTTGCTCTGCGGCATGTGGGACCTTCCCAGACCGGGGCTCGAACCCGTGTCCCCTGCATTAGCAGGCAGACTCTCAACCACTGCGCCACTAGAGAAGCCCCCTTCTTCTTTATTGTGGAGAATTTCAAACATATAAAATATAGAAAGGACAGTTAAAAATATATAAACATGTACCTAACACTCAAGCCCCCGAATCCAGTCAATGGCCAACATTGCCTCATCCATACCCCCTTCAATTTTTTTCCCCTTCCCATATTATTTTGAAGAAAAGTCCAGGTATCATATGATTTTCTATGTAAATAGTCTGTATTTCTAAAAGAGTTAAAAAAAAACTCCCAATGCCATAATCACAAATTTAAAATAACAATGATTTCTTAATGTCATAAAATATCCTGTTACTATACACATTTCCAATAGACTCATAAATGTTCCTTTTTTTTTTTTTTAACCAAATGTTTCAGTGAGGAGCTATACTGTGTTTGGTTGGTACATTTTTTTTCTTAATTAAAAAATAAATTTTTTTTTGGAGTATAGTTGATTTATAATGTTGTGTTAGTTTCAGGTGTACAGCAAAGTGAATCAGTTATACATGTACATATATCCACTCTTTTTTAGATTGTTTTTGGGTTGGTACATTTTTGAAAGTCCTCTGTATTTATTTTTTCTTTCTTTGTTTTCCCGTTTTTGGTTTTTGGTTTTTTTGCCATGCCGCTAGGCGTGTGGGTTCTCAGTTCCCTGACCAGGGATTGAACCTGGGCCATGGTAGTGAAAGACCAGAATTCTAATCACTAGGCCGCCAGGGAACTCCTAGTATTTTTTTTTTTTTTTTAATTTAAGGAAGTTAGTTGTTTGTCCTTTAGTTTTTGCCACAATCCAGATTTTGTCAGTTGCATCCCCACAGCATACTTTAATGTGTTACCTTGTCCTCTGTTATTTTCTATAAATTGGTAGTAAGATCTAGATGTATTATCAGATTCGTGTTTAATTTTTTGGCAGGATACCTTCCTAGGTGGTGGTGTATTTTTCCATTAGGAGACACACAGTGTGTGCTTGTCTCTCTTTTTGTAGTGTTAACAGCTGTTGATGAATAATGCCTGCATCAATTCATTCATTAGGAGTTTTAAAATGGTGATATAATTCAATCATTCTTCATTTAGAAGCTGCAATATTTCTACAAGGGAAATCACCCCTCTTCAATTATTTGATTACCCGTTGGTATAGTTCATGTAAGAAAGCAGGATAAATGCTTGATTCTTTCCCTTTCACTATCTCTTAACCCTGTCGACTCTCATTTTCAACTGCCACCATCCTGATCCAAAATCCTTAACCTAACCTCCAAGATCTTGAACCTTTAGTGCCCTATTCATCTTGCAAGGTCCTGAATGATCTGGTCCCTGCCTGTTTCTCCAGCCTCATTTCCTGCTATTTTCCTCCTCCTTTTCTCACTATATCCAAGCCTCAAAAAGCTTTTGATGACCCCTCTACCTGGAAAGCTTTCTCCAATATCCTCTTCCCTTACTAACTCTTACATTGCTTTCTTAAGGAAGGCTAGATTGGTGTTCCAGTTATAATCTCTTATACCACCTTCTACTTGTCCTTCATAGCAAGTCTTATAGCTTGTATTACATCTGTGGTTTTTTGTTTAATATTTGCTTCCCCCACTAAACTATAAGATCAAAAAAGTCAGGGACCATGTCTATTTTGGTACCATATTTTTTCCTAAGCTTAATTTAACGCTCGTAATATAGTATGTGTGCAAAAAATAAATGTTGAATAACATTGAATTGAAGTCAGATTTGGGAAAAATAAAACATTTGTCTCGATTTGTAAAGAGTAAAGATAACTAACTTTTTTTTTTTTTTTTTCAGTACGTGGGCCTCTCCCGTTGCGGAGCACAGGCTCCAGACGCGCAGGCTCAGCGGCCATGGCTCACGGGCCCAGCTGCTCCGCGGCATGTGGGATCTTCCCGGACCGGGGCACGAACCTGCGTCCCCTGCATCAGCAGGCGGACTCTCAACCACTGCGCCACCAGGGAAGCCCGATAACGAACATTTATTGAGAACAAGGTACTCTCCTAAGTTCTTCTAATATTCATTATAACCTTATGAAGTAGATATAATTACCTGTAATTGACAGGTAAGGAACTGCAGAGAGAGTAAGTTCACATAGATAGTAAATGTCAGAGTCAGGATTGAAATCTAAGCAATCTGGGGACTTCCCTGGTGGCGCAATGGTTAAGAATCTGCCTGCCAATGCAGGGGACGCAGGTTCGATTCCTGGTCTAGGAAGATCCCACATGCCGCGGAGCAACTAAGCCCATTCGCCACAACTACTGAGCCTGCACTCTAGAGCCCCAACTACTGAGTCTGTGAGCCGCAACTACTGAAGCCCATGCACCTAGAGCCCGTGCTCCGCAACAAGAGAAGCCACCGCAATGAGAAGCCTGCGCATGGCAATGAAGAGTAGCCCCTGCTCGCCGCAACTAGAGAAAGCCCACTTGCAGCAATGAAGACCCAACGCAGCCATAAATAAATAAATAAATAAATAAGAAATCTAAGCAAACTGGCTCTAGAACCCCAGATATAAGGTTAAAACCCTAGTATACTGCAGTCTGTAAGAACAACAACACAAATGTCTACACTGGAGAGGAACTGACCTCAATTCTTTGAGTCCTAAATTAAAAAATTCCAGAGAAGGGGCTTATTAGCTTAGGTCAGGTCAGGTACTCATCCCTAAACCAACCAAACCAAAATCAACGCGATGGGCATCATTAAGAACATGCAACTTCTATGCCAGATATGTGGATGCAAAGGGGCAATTTCCAGAAGAAGGGGGAATGCCAGGCAGGCAATCTCATAGAGGGTACACACATATTTCTTCCCATACATCCAGTATCATAAATTCCCTTGTCCAACATAATGCACTTTTCCCACATAGGACAACAGACACCTTGCCTCCTCAATGAGAAACTATTCAAAGACATAGCTAGCTACCACATCCATCTCTGATTCCCAGAATCTCTGTTTGACCATGTCTGGATATGATTGCACACAGTTTTGCAACCTATCGGCTAAATGACAAATTTAATCACTCTCAAAACAGTAGAGTCACAATCGTTTGCAAAGATACTAAAGTCAGCTCCTGATGCTGAATTTACCTTGGGCCAGTGATAATCTCCAAGACCCATATTAGGCAGTTATCCCAGAGGCCGCAGAGGAGAAAAGTGCATAGACCAAACTAAGAAGCTCAAATCTCACAGTTTATCAATAAATTTTAAAACACATAGTGAGAAGTAAGGGGAAAGGTGGGGTGTGTGAACACACATTGGATAAGCTACAAGCACAGTGGAAGAGCCATACTACCTGAGTCTGGATTATACAATGTTCATATTCCCATTTTTCCCCTGTTGTGTTAGCTTTCCTCTCTGGTGGTGGGGCTTTATGGGAATCAGAATTGCGTCTGAGCAAGGGGATCCCATAGACTGAAGGTACATAGGGCCATCATACACACTTGTTTATTGGAATGATGCAGGGGCAAGTATACCTGGCAAATACCTGTATCTCATCAATTACCCTGATGAGTAGCTGTGTTGTTTTTTTTTTCAAGTAATTTTATTTAATTAATTAATTTATTTACTTTTTGGCTGTGTTGGATTTTCGTTGCTGTGAGCGGGCTTTCTCTCTAGTTGCAGCGAGCGGGGGCCACTCTTCGTTGCAGTGCGCAGGCTTCTCGTTGCGGTGGCTTCTCTTGTTGCAGAGCACGGGCTCTGGGCGCGCAAGCTTCAGTAGTTGCCGCACGCAGGCTCACTAGTTGTGGCGCATAGGCTTAGTTGCTCTGCTGCATGTGGGATCTTCCCAGAACAGGAATCGAACCTGTGTCCCCTGCGTTGGCAGGCAGACTCTTAACCACTGCGCCACCAGGGAAGTCCAATAGCTGTGGTTTCACCTACATTTCTTGGGCAGAGGACAAGTGGGGTCAGAAGGGCATCATCGATGGGTGGCTCATAAACATTGGATGCGTGGTGTATCTCACATATATTTAGTGAATCAGGAATATTTGGTATGTCTTGGTCCTTCCTTCCCTGTCTATCTAGTTCAGAACATGTATGCTCTACTTATTTTTATATCTCTCCAACATTCCTCGCATGCCATTGGCTTCTATACTCGGTTTCATCTAGCCGCCTTGTTTTTTTGTCTTATTTTCTATAGTAAACATGGAAAATAACTAAATTATACAACAAACACGTTACAAATATTAAAAATCAGGTGTAGAAATTACCTTGGAAGATCTCTTAAATCACCCATAGAGCACAATATGTTGTACTTATGAGCCACTTTGGAGGCTGACATGCCACCTCTCACTATGTCTGACCCAGTGGGTCTTCCCTCCAGTGTGGGGACAGATTGCTCACTCCTCTGTTGAGTACCAGAGAAGGTTGTGGGCTTGTTTAGTGACTCGCACTCAGACTGCTGGGTGTCCACGAAACTGAGACCAGAAACTGAGTCCAGCCAAGCAAACGACAGATTCCCGTCTCCCACCTCCTGCTTACTCTGAGCATCCACTCGCTGGATGAAACAATCAATGAAATATTGCCCAGTTGTGGGTAATAAAAAACCAGACTTCCCACAGTAGCCATCTAGATGGGGGAAAAGAAGTTCCCAACTCCCTTAGGTGTGTTTTTAACACTGGCTGGTAATCGTGCTCTATTTTCCTAGTCAGTTCACTCTTTTGCTTTCCTACAGGACTATTTCCTAACGTCTCCTCTCCTGTCAAACCTCTAATAACTCTTCTTTACTCTCACTCACTGTTGATGACCCATAACATGAATGACCACAAATGTAGTGGCTGAGATCAACACAAATACACTGTCTCATAGTTCTGTGGGTCGAAACGTCGACACAGGACTCACTGGGCTAAAATCAAGGTGTAGGCAAGGCTGTGTCCCTTTCTGGAAGCTCAAGGGGGGAACCCATTTCCTTGTTTTTTTGGGCTCTAGAGGCCACCTGCATTCCTTGGTTCATGGTCTCCTGTCTGTAAAGTCAGCAACTCTCTGACCCTATACCAATTGTCACATGTTGCTCTGATGCAATCTTCTGTTTCCCTCTTCCAGTTTTGTTTGTTTGATTTTAGTAACAGCTTTATTGACGATCTAATTCACATACTATACAATTCACCCATTTAAAGTGTACAATTCAGTCATCTTTAGTATATTCACAGAATTGTGCACCTTTCACCACTACCAATTACAGAACAGTTTTCATCATCCCCCAGAGAAACCCTGTACCTTTAGCAGTCACCCTGTATTCTCCCCAGCCCCAAACCCTGGCAACCACTAATTTACTCTCCGTCTCTATGGATTTGCCTATTCTGGACATTTCATCTAAGTGGAATCATACAATACATGCTCGTTTGTGCCTGTCTTCTCTCACTTAGCGTGTTTTTAAGGTTCCTCCGTGTTGTAATATGTGGCAGTATTTCATTCCCCTCTTCCACTTTTAAGGACTCATGTGATTAGATTGGGCCTACCCAGATAATCCAGCATAATCTTCCCATCTCAGGGTCCTTACCGTTAATCACATCTGCAAATTCCCTTTGACCATGTAAGTTAATATTCACAGGTTCCAGGGATTAGGATGTGACAACTTTGGGGGGCCATTACTCTGTCTACCACAGTGACCATCCTTCCTATATCAGAAAGGAAAGAAAAGCAGTCAGAAGAGAATTTTGACAGACTCTTTATCACCACATCTACCCACCCATCCCCACTGTGTGGATCCAGGGACTCTGCCTTCCTTCCTGTGGGGTGGTTGAAACTCTCTTGCTCCCAGCATTTCCTTCATTTTGTTTCGTGTTTTTGTTCCCCCCACCCCCGCCCACATCTCGCGGCATGTGGGATCTTAGTTCCCCAACCAGGGATGGAACCCGTACTCCCTGCAGTGGAAGTGCAGAGTCTTAACCACTGGACTGCCAGGGAAGTCCCAGCCCTTCCTTCAGAGACTGCCCCTTCCTCTGCTGCCAGCAAGGCCTCACTGCCACCTGGCACCAAGCCATGTCCTCTTGCTAACTCAGTAACACCACTGGAGCTATCTCCCTGCTCTCTGCATTATCATTTCCCCCCTTCTACCAGGATCATTACAACTGGCATCAAAGCAACTTGTAATTTCTCCCTTCTTAAATTCTTTCTTGACCTCTTCCTTCTCCTTCTACTGCCCCATTTCTTTGCTCCCTTTTACAGCAAAACTTCCTGAAAGATTCGTCTGCATTGTTTCCAATTCTTTCCCTTAAAAATTTTTTTTGTTGTTGCATGGTTAAATGTACATAATATAAAATTTGCCATTTTATCTGTTTTTAAGCGTACAGATCAGTGGCACTAAGAACGTTCACACTGTTGTGCAATCATGACCACGTCAAGAACTGTCCAGAGCTTTTAAATCATCCCAAACAGAAACTCTGTACACATTAAACGATAACTCCCAGTACCTCACCCCGGCCTCTGGTAACCACCATTTGCTTTTCGTTTCTATGAATTTGAGCATTCTAAATGCCTCGTATAAGTGGAATCCTGCAATATTTGTCCTTTTTTGTCTAGTTTATTTCACTTAGTATAAGTTTTTAAGGTTCATCCAGCTTGTAGTACATATCAGAATTTCCTTCCTATTCCATTGTATGTATGTATGTACCACATTGTGTTTATCCATTCATCTACTGATGGACATCTGGGTTGTTAACACCTTTTGGCTAGTGTGAATAATGCTATTATGAACATTGACGTACAAGTATCTATTTGAGCTAGCTCTCTTAAATCCACTCCAGTTAGGCTTCTGCTCTCACTGCTCCACTGAGACAGCTTTTGTCCAGGTAACGGATCACCTCTGGATTGCTGTAGCCAACGGTCAATGCTCCATCCTCGCCTCACTTAGTGCCATCTGGCTGAGTTGATCGTTGCCTCTTTGGGATGCTCTTCACTTGACATCTGGGACACACCACCACACGCTCCCAGCTCTCCTCCCACCTCTCTAGGCACCCTGTCTTAGTCTCCTTTGCTAATCATCTTTACTGTCTCCTCCTCAGTCCTTGGACCTACTCTGTTTGCAGAGTAGGTTTGCACTCACTCCCTTGGTGGGTGATATCACCCTGTCTCATGGCTTTAAATATGCTGACAACTTCCAAATGTATATCTCCAGCCTGGGCTTCTCCCTCGAATGTCAAACTCCGGTAATCTACCTGACATCTCTGTTTGAAAATCAAGTGGGCATCTTTGATTTAACGTGCCCAACACTAAATTCCTCATCATCCTTATCCTACCCGCTAAAACCCAATCCCCTCAGTACTTCTTCATTAATTTGTTGGATCTTCATCCGTCTAGTTGCTTAGGCAAAAAATCTGGGAATCATCCTTGATTCCTCTCTTTTGCTCCCACTCCACATTCGGTGCATTAACAAACACTACTGGCACTTTCTTCAAAATATATACAGAATTTGACCATTTCTCACGACTTTCACTGCTACTACCTTGATAGGACTTACCAGCATCTCTTGCCTGTATTATTTCCGTAACCTCCTAACTAGTTTCCCTGAGTCTGCTCTTATATCTCTTCAGCCAGTTGTCAACATAGCAGCGGAGAGGTGCCATTAAAATATTAACATCTCAAGTCATCCCTCTACTCAGAATCCTCCAAAGGCTTTCCATCTAACTCAAAGTGAAATTCAATGTCCTGGTAATGGTTTACAAGACCCTACACAATCTCAACCCTCCTTAGTTCTGTGACCTTACTTCCCACAGTGCTCTATTCACTCACCTCTCTTTAGCCAACCTGGCGTCATTGCTTTTCTCAAACACACCAGGCATGTCTCTACCCGTACTTTCTATTTCCTCATTCCTTCACTGCCTTTATTAAGATGCCACCTTTTCAGTGAGAACTTTCCTGATAACCTTATCTAAAATTGTAATCCTGCCAGCAGTTTACTTTTCTTCATTACACTGAAAACTTTCTAAGATACAATGTAATTTACTTATTTTATTTTATTGTTTTCTTTTCTGCCAGTAGAATGTAAACTATATAGGGGAGGAATTTTGTTTCTTTTGTTCACTGATGTATACACAGGACGTAAAACACTGCCTGGCACACAACATGTACTCAAAAAAGAAATGAAAAACCATATTTGATACAAGGCTCTCATGAGGGCAGTAAGTTGATGGTGAAGGCATCTGATACTCTCAATGTTTTCATCTAGATAGGAAGCAAAGTTACCTGCTGGGTCAGAGTTGTGGTGCATGGCTTGAAGAGAATGTTGCAGATTTGCAAGAGCACTTGTGGGAAATAGGAAAGGCCTCACAAACGAGGTCCCCAAGCCCCACAGAGGGTCTTGCTGAGGGTGAAAATCTGGAGATTTTCTCCAGAATCTAATAATAACTACATTTATTGAAAGTGTCAGGAGTTGTGCTGAGTGCTTTGCCTTTACTATTTTATTTTGTTCTTACAATAACTCTGAGATACATATTATTATTTACATTTTACTGGAGAAAAATGAAGCCTTAGAGAAGTTAAATAACTTGCCCAGGGTTACTTGGCTAGTGAATGGCAGAGCTGGGATTCAAATTTAGCTGTTTTACTCCAAAGTCCATGCTTGCACTGTGTTCATCATAGGCTTGCTATAAGAAAAGGGATTTTCAGATAGATCCAATCTTGAGTGTTTGCCACATGGGTGAGGCAGAATAAAAGAAGTCTACAGGTGGGTTGTAGGAAGTAGAATGGTTGAATGGTGTACTGTGGATTCCAGTCTGGTTAGGGTTGGCACCATAGCCATGAATGGAGTAAGGTTCCTGGACAAATGGAGAGATGAAGGAATTAGAGTTATTAATGAAGTAGCAATGTAAGGGGACTGCCAGTCTTAACATCATGGCAGAATGAGCCAGTGAGGATCTCTGTTACCCCTTTCCACTGCACAGGCATAGAAATGGTGTTCCTGGTGCCAAAATTGAAAGAGGAGCTAAAATCTGGATCTGTAAACATGATTCATTGGTCAGGGAGATAGCAAAGCAGTGTATATACTTTAGAGATTAGGTACTGGGCTCACAACACCTGTATAAGGATAGGAGATAGAGCCTTAAGAGAGAAGAAGGCAAGAAGCTGGAACTGAGATCCCTAAATCAAGCCAGGACTCTGATAAAATTACCCCCGGTATCTCAGTGAAAACTACAGACTTCCCAGGGGAGTAATAAGGAAATGTATTTCTGCCCCATGTTCAGATTTTGAATCTGAATTTTCCTTATTTTCATTAATGGGATTCCTGAAGAGGAGATATTAGTATAAAGGCTGGTCCTGGACAGTTTGTTATCCTGGGCAGTGAAATCCTTTGTGTGCCTGGAAGATGCAAATATAAAGTCACTATGTAGTATACCTCCATCAACCAGGAGACTCACATGGGAAAACTAATCTCTACTGAAGATGAACTTATACTCAAAATTCCAAACCACATGGGAAATGATCCATTATGCAGAGATTTATCCAAATCTAATTCTATCAATGGAGTTAGAACTCTGAAACCTTGTTTTTATAAAACAGTCTTGAAAAGATTATAAAATAAGTGGTTTGAAACTAACTAAAGAGATGAAAGAAGATATAGAAATCATAATGAGAAAACAAGACTCTGAAAATAGACTGGGTAGATTTGAAGAAGAGCCAAATAGAGTTTCTCAAAATGAAAAACATTTTTATTGAAATGGAAACTGAATAAGTGGGTTAAACTATAGACTAACACATTAATGAATGATTTGTGAAGTGAAACATAGCCAAAAGGTAACTATCCAAATGATTGCACAAACAGAAAGGATGGAGACTATGAAAGAAAAGTGGAGATATAGAGGATACAGTAGCTTCCAGGAAAAGAAAGTAGAAAGAATGGGGGAGAGAGCAGAACGAAGATGGTGGAGTAGAAGGATGTACTCTCACTCCCTCTTGCGAGAACACCAGAATCACAAGTAGCTGCTGGACAATCATCAACAGGAGGACACTGGAACTCACCAAAAAAGATACCCCACATCCAAAGACAAAGGAGAAGCCACAATGAGACAGTAGGAGGGGCGCAATCACAGTAAAATCAAATCCCATAACTGCTGGGTGGGTGACTCACAGACTGGAGAATACTTATACGACAGAAGTCCACTCACTGGAGTGAAGGTTCTGAGCCCCACGTCAGGCTTCCCAACCTGGGGGTCTGGCAACGGGAGGAGGAATTCCTAGAGAATCAGACTTTGAAGGCTAGTGGGATTTGATTGCAGGACTTCGACAGGACTGGGGGAAACAGAGACTCCACTCTTGGAGGGCACACACAAAGTAGTGTGCGCGTCGGGACCCAGAGGAAGGAGCAGTGACCCCAGGGGAGACTGAACCAGACCTACCTGCTAGTGTTGGAGGGTCTCCTGCAGAGGCGGGGGGGTGGTGGCTGAGGCTCACCCTGGTGACAAGGACACTGGCAGCAGAAGTTCTGGGAAGAACTCCTTGGCATGAGCCCTCCCAGAGTCTGTCATTAGCCCCACCAAAGAGCCCAGGTAGGGTTGCCTCCAGTGTTGGGTTGCCTCGGGCCAAACAACCAACAGGGAGGGAACCCAGCCCCACCCATCAGCAGTCAACCAGATTAAAGTTTTACTGAACTCTGCCCACCAGAGCAACAGTCAGCTCTACTCACCACCAGCCCCTTCCATCAAGAAACTTGTACAAGCCTCTTAGATAGCCGCATCCACCAGAGGGCAGACAGCAGAAGCAAGAAGAACTACAATCCTGCAGCCTGTGGAACAAAAACCACGTTCACAGAAAGAGAGACAAGATGAAAAGGCAGAGGGCTATGTACCAGATGAAGGAACAAGATAAAACCCCAGAAAAACAACTAAATGAAGTGGAGATAGGGAACCTTCCAGAAAAAGAATTCAGAATAATTATAGTGAAGATGATCCAGGACCTCGGAAAAAGAATGGAGGCAAAGATCGAGAAGATGCAGGAAATGTTTAACAAAGACCTAGAAGAATGAAAGAACAAACAAACAGAGATGAACAATACAATAACTGAAATGAAAACTACATTAGAAGGAACCAGTAGCAGAATAACTGAGGAAGAAGAAGGGATAAGTGACCTGGAAGACAGAATGGTGGAATTCACTGCTGCAGAACAGAATAAAGAAAAAAGAATGAAAAGAAATGAAGACAGCCTAAGAGACCTCTGGGACAACATTAAAAGCAACAACATTCGCATTATAGGGGTCCCAGAAGGAGAAGAGGGAGAGAAAGGACTAAAGAAAATATTTGAAGAGATTATAGTCGAAAACTTCCCTAACATGGGAAAGGAAATAGCCACCCAAGTCCAGGAAGCGCAGCGAGTCCCATACAGGATAAACCCAAGGAGAAACACGCTGATACACATAGTAATCAAATTGGCAAAAGTTAAAGACAAATAAAAATTATTGAAAGCAGCAAGGGAAAAACAACAAATAACATACAAGGGAACTCCCATAAGGTTAACAGCTGATTTCTCAGCAGAAACTCTGTAAGCCAGAAGGGAGTGGCATGATATACTTAAAGTGATGAAAGGGAAGAACCTACAACCAAGATTACCCGGCAAGGATCTCATTCAGATTCGATGGAGAAATCAAAACCTTTACAGACGAGCAAAAGGTAAGAGAATTCAGCACCACCAAACCAGCTCTACAACAAATGCTAAAGGAACTTCTCTAAGTGGGAAACACAAGAGAAGAAAAGGACCTACAAAAACAAACCCAAAACAATTAAGAAAATGGTCATAGGAACATACATATCGATAATCACCTTAAACGTGAATGGATTAAATGCTCCAACCAAAAGACGCAGGCTTGCTGAATGGATAGAAAAACAAGACCCATATATATGCTGTCTACACAGACCCACTTCAGACCTAGGGACACATACAGACTGAAAGTGAGGGGATGGAAAAAGATATTCCATGCAAATGGAAATCAAAAGAAAGCTGGAGTAGCAATACTCATATCAGATAAAATAGACTTTAAAATAAAGAATGTTACAAGAGACAAGGAAGGACACTACATAATGATCAAGGGATCAATCCAAGAAGAAGATATAACAATTATAAATATATATATGGACCCAACATAGGAGCACCTCAATTCATAAGGCAACTGCTAACAGCTCTAAAAGAGGAAACCAACAGTAACACAATAAAAGTGGGGGACTTTAACACCTCACATACACCAATGGACAGATCATCCAAGATGAAAATAAATAAGGAAACAGAAGCTTTAAATGACACAATAGACCAGATAGATTTAATTGATATTTATAGGACATTCCATCCAAAACCAGCAGATTACACTTTCTTCTCAAGTGCACATGGAACATTCTCCAGGACAGATCACATCTTGGGTCACAAATCAAGCCTCAGTGAATTTAAGAAAATTGAAATCATATCAAGCATCTTTTCTGACCACAACGCTATGAGATTAGAAATGAAGTACAGGGAGAAAAACGTAAAAAACACAAACACATGGAGGCTAAACAATACGTTACTAAATAACCAAGAGATCACTGAAGAAATCAAAGAGGAAATCAAAAAATAACTAGAGACAAATGACAATGAAAACACGATGATCCAAAACCTATAGGATGCAGCAAAAGCAGTTCTAAGAGGGAAGTTTATAGCTATACAAGCCTACCTCAATAAACAAGAAAAATCTCAAATAAACAATCTAACCTTGCACCTAAAGGAACTAGAGAGAAAAGAACAAACAAAACCCAAAGTTAGCAGAAGGAAAGAAATCATAAAGATCAGAGCAGAAATAAATGAAATAGAAACAAAGAGAACAATAGCAAAGATCAATAAAACTAAAAGATGGTGCTTTGAGAAGGTAAACAAATTGATATACCATTAGCCAGACTCATCAAGAAAAAGAGGGAGAGTACTCAAGTCAATAAAATTAGAAATGAAAAAGGAGAAGTTACAACAGACACCGCAGAAATACAAAGCATCCTAAGAGACTACTATGAGCAACTCTATGCCAATGAAATGGACAATCTGGAAGAAATGGACAAATTCTTAGAGAGGTATAACCTTCTGAGACTGAACCAGGAAGAAGTAGAAAATATGAACAGACCAATCACAAGTAATGAAATTGAAACTGTGATTTAAAATCTTCCAACAAACAAAAGTCCAGGACCAGATGGCTTCACAGGTGAATTCTATCAAACATTTAGAGAAGAGCTAACATCATCCTTCTCAAACTCCTCCAAAAAATTGCAGAGGAAGATACACTCCCAAACTCATTCTATGAGGCCACCATCATACTGATACCAAAACCAGACAAAGACACTACAAAAACAGAAAATTACAGACCAATATCACTGATGAATATAGATGCAAAAATCCTCAACAGAATACCAGCAAACAGAATCCAACAACACATTAAAAGGATCATACAACATGATTAAGTGGGATTTATCCCAGGGATGCAAGGATTCTTCAATATACACAAATCAATCAATGTGATTCACCATATTAACAAATTGAAGAATAAAAACCATATGATCATCTCAATAGATGCAGAAAAAGCTTTTATGATAAAACTCTCCAGAAAGTGGGCATAGAGGGAACCTACCTCAACATAATAAAGGCAATATATGACAAACCCACAGCAACATCATTCTCAATGGTGAAAAACTGAAAGCATTTCCTCTAAGATCAGGAACAAGACAGGGATGTCCACTCTCATCACTATTATTCAACATAATTTTGCAAGTCCTAGCCACGGCAGTCAGAGAAGAAAAAGAAATAAAATGAATCCAAATTGTAAAAGAAGAAGTAAAACTGTCACTGTTTGCAGATGACATGATACTATACATAGAGAATCCTAAAAATGCCACCAGAAAACTACTAGAGCTAATCAATGAATCTGGTAAAGTTGCAGGATACAAAATTAATGCACAGAAATCTCTTGCATTCCTATACACTAATGATGAAAAATCTGAAAGAGAAATTAAGGAAACACTCCCATTTACCATTGCAACAAAAAGAATAAAATACCTAGGAATAATCCTACCTAGGGAGAAAAAAGACCTGTATGCAGAAAACTATAAGACACTGATGAAAGAAATTAAAGATGATACCAACAGATGGAGAGATATACCATGTTCTTGGATTGGAAGAATCAATATTATGAAAATGACTATACCACCCAAAGCAATCTACAGATTCAATGCAATCCTTATCAAATTACCAATGGCAGTTTTTACAGAACTAGAACAAAAACTCTTAAAATTTGTATGGAGACACAAAAGACCCAAATGGCCAAAGCAGTCTTGCGGGAAAAAAACAGAGCTGGAGGAATCAGACTCCCTGACTTCAGACTATACTACAAAGCTACAGTAATCAAGACAGTATGGTACTGGCACAAAAACAGAAACATAGATCAATGGAACAAGATAGAAAGCCCAGAGATAAACCCACACACCTGTGGTCAGCTAATCTATGACAAAGGAGGCAAGGACATACAATGGAGAAAAGACAGTCTCTTCAATAAGTGGTGCTGGGAAGACTGGACAGCTACACGTAAAAGAATGAAATTAGAACACTCCCTAACACCATACACAAAAATAAACTCAAAATGGATTAGAGACCTAAATGTAAGACTGGACACTATAAAACTCTTGGGGGAAAACATAGGAAGAACACTTTTTGACATAAATCACAGTAGAGTCTTTTTTGATCCACCTCCTAGAGTAATGGAAATAAAAACAAAAATAAACAAATGGGACCTAATGAAACTTCAAAGGTTTTGCACAGCAAAGGAAACCATAAACAAGATGAAAAGACAACCCTCAGAATCGGAGAAAATATTTGCAAACGAATCAACAGACAAAGGATTAATCTCCAAAATATATAAACAGCTCATGCAGCTCAATATTAAAAAAACAAACAACCCAATCCAAAAATGGGCCAAAGACCTAAATAAACATTTCTCCAAAGAAGACATACAGATGGCAAAGAAGCACATGAAAAGCTGCTCAACATCACTAATTATTAGGGAAATGCAAATCAAAACTACAATGAGGTACCACCTCACACCAGTTAGAATGGCGTCATCAGAAAATGTACAAACAACAAATGCTGGAGAGGGTGTGGAGAAAAGGGAACCCTCTTGCACTGTTGGTGGGAATGTAAATTGATACAGCCACTATGGAGAACAGTATGGAGGTTCCTTAAAAAACTAAAAAAATTACCATATGACCCAGCAATCCCACTACTGGGCATATACCCAGAGAAAACCATAATTCAAGAAGACACATGCACCCCAATGTTCCTTGAAGCACTATTTACAATGTCCAGATCATGGAAGCAACCTAAATGCCCATCAACAGACGAATGGGTAAAGAAGATGTGATACATATATACAATGGAATATTACTCAGCTATAAAAAGGAACGAATTTGGGTCATTTGTTGAGACGTGGATAGATCTAGAGACTGTCATACAGAGTGAAGTAAGTCAGAAAGAGAAAAAACAAATATCGTATATTAACGCATATATGTGGAACCTAGAAAAATGGTACAGATGAACCAGTTTGCAGGGCAGATATTGAGACACAGATGTAGAGAACAAACGTATGGACACCAAAGGGGGAAAGCGGCGGGGGTGGGGTGGGGCGGGGTGTGTGTGTGATGAATTGGGCGATTGGGATTGACATGTATACACTGATGTGTATAAAATTGATGACTAATAAGAACCTGCTGTATAAAAAAATAAATAAAATTAAATTTAAAAAAAAGAATGGGGAAAGGCAATATCAAAAAATATGGGCTGAGAATTTTCCAAGTATTAGAAGACTTGATTGTTCAAATTGAAGAAAGCTGACTCATGAGCAAAATAAATCAATAGCAATCCTTATGTAAACACAGGACACTAGAGACAAAGACAAAGGTCACCTACGGAGAAAAAAAGTATTAACCTGGTATCTCGTCATTGAGACTAGAAGCTAGTAAACACTGGAATAATATCTTTAAAGTTCTGAGAGAAATAACCGGTACACCAGAATTCTATACCCAGCTAAACTAACATAGAATATTGAGAATAGGATAAAAACATGTTCAGCCAGTCAAAAGACTGAGAATGTATCTTTCAGTGACTCTTTCTGAAAGCATCATTAAATGTAGTAACTCAATAAGAAGGAAATTGGAATCAGAAGAAATACATGGAATGCAAGAATCAGTGGTGCTCAAGTAAGCAAAGCAGGTTTACTGGGGAAAAAGAGAGTGAAAAAGCTGGAGGTTTAGCAAGTGTGGTCATGGATCTGTATATTTAGGCTCAATATTTCATAGGTGGAGGAGTCCTGTGTGCTGATAAGTTTCATGTAGCCTCAAGGGTGGTTGACTAGAGTGAGCAGCGTGAAGATCATTTGATCCCAGAAAGTCAAGAAGTTTTGAAACTAAGATATGGGAGGGACCATATATTATACTGATTATTTTCCTCCACTGCATCCCAAATAGATTCTCCAGTCTTCTCTCAGTGCTGCTTTGGACATGTAAGACTGGCCCCTATGAACTGTGTCCTGCAGGTGTCCTTGCTAGCTGGCTTCATGTGGAGTTTGACAAATTGGAGTCACTGGCCAAAAATCAGTGTGAGTGAAAGAGAGAACAGAGTTCCTTCCCAGTCTCTCCCTGCTTCAGCATTGCTTCTCTAGTAGCATATGTGTCTCTCCATGACTAGAGTTCCCACTAATGGCCCCTTTTCCATGGATCCAGCTCTCACTGGGCTCAGATAACTCTCTTCTTGAATTTTGACCCTATGAATAACAGATTTTTACCGCACTGATTTCTAGGTAATATCAGGAGATAATTCTCCACGGGTCTCTCATGTTTTTGTACATCTTGTGAGTAAGGTACTAAATGCCCTTTTTTGCTGATGATCTTTTCAAGGATGTTTGTATACCGAATAGCCTTGGAAAGTGAAGATAGTGTCTCTCTCTGGAGCAAAAGGCAGTAATACTCACTGTCCAGTGTAGTGCAGATAACGTCTCCCTCTGAAGCAAAGGGCAGACATGCCTACTGCCCATTATAAAAGATTGCATATCCTAAACTCAGGGTTTCCTGGCCTGTAATTCAACCCATCACATGTACAGTTGTTACCTGGCTCCCTTCATGTCACTCTGGGGGAGTTGAGGCTTAGATAACCAAAACAAAAATGCTGATGCTCTGGCTACTGTTATTGCTATGTGTAGTCAACTATCCTTCATCTTTGATCCAGGAGTGTCATGTCTTCAATCACTGCCCATGAAGCTGTAACAGGCTATCTCATTAGCTTTCAAATAGGGTAAAATCTCAGATCCCTAACAGTTCTTGACAGGTACCTTGGCATCTCTTGTTTGTTCCCTTAAACCTAACAGTACTTATAAAGGTAGTTCTTTCACAAAACCCGTCTCATTGAATTCTGTTTCCTGCTGGACTCCTGCCTGATATATCTAGATAGTTTGAAATCTCTATGGTCAGTTAATTTACGACAAAGGAGGCAAGAATATACAATGGAGAAAAGACAGGCTCTTCAATAAGTGGTACTGGGAAAAGTGGACAAATACATGTAAAAGAATGAAATTAGAACATTTTCTTACCCCATACACAGAAACAAACTCAAAATGGATTAAAGACCTAAATGTAAGACTGGATAGCATAAAACTCCTAGAGGGAAACATAGGCAGAACACTCTTTGACATGAATCACAGCAATATCTTTTTGGATCCATCTCCTAGAGTAGTGGAAATAAAAACAAAAATAAATCAATGGGACCTAATTAAACTTAAAAGCTTTTGCACAGCAAAGGAAACCATAAACAAAACAAAAAGACAACCTACGGGGGTGGTCGGGGGGAGGAAGAGGAGCTTGTTTTTTAGTGTGATATTTACCTAGCGATAATAAACTGAAAATCTTTTGCAAAAAAAAAAAAAAAAAAAAGACAACCTACAGAATGGGAAAAAATATTTGCAAATGATGCAACCAAGAAGAGATTAATCTCCAAAATATACAAATAGTTCATACAGCTCAATATCAAAAAACCAAACAACCCAGTCAAAAAATAGACAGAGGATCTAAATAGACATCTCCACATAAGACATACACATAGCCAAAGGCACATGAAAATATGCTGAACCTTGCTACTTATTAGAGAAAGGCAAATCAAAACTACAATGAGTTATCACCTCACACTGGTCAGAATGGCCATCATCAAAAAGTCTACAAATAAATGCTGGAGAGGGTTTGGAGAGAAAGGAACCCTCCTACACTGTTTGTGAGAATGTAAACTGGTACAGCCACTATGGAGAACAGTATGGAGGTGCCTTAAAAAACTAAAAAATAGAGCAATCCCACTCCTGGGCATATATCCAGAGAAAACCATAACTGAAAAGACATGCACCCCAATGTTCACTGCAGCACTATTTACAATAGCCAAGACATGAAAGCAGCCTAAATGTCCATTGACAGATGAATAGATAAAGAAGATGCAGTATATATATATATATATATATATATATATATATATACACACACACACACACACTGGAATATTACTCAGCCATAAAAAGCATGAAATAATGCCATTTGCAGTAACATGGATGGACCTAGTGATTATCATACTAAGTGAAGTAAGTCAGACAGAGACAAATATCGCATGATATTGCTTATGTGTGGAATCTAAAATAAAAATGATACAAATAAACTTATATACAAAGCAAATAGACCCACAGGCATAGGAAATAAACTTATGGTTACTGAAGGGGAAGGGGGGTATAAATTAGGTGTTTGCAATTACCATATACACAGTAATACATATATATAATAGATAAACAACAAGGACCTACTGTATAGCATAGGGAACTATACTCAATATTTTGTAATAATCTATAAGGGAAAAGAATCTGAAAAAGAATATATACGTGTATATGTATAACTAAATCACTTTGCTATACACCTGAAACTAACACAACATTGTATTGGGTTGGCCGAAAAGTTCGTTTACGAACTTTTCGGCCAACCCAAATAAATCAACTATATTTCAATTAAAAAAAGAAATCTCAAGGGATGTGCAACAATTAATTTTCTGTGTCAACTTGGCTAGGCTATGGTGCCCAGTTATTTGGTCAAATACCAGCCTAGATGTTGCTACAAAGATATATTTTTAGGTGTGATTAACATTCTCTCTCTCTGTCTCTCTCTGTCTCTCTCTCTCTATATGTATGTATGTATGTATGTATACCAACTTTGTTTAAAGCAAATTACCCCTCATAATGTGGGTGTGCCCCATCAAATAAATTGAAGTCCTTAAGGCCAAAGACTGAGGCTTCTTACAGAAGAAGCAACTCTTCCTCCAAACTGCAGCATAGAAACCTGCGTGAATTTCCTGCCTGCTGGCCTGCCCTGCAGGTTTTGGACTTGCCAGCCCTCACAACTGTGTGAGCTAAGTCCTTAAGATCAATCTCTCTCTCTCTGTACGTATATATCCTATTTGTTTTGTTTCTCTGGAGAACCCCCGAGTAATACAGGGCGCTACAGAATTTAGAGGAGCTTATGAACACAATGTCAAAGTCCCCAAATAATGAGTGGGAGTTTCCGAAGCAGAGTGTGAGACAGCAATAGTATGAAAAAGCAGTATGTACCCCAAAGAGTAGTGTTTCTTCAGTCTAAGTGGAGAGGAAGGAGGATGCCTCAGTGGTGCCTCTAGGCAACAAAGACAAGCAGAATGTGCATGATGTGGCCCCAGCTTACACATGGAAGCTTACACCTGTCTGTATCATTCATGTGCCTACCCTATAAAAATGACCTGAAGCTCTTAGAACCCAGCGTTTTACTTTCTAATGCCTCCTTGACTTTGGTCTTGTAGTTCCTTCCACCAGGAATCTCCTCCCCCTCTATTTCCCATCTCTCCAGGGTCCTTTAATCTTTCATAGTTCTTACCACCTCTCCTATCTGCCAAACACCTTCTCCTCCTTCAAGTCTCAGTAAAGCTTTCCTAAAAAGCAGAGTTAGGTGTACCGTGTTCCTCAATTTTCTAGAAATTACCTTATTCTGTAATTCTGTGATTGTATGTCTGCTCCCTCATTGGTCTATGAACAAGAAGTTTCAGCTCAGTATTAAATGTATGTATTTAGGACAGGACCTATCATATAGAATGTGCTCTATGCCTGTCTGTTGCATGAATGGATGAGTGAATAAATAAATTTGTCCGTGATGTTGTAAATGGTGGAATGGAATTCACACTCAGGATTTTCTTACTCTAAAGCCTGGTCTTCCTCTCCCATATATGATGTGATCCAGTTTTTTTAGGAATTCTGCAGATAGAATCTACCTGCTAGGAAGAAAAATTTCTGTCAGCACTAGAAGGAAAGAACAGTTATGGGAAAAAACGGCTGAATGCCCATTAAAAAAAAGAATAGAGCATAGTAACACTTGTTTTATTTTTGTTTTGTTTTGTTTTTGTTTGATAGCTACCCTTTTCTGGTTATTGACAAGATTCCCAAAGGATTGATCTCAAATATGGATTTAAGATTTGATTTGCCATGCACAAGATATATGTTAGAAGTCCTCTTTGCTTCAAAATAGAAACCAGTTTGGAAAGCTCCCAGGTTTACTGATAATCAGTTTATTCTCATAAACCTTATTACATACAAGGTTGAGTGGGTGACTGCCCATATAGTTTGATTTTGATGTCACACAGGGGAACTGCTCCTTTCCTTGAATTACCCTGTGGTGGATGGAAGGAGTATAGTTCCTTCTATAATGTGATTGTATGTTTAGACATCGGTTCCTTTAAGGCAAATTCTCCTTTCTATTCAGTGGGCTCTCCAATTTACATCTGTACATCAAGCATTTTTCCTGAACTCCACACTTAAATAGCCATCTGTTTCTACCCCACAGGTGCAACATTTCTGAACAGAAATGATCCCTCTTGCCCTGGACCTGTTTCTTCTGAGTTTCTCGTTTCAGTGAATCATACTACCTCTCACCAAATTTCCCAAGCTAGAAATCCAAGAGTCTTCCCATCACTCACATCCAACCAATAACTAGTCTTCTGAGTTGTTATCATGAACATTTCTCAACTCTGGCTACCAGTCTCCATGGGCGTTGCCAGTGCCTTATTCAGGCCCTTTATCAGTTCTCACTTGTGTGCCTGGAGTCGAGCCCCTCATCTGTCCATTGTCTTGGTGTAGCCAGGAAGGTCTCTTTTAGAGACATAGCTGATCACATGATTCCTCTTTCTGAAACCTTATACAATGGCTACTCATTGCCCTTAGGATAAAGTACAAACTCCCATATTATATAAGGTATGCACTTTATGAACCCTATCCAACTCTTCAATATTCACCCTCCTCTCTCCACCCCACCCCCGCCAATTTCATATCATATATTATCCCATTTCCCCAATATGCTCATATTCTCTTTACTGTTTGTGTCTTTTTACATATTGCTCCTCTTGCCTGAGAAACTTATCCCCTTTCTCCTAGCCAGGAGTTAGCCACTCCTATATGTTGAGACTCAGCTCAGTCACTAACATCTTCGGAAAGTGTTTCCAGATATTTCCTACCTGAGCTAAATGCTCATACCTATGTGCTTCCTAAATTCCCTACGCTTACCAATATCATGGTACTTATCACCCAGTTTTGTCTGTTAGATTTACTTTCATGCCTTTCCAAGCAGATTATAAAGCCCTTTATGACGGAGACTATTCTGTGTATCTTTGAAAGCTGAGAACCTATCGGAGAGCTGACATCTGGTTAGCAATCAATACATTTGGTTGAATAAGGGGAAAAGATCAAATGACAATGGGTGGTTCGAGAGGGCTATGAAAACACATTTTATCTTCAATATAGTTTTAAAAATTTATTGTAAAATATATATAACATGAAATTTACCATTTTAACCATTTTAAAGTATAAAATTCAGTGACACTAAGTACATTTAAATTGTTGTGCAACCATTACCACTAACCCTTTCCAGAACTCCTTCATTATCCCAAACAGAAACTGTACACATTAAACAATAATGCCCAGTCTACCTTCCCCACAGCACTTGGTCACCTCTAATCTACTTTCTGTTTCTGTGAATTTGCCTATTCTTGGTAACTCATGTAAGTGGAATTATATGGTATCTGTCCTTTTGTACCTGTATTATTTCACTTAGCATTGTGTTTTCAAGGTTCATCTATGTTGTAGCATGTACCAGAATTTCATTCATTTTCAAGGCTCAAAAATATTCCATTGTATGTATCTGCTACATTTTGTTATCCATTCATCTGTTGATGGACACTTGGATTGTCTCCACCTTTCGGCTATTGTGAATAATGTTGCTATGAACATTGGTATACAAGTATCTGTTTGAGTCCTTGGTTTCAATTCTTTTGGATACGTACCTAGAAGTGGAATTGCTGGATCATATGGTAGTTCTGTTTACCTTTTTGAGGAACCATCATACCGTTTTCCACAGTGGCTGCACCATTTTACATTTCCACCAGCAATAAACAAGGGTTCCAATTTTTCCACATCCTCACAAACACTTGTAATTTTCTTTCTGTTTTTTTTTTTTCTTGTTGGGTATTATCCATCCTTTTGAATATTAATTTCAGTTGACCCTTGAAAATTCGCAGTGAAAATCTGCTTATAACTTTATGCTTGGTCCTCCAAATCTGATGTTTAACATCTAAGGATTCAAACAACCTTGATTGTGCAGTACTGCAGCATGTATTTACTGATAAATACCCACAATTCAAGACATGTGCAATTCAAACCCATGCTGTTCAAGGGTCAACTGTAGTATCTCCTTGTGGTTTTGATTTGCATTTCTCAAATGGCTAGTGATGTTAAACATCTTTTCATGTGCTTGTTGGCCAGTCGTATATCTTCTTTGGATAGATGTCTTTTCAAGTATTTCACCTATTTTTAAATTGTTTTCCTGTGTGTGTGTGATTCAATTGCAGGGATTCTTTATTTATTCTGAGTATAAGATATATGATTGACAAATATTTTCTCCCTTTTTGTGAGCTACCTTTTCACTTGCTCAGTAGTGTCCTTTGATTCACAAGAGTTTTAAATTTTAATGAAATCCAATGTATCTACTTTTCTTTTTTGTGACCAACAAAAACAGGTGTCATAGTGAAGAAATCATTGCCAAATACAATTCACAAAGCTGTTGTATGTTTTCTTCTACCAGTTTTATAGTTTCAGCTCTTATATTTAGGTTTTTGAGTTAATTTTTACACATGATGTGAGATAAGGATCCAACTTCATTCTTTTCCACATGGATATCCATTTTTCCCAGCACCATTTGTTGAAAAGATCATCCTTCCCCCATTGAATAGTCTTGGCACCCCTGTTTTAAATCATTTGACCATGTGAAGGTTTATTTCTGGGGTGTCTATTCTATTCCATTGGTCTACATGTCTTTATGCTAGTACCACACTGTTTTTTGTTTTTTGGTTTTTTTTTTTTTGCAGTACACGGGCCTCTCACTGCTGTGGCCTCTCCCGTTGCGGAGCACAGGCTCCGGATGCGCAGGCTCAGCGGCCATGGCTCATGGGCCCAGCCGCTCCGCAGCATGTGGGATCTTCCCAGACCGGGATGCGAACCCCTGTCCCCCCTGCATCGGCAGGCAGATTCTCAACCACTGCGCCACCAGGGAAGCCCACCACACCGTTTTGATTACTGTGTCTTTGTAGTAAGTTTTGAAATCAAGAAGTGTGTGAAACCTCCAACTTTGTTTTTCTTTTCAAGATTGTTTTGACTATTTGGGGTTCATTGAGATTCTATATGTATTTTGGAATGAATTTTCTATTTATGCAAAAAAGTTATTGTAATTTTAATAGGAATATCATTGAATCTATAGATTGCTTTTGGTAGTGTTGATGTCTTAACAATGTTCAGTTTTCTGATCCATGAACATTGGATGTCTTTCTATTTATTTCTGTTTTTAATTTCTTTCAGCAACATTTTATTGTTGTAAGTGCACAGTTCTTTAGACTCTTTGGTTAAGTTTATTCCTAAGTATTTTATTCTTTTTGATACTACTGTATATGACATTTTAAAAATTTTCTTTTCAGATTAATTGTTGCTATTATATAGAAATGCACTATTTTTGAGTGTTGATTTTGTATCCTGCAAGCTTTCTGAATTTTTAACCAGTTCTAACAGTTTTTTTGTGATGTGTGGACTCTGTAGGTTTTCTACATATAATATCATGTTGTCTTCAAACACAGATAACTTTACTTTTTTTTTCCAATTTGGATACCTTTTCTTCCCTCCCTTCTTTCCTCTCTTCCTTCCTTCCTTCCCTTTTCTTTTATTCCTTCCCTTCTTCTTTTTTTCCTTCCTCCCCTCTTTTATTTCTTTTTTTCTCTCTCTTTCTTCCTTCCTTCCTTCCTTCTTTCCCTCCCTACCTCCCTCCTTCCTTGCTCCCTCCCTCCCTGCCTTCCTTCCTTCCTTCCTTCACCTAGTTGCTCTGGCTAGAACTTCCAACACTATTTTGAATAGAAGTAGCAAAAGTGAGCATCCTTGTGTTCTTCCTGATCTTAGAGGAAAAGCTTTCAGTCTTTCAGCATTGAGTATGATGTTAGCTGTGGATTTATATATATATATATATATATAGGCTTTATCATGTTGAGTAAATTTTTTTCTATCCCTACTTGATTGATTGTATTTATCATGAAAGGGTGTTGAATTTTGTCAAATGCCTTTTATTTTTGCATTAGTTGTGTTTTTTCCCCTTCGTTCTATTAATTCTGTTGATATCATGTTCTACATTGGTTGATTTTCATGTGATGAGCTAGTCTTTCATTCTGGGAATAAAACTCACTTGGTCATGGTATATAACCCTTTTAAAATGCTGCTGAATTTGTTTTGCTAGTTTGTTGAGGATTTTTGCATCAATATTCTTAAGGGATCAATATTCTTAAGGGTCTGTAGTTTTCTTTAGTATCTATTTTTGGCTTTGATATCAGGGTAATTATAGCCTCATAGAATGAGCTAGGAAGTATTCCCTCCTCTTCAATTTTTGTGAAGAATTTAAGAAGGACTTGTGTTAATTTTTCTTAAGTGTTTGGTAGAATTCACCCGTGAGCCATCTGATCTTGGGCTTTTCTTTGTTGAGAGATTTTTTTAAAAAATTAATTAATTAATT
The DNA here is from genome assembly GCF_005190385.1 of Monodon monoceros. Taxonomy (NCBI): domain Eukaryota; kingdom Metazoa; phylum Chordata; class Mammalia; order Artiodactyla; family Monodontidae; genus Monodon; species Monodon monoceros. The sequence goes on along the minus strand of NW_021703784.1, from coordinate 3,930,570 downwards.
AATTTATTTTTATTTTTGGCTGCATTGGGTCTTCATTGGGTCTTAATTGGGTCTTCGTTGCTGTGCGTGGGCTTTCTCTAGCTGCAGTGAGTGGGGGCTCTTCTTCGTTGTGGTGCGCAGGCTTCTCATTGCAGTGGCTTCTCTTGTTGCGGAGCACGGGCTCTAGGCACATGGGCTTCAGTAGTTGTGGCACACAGGCTCAGTAGTTGTGGCTCATGGGCCTTAGAGCACAGGCTCAGTAGTTGTGGTGCATGGACTTAGTTGCTCTGCAGCATGTGGGATCTTCCCGGATCAGGGTTCAAACCCGCGTCCCTTGAACTGGCAGGTGTATTCTTAACCACTGTGGCACCAGGGAAGGCCTCTTTGTTGAGAGATTTTGATTACTGATTCAATCTTCTTACTAATTATAGATCTATTCAGATTTTCTCTTTCTTCATGAGTCAGTTTTGGTAGGTTGTATGTTTCTAGGAATTTGTCCACTTTATCTAGATTATCCAGTGTGTTGGCATACAATTATTCATAGTATTCTCTTATAATCCTTTTTATCTCTGTAAAGTCAATAGCAATGTCCTTTCCCCCCAACCTTATTTAGTAATTTGAGTTTTCTCTTTTTTTTCTTATCCAATCTAGCTAAAGAGTTGTCGACTTTACTGATTTCTTTCAAAACATCAACTTTTAGTTTTGTTGATTTTCTCTATTATTTTTTATTCTCTATTTTTCTCCACTCTAATCTTTATTATTTCCTTCTGTCTGTTAGTGTTGAGCTTCCCTGTTTGTCTTTTCTAGTTCTCTTAAGGTGTAAGTTAGGTTATTGATTTGAGATCTTTCTCCTTTTTTTAATGTAAATTTTTATGGCTGCAAATTTCCCTTTTTTTTTTTTTTTGCGGTACGTGGGCCTCTCACTGTTGTGGCCTCTCCCATTGAGGAGCATAGGCTCCGGACACACAGGCTCAGCAGCCATGGCTCATGGGCCCAGCTGCTCCACGGCATGTGGGATCCTCCTGGACCGGGGCACGAACCCACGTCCCCTGCATTGGCAGGCAGACTCTCAACCACTGCGCCACCAGGGAAGCCCAAATTTTCCTTTTAATACTACTTTTTCTGCATCCCACAAATTTTGTTATGTTGTGTTTTCATTTTCATTTTTATCAAGGTATTTTCTAATTTCTCTTCTTTAACCCTTTGGATATTTAAGAGTATGTTGTTTAACTTCCACATATTTTTGAATTTTCTAATTTCCCTTCTATTTTGATAGGAAGATACTCTGCATGACTTAAATCTTTTAAAATTTATTAAGAATTGTTTTGTCATCTAACATATGGTCTATCTTGGAGAATGTTCCATGTGCACTTGAGAAAAGTGTGTATTCTGTTGTTCCTAGAGTTTTCTGCATATATATGTATATATATACATATATATTTAGTTTATGGTATTGTTTAAGCCCTCTATTCCTTATTAATCTTATGTCTGGTTGTTCTATTCATTACTGAAGGTAGGGTTTGTAGTGTCCAACTATTTTTGAAGGACTATTTCTCCTTTCAATTCTGTCAAGGTTTTCTGCATATAGTCTTTGGCTCTGCTGTTTGGTGCATCTATGCTTATAATTATTATATCTTCCTGATGAATTGACCCTTTTATAGATATATAATATCTTAGATAGACCTTATTTGTCTCTTGTAACAGTCTTTGACTTAATGTCTATTTTGTCTAACTAGTATAGCCGCCCTGGCACTCTTTGGATTATTGTTGGCATGGGATATCTTCTTCCACCCTTTCACTTTCAGCCCTTTTGTGTTTTTGGATATAAAGTGAATCTGTTTTAGACATTATATAGTTGGATTGTGTTTTTAAATCAGTTCTGCCAGTCTTTGCCTTTTGATTGAAGAGTTTAATCCATTTACATCTAAAGCAGTTACTGATAATGAAGGACTTATTTCCATCATTTTGGTATTTGGTTTTTGTATGTCTGTTAGCTTTTTTGTTCCTCATTTACTCCATTATTGCTTTCTTCTGTGTTTTGTTGATTTTTTTTGTAGTCACACATTTTGATTTCCTTTTGTATATATTCTCTAGCTATATTTTTGTGGCTATAATCATGATCACATTTAACATCCTAAATTTATAACAACCTAATTTGAACTGACACCAGCTTAATTTCAACTGCGTACAAAAACTCTACTCCTATATAGCTCTGTCTTCCCCTGCCACTTTATGTTATTGATGTCACAAATTACATCTTTATGTATTATGTGCCTATAATAGTTTCCTAATGCTACTCTAAAAAATTATCACAAATTGGATCACTTAAATAAGAGAAATATATTGTCTCACAGGGATGGAGGCTAGAAGTCTGAGATCAACATGTCAGCAAGTTGCTATCTTTTGAGGCTGTGAGAGAGAATCTGTTCCATGCCTCTTACTTAGCTTCAGGTGGTCTCTTGAAAATCTTTGTTGTTCCTTGGCTTGTAGAAACATCACCCTGATCTCTGCCTTCATCTTCATATAGCATTCTCCCCATATGCCTGTCTCAAATTTCCCCTTTTTATAAGGACAGCAGTCATATTGGATTAGGGGTCCACCCATTCCAGTATGACCTCATCTTAACTAATTATATCTGCAATGACCTTATGTCCAAATAAGATCACATTCTGAGGTACTGAGGGTTAGGACTTCAACTATTAATTGGTGGTGGTGGGGGGACATAATACCACCCATAACAGTGCCCAATAACATAGCTCTATAATTATTCTTTATGCATTTTTTCTTTTAAACCCTTTATCAGAGACCTTTGTTTCTTCATACAACTTCAGGTTACTGAATAACACCCTTTCATTTTAGCCTGAAGGACTCCCTTTAGCATTTCTGGTAGGGCAAGCCTAGTGGTAATCAGTTTCCTCAGCTTTTGTTTATCTAGGAATGTCTTAATTTTTCGTTTATATTTTTAATTTTTATTTATTTATTTATTTATTTATTTTTGCAGTACACGGGCCTCTCACTGCTGTGGCCTCTCCTGTTGCGGAGCACAGGCAGCCGCTCCACAGCATGTGGGATCCTCCCAGACTGGGGCACGAACCCACGTCCCCTGCATCAGCAGGCGGACTCTCAACCACTGCACCACCAGGGAAGCCCTTCGTTTATTTTTGAAGGCAAGTTTTGCCAGCTATAGAATTCTTGGTTGACAGGTTTATCTTTCAGTACTTTAAAGATTTTATCCCATGTCTTTCTGGCCTCCAGGGTTTGTTGTGAAAGATTGGCTGATATTGTTATTGAGAATCCCTAGTACGTGATGATGATTCACTTTTCTCTTGCTGCTTTTAAGACTCTCTCTTTATCTTTGGACAGTTTGCTTATATGTCTTGGTTGGGTCTTTTTGAGTTTATCCTATTTGGAGTCCATCAGGCTTCTTACAGTTGTAGGTTTATTTATTTCATCAAAGTTGAGATGTTTTGCCATTATTTCAATTATTGTAATTTTCAGCTCCAAAATTTCTGTTTGGTTCCTTTTTATAATTTCTGTTGATATTCTCATTTTATCTATAAATGATTTTTCCTGGTTTCCATTAGTTCCTTATCCATGTTTTCCTTTAGGTCTTTGAGCATATTTAAGTTTTATCTAGTAAGTCTGATGTCTGGGCTTCCTCAGGAATGGTTTCTGTGAATTGATTTTGTTCCTTTGAATGTTTGCCCATTTCTGTCTATGCCTTGCAATCTTCTTTTGCTTAAAATTGGATATTTAACTACTATAATATGGTAACTCTGGGGACCTCCCTGGTGGTCCAGTGGTTAAGACTCCATGCTTCCACTGCAGGGGTGCAGGTTCAGTCCCTGGATGGGGAACTAATATCCCATATGTCAGGGGCATGGCCAAATATATATATATATATGATGACTCTGGAAATCACATTCTTCCCCTTTCCCAGGGTTTGCTGGTTTTGTTGTTGTTATTGTTGTTGAAGGCTGTAATAGTCTGTTTGTTTTGAGTGATTTCCCAACTATTTTTGCAGAGGCTATTGCTGGTCACATGTGATCACTGAAGTCTCTGTTCCTTTAGCTCACATTCAGCTCAAAATCAGATGTTTTGATAGAAATTTTCTTGAGTGCCAGGAACTCTTCCAGTGTTTGCAGATTGGCTCTGTACTAGGGCATTCCTTCAGTACTTAGCTAGGCTAGTTCTGAGGCTAGCAATCAGTCAGGTAAAATCTTAAGGTCTTCTCAGCATTTTTCTGAGCATGCATCTTGCCTGGGTGTGCATATGGCTTCCTCAATCCCCCCATATTTTTGGCTGCTTTCAAATGTCCTAGATTCCCAGTCTTACCCCAGATTGTCCTCTGCACCTTAGAAGGTCTATTGTATGTTTCCACCTATAATTTCTTGCTCCAGGAGTCTGTGGGGCTATAGTCATTTGCAAGTTTTATGAGTAGTGTCCACCACTTTTACCACCTGATTTCTGAGTTAGACATAACAGAGACAGGCTCTTGTGTCAGTCCTTCAGGTATCCACCGGACAGTTTAAATGTACACAATAATTTGCAAATAATTTCTGCTCTGCTTCTTCTAGTTTGAGGAATGATACTGGAAACCAGGTTGCCACCACTTCAAGACCAAAACCACTGCCATGCTGGGGAAGGGTGGAGTAAGTGTAACTAAAAATGCCACAGAACTTTCCTACTGTTTTGAAGATGGCCTTTTCTTTTCTTTTCTTTTTTTACATTTATTTTATCTTTGGCTGCATTGGGTCTTCGTTGCTGTGCACGCGCTTTCTCTAGTTGCGGCGAGCAGGGGCTACTTTTTCTTGCGGTGCACGGGCTTCTCACTGTGGTGGCTTCTCTTATTGCAGAGCACGGGCTCTAGGCCCGTGGGCTTCAGTAGTTCTAGCTCCCAGGCCCTAGAGCGCAGGCTCAGTAGTTGTGGCGCATGGGCTTAGTTGCTTCGCGGCATGTGGGATCTCCCCAGACCAGGGCTTGAACCCGTGTCCCCTGCGTTGGCAGGTGGATTCTTAACCACTGCGCCACCAGGGAAGCCCCAAGATGGCTTTTTCTTGATTGGGTATTTGTTTGGTGGCTCAAAACTTTGAGTGTTTTCCAGAGCTCCAGTAAGATTGGTTCAGACAGTTTCTGCCTTTTTAAAAAACATTTCTGTTGGGGAATGAAAACTTGGAGCTTCCTAGGCTGCCATTTTGCTGAAGTCTTTTCTTTAACCTAGTTTTGCCTTCACTTGGACTTTCACCAAAGAGCATCAGAGCACTTGGCATGTAACCTAAGTGAAGGTGTGTGTAGTTACTAAAAAATGGTGGAGCAAAGACACTCTGAGCCACTGTAAGGAGGCTTGGAACAGGAACTTGCTTGGAGAGTTGAAATTTTATAGATGAGGAATCCACTAGGTTATTGGATGACAGTTGAGAACAGATAAGCTTATGAAATGAACTTCTGTCCAGGTAGTAAATTGCTCAAGGAGTTGGTGCTTGCTGACAGTGTGGGACAGCTGCAGTTACATGCTACAAATGGTTGGGTCTGACTTCTGGATGCATATTAATTCCAGCTCATGAAGGGTCTTGAGCGATGCCAAAAATGACCAAGGTGAAGGTAATGATATGGCTGGTTCTAGTGCTGAATTAGATCCTCCCCTCAGAGCTCAGAGAATCTAATTCAATTCATTCCTAATGGTAGCTGTCATATCAGCTTGTCCTAACCCTGACTGTGGTTCACAGCTGTATCTCAGAAGTGACTTGGGAGGAAAGCCTTTAGTAATTGTCTTCACCTCTCCATTTCTTCACTCTTTCTCCTATCATTAGTATCCCCTGCCTCTCCTCTCCTTTTTCTTCTCTGCCTACTTATCCTCCTTTGCCTCCTACTACCTCAGTGAAAATATGTTCCAATCTGCTAAATGAATTCACATTAAAGTGCACATAGCCAATAAGACTCGAGTGTAAACCTGTCCAGGGGCTGTTTGCATTTTAACAGAAGTCTGTATAACATTTCTAATTGTGAAGCTCTAAGTATTAGCTGTTCCATAGGAAGGAGAATTCTTAGAGGACCTGGTTCTAACTCAGAATGTTTTTAAGGTATACTCTACTCTAGATAGTATAAAGATATTCCCAATTATAAAGGGACTTTAGAAAATCAAATTTATCCTCGCAATATGAAAAGACGCTCTGAGGCTGATTTGAATGTGACATCATTGGATAATGAGCTTTTATACCTTTCCAGCCAAAGATACCAAGGATAAAGCCAAAACCTTGATCATATTGAGAAGTCAGGTCAGGGAGATTTTCACCTTGCTACAGGAAAAGAAAGTCTGATGAGGAGGAAGAGAACAGATCTAATTTAGAATCTTAACTGTTTTAGAAGATAGTAAGCAGCCTCCATACATTAATATGGCCTTTCTTCCCAGTCATCACCAGAAAATCTTTGGGATACAGTACACAAAGAGAGGAGCTGCCAGTGCTGGAAGGACGGGTCCCAGAAGGTAAGAGCAAAGAGTGGGAAGCACGTTAACACTGATTGAATTTAATCTCTACCAGCCTCTGTTTCTTCCTCTGTAATGTGGGGACAGTAATATCTATTGAAGAGGGTTAGAACTCTTTTGACTGCAAATTATAAGAAGCCATATTGAACACATGAACGTAAGTTAAAAATAAAAAAAGGAATTTGTAGGCTTTTATTCCTGGTTGTCCAAGGGCATTGGCTTTGGAGCAAGGCTGGATACAAAGACCCAAATGATGCCTTTAAAACTTTTTGGCTCTCCATTTCTTAGCTCTGCTTGTTTTTGTTTGGCTTTTTCTCAGATAGTTTTAATTTATGTGTCAGTTAAGAAGATCTAAAGAACGTATCTCCCAGCTTAACAATTCCAACAGAAAATCTTTTTCAAATATCATTCCCAAGGAAGATTATATTGCCTTGCTCAGGTCAGATGTCCAAACCCTAGCCTATTACCGTGGGTTGGGATTTTTGGATTGGCCAGCCTAGGTCGCATATATAACACAGTATTTGGCCAGTGTACCATAATTGACCATCTCTCCAGGATCACATTGCATGAAGGGGGAGTTCCCTAAAGGATTCAAGAGACAGAGGATGGGAAAGTATGCTGGGCATGAAAATATGGTAGCTATTATAATCTACCAAACCTACCACTATAGGTTAAAGAATCAAATGAGCAGACACAGGGAAGCTGCTTATAAACTATAATCATAATTAAAACATCATTCAAATAATGATAAATACCACGTTCATTAAAATCAAGAAAGCTGCATCATATAACGATGGCTTTACAAATCAGTGGGAAAAGACGGACTATTCAACACCTCTTGTGAGACAACTGGATGGAAAAACTGCATGTAGGAGCCGCACCTCCCACCATACACTAGCATATACTCTAAATGGATTAAAGATTTAAACATAAAAGTGAAACCATAAAAGTGTCAGAAGAAAACATGGTAAAACTCTTTTATAATCTTGGAATGGGCAAGGTCTTCCTAACCGTTACTTAATATCCTGAACTCATAAATAATATGACTGATAAATAAAACTACATCAGAATGAAACCTTTGCATGATGAAAAACATCATTTGAAAAAAAAAGTCAGAAAACAAATAGAATAAAAGGCAGTGGGGTGTTGGAGATGGCCTGCACTGGCTCACAGGAGCTGATTATTAAATTTTAGAAATTTTGCAAGCTGGTTGTCAACCACAGCCATTATTTAAAATTAAGTTATATAAACTTATAATTAAATAAAGAATGAAACAAAGGTAATATATGCTCAAAGACTCATCACTCTAATTGTTTAACTACATTTTGCTATCATCCATGCTCTTGGAGTGATTTACATCTGTTGTGTCTGTATCATGGAGATATTACATAATGGCCTGGTGTTGCACGTTTCTCCCCAACTCCACATTTAGTGATATGTTGGTAGCTTGAAATTGGCTGTGGTGGGAATATTTACATCATGGAACTTGGCAAATGCTATAAACCAGGATTTATTTTCCCCAGAGACCATTACTAAACACTAACCAACACACCACTGGAAAAAAATTTTGAAACTCACATTACAGAGAAAGGCTAATCTCCCTATATGTAATGTGCTTCTTATAAGCCAAGTATACAAAGACGATTAACCTAACAGAAACATAAGAAAGGTATGAAGTATCCATTCATAGAAATAAAGAGGTGCTCTGTGTCACAAGAGAAATGCAAATAAAAAACATACTGAGGTATTATTTTTTACTTACTAGATTAGCAAAATTCTAAGTTTGATAAAACTCTGTTGGCAAGGTGGTGGGGAGACAGACTTTTTTTTTTTTTTACATTGCTGGTGAGGACTTAAATTTACATAACCCCTTTGGAAGGCCATTTGGCAATATGTATATAAAATTACCAAGACATAAACTATTTGACCTAGCAGTCCTATCTCTGGGAATTTATACTATTATATGGTATAGAGTGCTTTTGTTTTTTAATAGCAAAAGACTGGAAACAACACAAGCGTCCATCCACATGGGCTGGTTTAATAAACTGTGGAACATTTAAACAGTAGAATTGACTGGAACTGTAAAAAAAAAAAAAAAAATTGAAGACACCAAATTGAACTTGAAGGACTTCCAACTTATATCTTTCCCTTCCATCTTATTGAGAAACAACTGACATAACATTGTATTAGCTTAAGATGTACAACATAATTATTTGATGTACATATGTATTGCAAAATGATCACTACAATAGGTTTAGTTAACATCCATCACCTCACATAGTTACAATTATTTTTTCTTGTGATGGGAACTTTTAAGATCTACTCTCTTAGCAACTTTCCGATGTACAATACAGTATTGTTAACTATAGTCACCATGCTATATGTTCTACCTCTAGAACTTACTTATCTTAGAACTAGAAGTTTGTACCTTTTGACTGCCTTCACCCCAGTTTCTCCCTCCTGCCCGCAGCCTCTAGCAACCACCAACCTCTTCTCTGTTTCTATGAGTACGATTTTTTTTTTTAGATTTCCCATATAAATGAAATCATGCAGTATTTGTCTTTCCTGTCTGACTCATTTCACTTAGCATGATGCCCTCAAGGTCCATCCATGTTATCACAAATGGCAGAATTTCCTTCTTTTTTATGGTAGAATAATATTCTATTGTATAAATATACCACATTACCCATTCATCAACTTATGTTATTGAATGAAAAAAAGCAAGATTAATATCAGAGTAGATAGTATGTTATCTTTTGCATAATAAAATAAAAATATAGTTATATTTGATTTGCATAAACAAAGTCTGGAAGGAAAGTAATAAAAATGGTTACAGGACATGGTTGCTGGGTGGGAACCAGCCAGGCAGAGAATAGGGTAAGAACAAGGCCTTGTGTTACCTTTTTACACTAAAATGGATGTTGAACTATGTCAAAATACTACCTTTTTACAAAATTAAATGACAGGAAACAAATAAAAACTTCATTGAAGAGCACTTGACATTCAATAAGAAGTTACTGAGTGGCTATTATGTGGCAGGCACTGTTCTAGGAGCTGCACCCAGAAGGTAGCATCATTTCATGTAAGTTGTGATGTGAAGCCAAAGACTTCGTGATTGTCCTCAGCCACATAAACAACTCTTCAGATGCCACATCTTCCCTTATGTCCGTCCAACGGTTTTCTCTTGTCCCATTAGTTTCATATCCATGACCTCAACAGGGTCAAACTATCCCCAGGCCATTCAGGTCTAGCAACAATTTAATGATTGTGTTATTTTCCGTGTAGATTCTCTGTTTTCACATCTTGGTTGTCTTTCTTTTTTTTTTTTTAACTTATTTTATTGAAGTAGAGTTGATTTACAATGCTGTGGTAGTTTCTGCTGTACAGCAAATTGATGCAGTTACATACGTGTATTCTTTTGCATGTTCTTTTCCATTATGGTTTGTTATAGGATATTGAATATAGTTCCCTGTGCTATACAGTAGGACCTTGTTGTTTATTCATCCTATATATAGGACATCTTTCTTCTTGACTGTGTTGTTTAATGTACCCAGTGGAATATGACATTTTAAAAGTTCAGGTCTTTAATTTTGTGGACAGTGAACAAAATAGACAAAAATCCCAGTGACTTTACATTCTAGTCGTGATCAGGGAAGGGCTTTCTGAGGAGGTGATGCTGAGCACAGACATGAGAGATATGAGGGAGTGTGCCTTGTCAGTATCTGGGGTTATGCTTGTCCGTTCATAATAATTACCATTATCGCTGCCCTCAAGGAGATTGCAAAACGTTACATGTGCAAATGCACATGCCCACACACACACACACACACACACACACACACACATGCTCATATTTACCATTATTTATGAGCACAATAACGCTGCCAAACCACGTAATGGCTGTGTCCTGTCAATGCCATAATATCTGGTAATGACGATGGGTTTGAATGGAGCGAACCTCTTTTTGTCTCTTGCTCTGGCCCCAGTAAGCAAGGACACAGTCCACATTTGCTAAGCCTCTGGCTTAGATTGAGGGGTAAACCTCTGATCGTGGGGGCTTAATTCTCTTTCCAAATGAAGCTAAATGTTCCACAAAATTAAAGCCTTGACCTTTTAATATCATATCCTACCAACCAGAGTAAATAACACCCTCGAAAAGAAAGACATCCGTGATATGAAAACACATCAGAGGACATACAGAGAAAAACAAAACATTAAATTATTACTAGACCTTAAGGGCCATGGGGGATATTTTTACCATGCTGAGGTCATAGGTATGAGCCTGGATTGGATGAGAGACAACTGTTGGGTGGAATTTGAAGAGTGGTTCATGCATGTTTGAAGATAAATATTCTTTAGCTTTACATAACAACTTAACATAAGCTGGTGCCTGTTTCCTGTAGTACTTGTGCTCTCTTTTACCCCAGCTCCTACTGCATTTTTTCCCTCTTTTATAATTGTTTACTAGGTGGTGAGACCCTTAGAGGGGAGTACTGTGCATATTTCCTTCACATCCCCAGCACCTAGCACAGCCAGCCCTGACATTTAGAAGCTTTTAATAGGTGTTTGTTGAAAGACTGATAGAGACATGCCCTGTGAAGCAAGACACTGGATAACATTGTAGATACGGCTTTGGCCTGGGGGATTTGGAGTCCAAAGGCCTGCTTTGTTTTCCAGTTAGGTGGGCTGATATACTGCTGGGTGTTTTGGTAACTGTTAAGATGTCTTGCTCCCATTTAGCTTGTGCTCTGCACGCACAAGCAAGGCAGCTGGCTCAGCACAGCCATCTGTGACAGTTCTTAGGTCCCTGCCAGCCGGGTAGGCTCTCCCATCAATCTGTCCCAGAGTCTCCCACACCCTGTGATCCGACAGTAATTCAATCCTCTTCCACAGATTTCTCTGATCTCCCTCCCTGCCTTCTCCTCACCTCTTTCCCTTGCTGTCTGAGCTGCAGACTTCGGCAGCCATGTGGACTAAAGCAAAAGTGAGTTCATCCACAGAGCATGTGCCTGGGCAGCCAAGTCCCCCAGGTTTGAATAAAATGACCCAATCTATTTGGCATTCCCTGGGCAGTCACATAGGGACATGTCCATTCTGGGATGTCCCTCAGCAGGGCAGATGCTGCCTCAGCCAGACTGGCCAAGAGTCCTTGAGTGGGGTTCCTGGTGAGAGGCACAGGAGATCAAAGCCCACCTCCCTCCCACCCCCATTCTACTAACACTGATTTTGCCTTAATAATGAGTTCGCAACAGGAATTTCGGTTCCCAATTCCATTTGGATTCTTCCCAAATAGAAATCCTTCACCTGGTCTATAGCTGCAAATTTAAAAGACTCCAAATTGTGGCTTTCATAAACAACAGACTATTTTATTTCTAAGGGGTAAAGAATTGGCCCTGGCTAATGAGTTATAGTCCGATGTACAATGCCCTCTGATTGTGTATTATATATTAGCACTCTGGACTTGAAAGAGACAATTGTGTAATGTTTGCCCATTAATTGAGAATAATCATCTCAGCTGCACAGTACTGCATACCAACCAAGCGTGTCATTCTTGTCTCCAACAGCTTTTAATTGTTGTGTTGCCCTTTCACGGCAACCTTTCTCAGAGTTTGGAGAACAAAAACAGAGACCTACCTAAATATCAGCTCCTTCTCACCCTGAGAGAAAAGAATCTATTTAGATGGAAAGGATTTGAGTTGTCTAATCCCCAGGGAGTGATCATGCCTTAGCAATTTCCATTATCCATCAAGTCTAAATGCTAAGGCCATGGGATTGCTTCTTCCTAATAAAGTTAGGAAACGTATCAGACAAGAAAGGGGCTTACATGATTATACAGTAAGTTGAAGACTAAAATAGAAGAAGTGCCTTAAAACTCATTGTCAGAACCCTTTTGAATGCAAGTAACAGAAAATTTAACTCAAACTGTCTTAAGTAAAAAAAAGTTGTTGGCTCACGTAACTGAAAATTCCCAGGATGGAATTGCTTCAGCATGTCTCGATTCCAGGGCTCAAAGTTCCTTTGAGCTTTGGTCCCATGTTCCCCATATCTCAGCCTTTCTCTCCTCTGTTGCTGCGTTCTCAGGTGGGCCCTCCCTTCCTCTGGCAAGAGGGCAGCTGGCAGCTCAGCTCCAGGCTCACAGCTCTAGTGAAAAGTCCCAAGGTGGAATTTCATTGGACCAACTTGGGTCATACTCCTTATTCAGAACCAGTCATGGCGCCCAGGGGGAAAGGAGTATGCTGATTGGCCAGGCCTTGATCACACTCAGCCCTGGAGGTGAAGGGCAGGGTCAGATCCATCAACCTGAACTACATGAACTGGCACTAAAAGGTGGTGATGATTCTCTAAGAAAAAACTGTCACTGCTACCAGAAAAATGGGACTGAATGCTGAACAAACGAGAACCGAGGCACTATCCCTTCATCTCAACCTCACGGATGAATGTTTTGCAGGTTGGAAATGTAAGCCTCACATCTTCCACCAGAAGCCTGTCCATGAAAAAGATGACCATTTACCAAGTGCTGGACATTGTACACAGTGTTTTACATGAATCCTCTCATTGAATCCTTGTGGCTACCCTACCAGGGAGGTATGACTAACTCCCTTTTCTTAAGGGAATGGAGGCACAGGGAGATTAAATGGCACACTCCAAGCCCACAACTATTAAAGGGTGAGTGATTATGGAGCTCTGGCCTAACTCCAAAGTCCATGCTTATTCTCCTTTTGTGTGTTTCCCAAACTTGTCCATTTACAAGACTTCTGGAGTGGTTATCAAAATGAAAATACAGGTTCCAGGCACCCACCCACATCCCACCCTGAGATTCTGATTTGGTAAGTCTGGGCTAAAGTCTGGGAGTCTCTTTTGTTAACAAGCGCCCTCAGGGACTCTTGTGATCAGACTCACAGGTAAAACCTGCACGTGGCTGCTGCCACCGCCAGCCCCTCTTCCTGCCTCTCCCTTTCCCCGCAGAGGCTCTGCGCGGACCGCTTTAGCTGCTGGTCATGTTCAGTCCACTCTCTGGTGCGGTGGTCTCCAAAAATGGGGTGCATAAGAGGTTCCACTGGTGTATGGGAGGCAATATTTTTCCTTTTTCTTCAATTTCTATTTAACTTTTATCTAAAAAGAAAGAAATCCAGCTTTACTAAAATTTGATATCCAAATTGGCACTGGCATTCTCCTTCCATCATGAGCCCTGGGCTATCCATGCTACCTGAGGGGCCTAAGAGGCGGGTGAGGGTTCCACGATGCACAGGGAGAATGGTGCCCCACATTTGTTTGCCTCCCAGCGACTGAGACCTTATTGTACCTAAGTGGAATTATAGGTTATATTACCCAGTCTCCTGTACCCCAAAGTCACCCCAAAGTCGGGCCCAGATGGTTTTGGAGACAAGTTTTACAAAGTCATCAACAAACATATAATCCTTATATTATACCTGTTTCAGATGATAGAAAAGGGGGACAGCTCCCCAGATCTTTTTATGAAGTTAGTATAACTTTGATACCAAAGCTGACAAGGACAAGACAAGATAATTATCTATTAACCACACTTAAGAATGTAGATGCAAGATTCCTAGGTAAAATACTAGCAAATTTAATTCAGCAACGTAGTAAAGATAATAAGTACTTCGCCTGAGTAGGATCCACGGAATACAGTTGTGCAGTGTCCTTATTTGCCTCCCGCTCTTGTCCTTGTAAGCTGAATTGTGGACCAATTCTTCCTTGCCACTGAATAAATGAAAACTCATTCACTTTTTTGGCCACTCCAACTAAAAAGTCCTTTGATCATGAGAAATGGTCTCAGTTTATGAATTAAGATATATAGTCCCAGGTAATAGTCAAAACTTCCAGCATCACCAAGTTGAAGCTTATCTTCATCCCCAGCCTGAGTCTGCAACAGGTGGAGAGCTTGCAATGGGAATAGACAGCACGGTATGTGTGCCATCTGTTTCCTCGACTAGGTTTTCTCCTCCTCCCCTTGCACTCATTAAGTGGTCTCTGGCTCCTCTAGAATTGAAGCAGGGAAAGAAAGGGGAGCAAAGGGAAAGGTCTTACTGGCCCAGCCCTGTTATGAGCTGGTTATCAGACCACCCGGGACTGGGCGGAGGTTTAAAGCTGACTTTTTCTATCCGGGAGGTCTTCTATGGGCGTTTTGGGGCACCTGCTGTTTCTGGGAATCTCTCATCTCCAATTTCATTCATACGGGAGAATGCATCTTTTCCACCGGGTTACTTAGCTTACCATCAGCTCTAGTTCTTTATAGAAGCTGGCCCTCTTACATGGGTCTAAGATGATCCCACAAAGGCAAGTCTTTCCTATGGCCCACAACTGGCTCAGGGGAAATACCTCCACACTTCACTCAGATAAATTCTGGGGATGTGGGATCTCCCTAATACCTCCCTTTGCTCCGTCGTCAGAGCAGCTACCAGCCAGATTTATCAGATGTTAGACACAGTCTACACTGTCCTTCAGGCTCCGGGAGACTCTGTGGAGGAGCAAGGGGCCAAGAACTGAGATTCCATTTCAAAAAAGAAGAGGTGGAAGTGAGAGAGTGGCGTGGACATATACACACTACCAAATGTAAAATAGATAGCTAGTGGGAAGCAGCCGCATAGCACAGGGAGATCAGCTCGGTGCTTTGTGACCACCTAGAGAGGTGGGATAGGGAGGGTGGGATGGAGACACAAGAGGGAGGAGATATGGGGATGTATGTATTCGTATAGCTGATTCAGTTTGTTATACAGCAGAAACTAACACACCATTGTAAAGCAATTATACTCCATACAGATGTTAAAAAAAAAAAAAAGAGGAGGTGGGACTTGTTCTATGAGATATGAAGGCTTATTTTAAAATAAAAGTCTTAGAAATTCGGACATAGTGGGATGGCACGAGAATTGGAAAATGAATCAATGGAACAGGATAGGAAGCCCAGAAACACACTCACACATATGTGGACCCAATATGTAATAAATGTAGAATTATAAATAAATGGGAAAACAAAGACCGTTCAATGAATGGTGCTTGGAAAATTGATTATGTGTGTGGAAAAACACAAAGTTGGATCCCTCTCTTACATCACAGGTGGGTTAAAACCCTACAAGTAAAAAAAAAAAAAAAAAAAACTTTAAACTTTTATAAGAAAATACAGGTCTTTATGACCTTGTGCATAGAATGATTTCTTAGGCTTTACACCAAAACCTTGAACTGTATAGGAAAAACTAAGGACAACATTTTATTACATCATATTACAAAAAACTTTCTGCAAAAACAAAAGATACCAAAAACAAAGTAAAAAGACGAATTGCAGACATTTGGGAAAAGATATTTAAAATGCAAAATCTAACCAAGAAAATAGTATCCAGAATATAGAAAGAACCCCGGCGAGCCAATAACAATGATGATGATGGCTGGGCACTGTCCTAAGCACTCGAGATATATTAACTCATTTAATCTTTACTATTTAATCTTTACTATGCCCCTACGAGACAGGTGTTTATCACTCCCACTTTACAGATGAAGAAACGAGCACAGAAAGGGCTAGATAGTGTGCCTAACATCACTGATAGTTAAGTGATAGAGCTGAGCTTGAGCCTAGGAGTCTGGCTTCAGTTCCTATGGTCTTAACTAGTATGCTCTCAAACGCAATAGAAACAACCACGCAAGGAGCCGACACACCTCACTAGCAGTCACAGAAGTGAAAATTAGATGCCAAGGAGAAATCACTTCGCAAATTAAAAAGTCTGATAATACCAACTTTGAGTGAGATTGTAGGAAGAAAGTGGGAACTTTTGTACACTGCTGGTGGAAGTATCAATTTGCCCGACCATTCTGGAGAGCAATTAGCAGTATCTAGGAAATCTGAAGGTGCTCAGACCCGAAGACTGAGCAGTTTCACATCTAGAAATATACCCTAGAGAAATTCTCACGCTATGCACAGTGAGGTGTGATGGAGGATATCCATTGCAGTATTGTTTGTAATAGCAAAATTTGAAAACCAAAGAATTCATCAACAGGAACAGAACTGTGGTACATTTATACCAGGAGAGAACACGCAGCAGTTAATATGACCTGGCAATATATCTACCAATATGGCTAAATATAAAAAATATAGTATAGTGTGGAAAACACTGGTTGAAATAAGATACACACAGTGTAATACCATCTTATAAGATTTAAGTATCTGCAAGACAATGCCATTCAATATGTATGTATACAAAATATGTAGTAAAAGAATAAAAACTTAAACGAGAAGGATAAATAACACATTCATGGTAGTATTTACCTCCAGTGGGAAAAAAAAGGGCAATGAGATGCAAGAGATGTCCACACAGAAAGTCTCAATTATGTTTGCAAAGCTTAATTAAATAAAAATCCTGACATGGGTCTCTAAATACCATTTCCCATGGTGAAGTGGCTGATTCCAGGTTTGGGACAAGAAATCTACATGATGAGCCATGGACCACTTGTTTTGCAAGGAAACTCTCCCAGACTATTAGAGGTCATGTCAAAACAACACAGGAACCACTTTAAAGGGGCCCTTATTGGCCAAAATAGGGCAATTTCTGCATCAAAAAGAATAATAACTTCAATGGATTAAAACCCATCAAATACATAAAAAACATGAGTTCATAATGAAACCAAAAAAATCACAAACAACCTAATAGCCTCGCCATTGGAAGTTGCTAGGGTAATATTTTTTTATTCTGAAAATGAATAAATAATGAGAAAGTATTTTATCTTTTCTATGCCATATATTATGGGGTAACTAAATCTTTCATACAAGTGGGTCCTATAATAGGAGAATTCCAACCAATAAATGCAGAAGGAATGATAGAATTTTTAAAAATGCACTATTTTCCACCTCTAAAGAGATAATTGATCTAGGCAACTTCCATTAATGAGGCTAAAACTATTAGCTGAAATGTCAGTGGGGAGCATTATGATGGAAGGGTCAGGCTGACACCACCTACACCCTGTGATCAACCTTAGCCTCCCTAAAAGTGGGACAACACAAACATTATATGTGGTGATGCAACAGGAAGTATCTCTATAATGTTTCTTGCCTAAAAAACTGATCCTGATTTTAATCAAGTCATTAGAACTGCTGTTAATTTATAGGAAATATGGGGGATGGAAGAACTACCTAAATGACAAGGATACAATTGGCTAAATCCAAAAGGTGGGACATTCTGTGGGAGAAATGACCCAGTCTTTCCAACTAATAATGCATTATGCTGCAACAAAAATGGCATTAGAGAAGAAGGGAGGGGGAGTTATTATCGGACAAAATAGACTCAGAAGAGATAACCAAATGCATCGTGAGGCCCTTGTTTGGATGCTGATGGAAACAAATCCACAATAAAAAGACTGGGAAAATCAAGGAAATATGCATAGGGATTGGTAGGAGAGGACTTTAAGGAATTATTGTTATTTTTGATAAGTGTGATGAAGACTCAGTGATTATGTTTTAAAATATGCCCTCAACGTTAGAAGAGTGTACTGGGACTTCCCCGGTCATCCAGTGGTCAAGTCCGCGCTTCTAATGCAGGGGACTTGGCCAAAAAAAAAAAAAAAAAGAGCGTAACATGGTGAGACACCTTTCAAATGGTCTTTTACCCCAACCCTTCAAGGAAGCTTAGTGAACTGCAGAAACCAGTCAGGTACTTCAAGGTCTGTGTGATGTGGGAGCCCAAGAAAAGAATGGAATGAAACCGGAGAGGAGCAGTTGGGCCCTCTGGGGAGGGGAGTGCTGGAGCCGAGCGCTAGAATGCCACACCAGGGTTTGTAAGGTCAGCACGGCCCACAGCCCAGACTGGGGCTCCAGTGGCATCGCCACAGCCAGAGGAAGGGCACGGCGTCCGGGGACTGAGCTGCCGGGAGGAAGCAGCCCACGAGGAAGGTTCTTGTTACCGCTGAGAACTGAGCCTGAAGTGACCATCACGGTTCCCACTCCAGGCTGATGTGGCTTGAGGACATGTGGCTGATGCTTGGAGCGTAGATCTGGCATCTCACATACAAGCACAACAGTCCCAGTCCAGGAAAACCCATCTTACGGCTGGGGACATAGAGGCACAGAACCGTTTAGCTTTTTATCTCTTAGAAAGGCCAGGTGAGAACTACCTTCTGATTCCAGGCTGCGGCACTAACCCCCAACTGCCTGTAAATCTTTCTGATTTTCTGCACCCCTTTGTCTAACATACAGAAAGACTGTCAAAAGAGGTGCAGGCCTCAGCCCAAAGGGTGTTAATGACTACTATCTTCTTTCTGAGCTTTTATCAGGAACTGCTGTTCACAAATCATAGCGTGAGAACGTTTGCCAGAGATTTCTCAGGAGCAGGCTTAACTCTTCCTGCTGTAGCAGAACTAGCCTGTTTAGTGATCTTCTCACTTCTTGGACCCTGGGGCCTCTACCAAGCCAGGTCCACCCTGTCCCTGGTAGCTGGTGCTCTGCTCTTGTGATCTGATGCCTGCTTCCCGGTGGAGCCCAGGGGGTTGGAATGCTTCTGGGGCAGTTTGCCAGCAGCAAGAAGAAAAAGCTTGTCCTGAGAGTTTCCATTCATGGGCTCTGAACCAAGTCCAGGGGACCATCTGCCAAGGAGGTCCTGGTGGCGTTGTGGCCAGGAGAGACAGGAACACTTGCAGACAGTTGTTTTCCTGGCCTTGCCTGCTGATGGAGGAGTCTGTGATTGGCTGATTTCTCACATTCTGCACAATTAGGCTGCTTCTTTTGATAAAATTCCCTCCTCACTGTATCCATAGACTCTAATCTGGGAATTACTTTTTTTTTTTTTTTTTTTTGGCTGAGCTGCTTGACTTGCGGGATCTCCATTCCTCGACCAGGGATTGAACTCAGGTCACGGCAGTAAAAGTGCTGAGTCCTAACCATTGGACCGCCAGGGGATTCTCTGGGAATTACTTTTGATCCTGAAAAACTTTTGCCTTTTGGATGTATTTAGACCCTGTCTGCCCTGTTTATATAGAGTAGGACATCTTCCTCTTATAAGTGCTCATCTGTACCCTCTATGAAGGCATGGGACTAAAAAAAGGGGTTAATGAGAAGGGAATAAAAAGAACTAGGGTATCTTTTCTGGTCTTCTTGAAGAGAATCCCATGACATACGTGCCAGAGATTAAAAAATAGAGGCTAATATTGAGCAGAATGGCCTAGAATAAAGAGCCTTGCATTGGGCAATATGATTTCCATAAGCATTTGGTCTACACTGGCCTCGGTTACTTTGTCTGTAAAATGAGGCTAATGATAATTAACCTAAGTAAAGGTAAGAGCTTCAACCTGATAAGCATCTGGAGTGACTTTCCTTTTCCTTAAGTCTGAGAAATACTGACTATCCATCCCATTCATTCAATTATTTATATTGCTTTATATCCTCATTCATTCATACATTCCTTCACTCAACAAGTATTCATGGAGGACATATTATATGAAATTAACAATGCATGGTACTATGGGAGATAAGATAAAAGTTTGTGTCCCCAGGAATTTCCGTTTTAATTGGAGAGCAAAGATGTACATGGAAAACTGTAATACAGAGTATGCCAAATACAGTAAGAAAGGTGCCAAGTGCTATGAGAGTTCAGAAAAAGAGAAATTGCTTCCAGGAGGAAATTTCAGGGAAGACTCAATGAAGGATGGTGTGGTTAGACTGAATCTTGAAGAATAAATAAAATTTGAATAGGCAGATATGGGAGAAAATAGTCCAGAGGCCCCACAAAGGCTTGAGCAAAGATCTGGGGGTGGAAATGTGTGGGATATGTTTGGGAAACTATAAATTACCTAGAAAAAAACCTGGAAACTGTCGAAGATATTTGAGTGGAAGACCAATTAGAAGACAACTGCCGCAGGTCAAGGGACAGTTAGTGAGCATTTAGCTCAAGGGGCAGGGGAGAGAAGAGGATGTGAGGACTGGCTGGGGAAAGGATTACTGTGGGGATGGAAAGGAAGGGATGAAGGTGAGGGAGGCTGGAGGGAAGAATCCTCACATCTGCTTCTTTTACTCAAGGTTGGTGGTCACCTCCCCAAACCTGACTGTCCCTCTACTTTTTTATTAGAATAGTACTGGTTTTAATACCCAATCATCCATTCAGAGCAAGTCAGAGTTTGGACAAACAGCGATACTGTTTGGCTGTGATCTTCATCTTGGAGGTGATCTGTGCTTTGCCTAGGTGTCACTTTGCTCTAAAAGTCAGTGAAGAAGTCGGCAACAGGTATTGAGGCCTCACGTCTCCTTCTCCACCCCCTTGACTCCAGACGCTCACTAACTGTCCCTTCAACTATGGCAGTTGTCTCCTACTTGGTTTCCCACTCACAAAGCTTCAACAGTTTCCTTTTTTTTTAGATGATTTATAGTTTCCCAGCTATACAAAATATATTTGTATATACTTTCAGTAAGGGTTTATTGAATATCTCTGATGTTTAAGGTGATGTGGGGAGCGGGCGATTATGTCTCACCCACAGGAGTTTACAAACTAGTGGGGGAAAAGCTGTGTATGTAAATAATCAGAGAAAACGAGGTGCGTGAAAAGTGCCATGAGATGAGCACCAGTTCCAAAGATGCAGCGTTCAGTCCTGGTAACCTGGGAAAGCATTAGGCGAACAAAATGAAATATGGGTCTGTCTATAAATGCCCAAGGGTGGGGAACCCGAGAGGAGTGGGAGGCTGGCAGTTGGCACTGCAAGCCCACAAAAGCAGTGGGTTTCGTCAGGGTACACTGCCGACCGGTAGTAACTCTGGGAGCCTTCAAACTCCATTTAGCCATTTCCCACACAACCAACCATGCTGACTTCTGCAATCTGCTTTCCTCTGGGTGGAAATTGGCTTAGTCTCTGTTGTAGGGTATGCCTAAGGCATGGTGGCATGAAGTCAGCGCAAACTACATGGGCTCCCAATGCAAGGATTTCAACAAGACTGGAGTTGGACAATGGAGCTGATGCAGATGGGACAGGTGGTGCCCCCAGGGCCCTTCATGTGCTTTCAGAGTCCCTGTGGTTTGTTCAAAATCCCACCTACTGCTTTCTCCAAGACCAGTTTTCCACACTCTGAGAGTGGATTTCTCTTTGTGGTCTGTCATGCCACTGTGTGGTTTCCCCTACTGTATTCTCTTTTGTGGTTGCAGGGCAAACCCTTTCTTGCCTGCTACTTCCAGGAATGTGTGGTGTGTATCTCAGTGTGCTATACCAGAGGGTTTTATTTCACCTCCCTTGAATGGAATGGTAGTCATCCAGCAGGCCTGGGTGCACATATAAATAGACGGACACGTAAGCCTGCGTTTCATATCCAGAACATAAACCAGCCACCACTGTGCGCTACACGGTCATGTTTTGATGAAAGACTGCTGACAGCACCACAGACCATGCCGTGGGGCCCAGCAAACCACCTAATCCCAACTGCTTTATCCCAGGCATCGATGGGGCAGATTTCACTGCCAGGAACAATTTCTTTCCAGCCACCAGCAGCTCTCAGTTTCTTTGGCTTTTCCTGCTTCAGCTGCCCGTTACTGGTGACCCTCAGTCAGAGAGGCCAGGGTGAACACGGAAGACTGAAATGTACAGCTAATCCCCCCATTTTTTTTTTCCAGGCAGAAAATTTAGACCCATTTGCCTGTGAAGCCCTTTGACTCTGGAACTCATGTCAAAAGGGCCCATTGAAAGCTTAGCATTTCCATATATCCTGCCTAACTTTCTCCAGCGTACAACAGGGGAGTGTCCCGTCCTAGACTCTACAGGATTAAGTATGAATTCCTGCCATTCAGATTCTATACAATATGGTCCCAAACTACCTTTCCCATTCTGTAACCACTATGTCTTTACTTTAGCCTCTGTTTGAGTCTTGTCCGCTTTCCGTTTTCCAAGGCCACTTATATCACTATGCCATTGTTGTAATGGTCCCCTCCCCTGGAACAGTCCCCCTTCTCGCTGCCTGTTGAAAGCATTTCTATCCTCTAAGGCTGAGTTTCATTCCGAGACCTCCATGACCACTCCCACTGGTGTCTTTCTCTCCAGAGCGTGCATTGTTTCTACTCTTTACTCAATGAGTCATTACATTACTTATGATAGATTCTTTGTAGTCTTATAAACTGATTAGAACTGACATTTTTCACATTGGAATTCTAGATTCTAGTCTCCTCTAGAGTGGAATCCCCATGAGGTCAGGGTTCGTGCATTATCTTCCTTGTAACTCCTACGGTGTTAAGTGCTGTATCT
The DNA here is from genome assembly GCF_005190385.1 of Monodon monoceros. Classification (NCBI taxonomy): domain Eukaryota; kingdom Metazoa; phylum Chordata; class Mammalia; order Artiodactyla; family Monodontidae; genus Monodon; species Monodon monoceros. The sequence goes on along the minus strand of NW_021703784.1, from coordinate 3,907,895 downwards.
ACAAGAGGAGCCGGGAAGTGCTTGTTGACTGAATGAATAATAATCCACTGTTGAAAAATCAGAGCTTTGGCAGTGTCTATGAGTGAATTCAGTGACCTTTCAAGGACATTCTCTGGCTAAGCAGCGAAACATTGGAATATGAGGTAATAATTAAAGTTATTGTCAGGTCCAGAAGGGAGCTCAGGGACTATCCCTCCACTGAAGTGCCCTGGAGCCATCTAGAATGTCAGCTTAACTCAGCTTCCACGCTGGGTTGCTTCCACAGTTTTGGGTTTCTTAGCATTCTAGTCTATGGATTCAGAAGACCTGATTTTTACAATTGTCATCCCTCAATAACCTTCATATATTTATTCAGTAAATACTTGATTTGAATTAAACTGGGAACAGTTCTAACCTTTTTCTAGATATTGTGGAGAATTGGTCTGGGATGTTTGAGTAAGTTGTAAGTGCTTTTTATACAACATTTGAGTTTTGAACCATGCCTTTGGAATTCCATAAGTACCTGAAGTGTATAGTCAGCGATTGCAGCACTTGTTCTTTAACTAGTGGATTTGACTTTTGTGAACCTCTAAATATAATTTTTAGAAAAATCTGATTAATAAAATGGAGACTCAAATATGGTAATATTTTAGCAAAAATAAGGAATAAAAAAAATTAGAAAAAAAAACCCCATGATTTTTACATGTGGCTTATAAAAGGGCTTTGAAGGTGATTCCAAAAGAAAACTTTCAGAAATGTATTAAATTACGGAAGCATTACTGTAATAAGAATAGCTTTCACTTACTGAGCATTTGTTGTGAGTCATTAAGTACTTGATATTCAAAACCTCCTTTAATCCTAAAAGCAACCTGATGAAGAGGGATTTTATTAGCTCCATTTCAGAGGCATGGAAACTGAAGGTTAAAATAGTTAACCTGGATTTGAAGGCCAAAGTCAATGTACCACTGTGACGACCATCTTGAAGGACAAACACTGATTGCATATGAAAGGTGGAGTATTTCCTGCCATATCAGTAAAGAAAGTATGTCACAGTCATCACCGATTGCAGCCACCACTGCAATGGATGTGAGCTGGTGAGCCCTGAGGGAACTCAGGAAGGAAAGAATACCTGCCATCTAGCAGCCATCAGGCTGCAGCCACTCCCCATGGTGCACCCTGAGGAGACTCAGGATGTGAAAACACAGGATACTGGCCCCAGACAGCTGAGGTGCACATCAAAGGAATGATTTCAGTGAGCCCAGACTCTTGCATCTTCCCATCCATAGAAAAGCGCTAAATTCCTTAACTTGGGATATCTGCTTTCCTTTCATTAAAAATAATCTTTTGGGGACTTCCCTGGTGGCGCAGTGGTTAAGACTCTGCGCTCCCAATGCGGGGGGCCCGGGTTTGGTCCCTGACCAGGGATTCACTCACAGACACTAGATCCCACATGCATGCCGTAACTAAGAGTTCGCATGCCACAGCTAAGGAGCCCGCCTGCCGCAACTAAGACCCAGCACAACCAAATAAATAAATATTAAAAAATAATAATAATCTTTTGATGTTCTGGCTCCCTGTCCTTTGTTGCAAAACTTCTGTTGATATATAACCTGGCTCCCACCTCGCCTCTTTGGAGCAGTTTTCTCAGGGTTACTTGAGATGTTGCCTCCCGGGCTTGAAGTCCTAAAAATTCCCGCCGAATAAAACATAACTCTCAACTTTTAGGTTGTGAATAATTTTTTAGGTCCACAGATATGTTCAACTTCTCATGTTTAAGGCCACTTAGGGCTGGTCATTGCACAACTCCGGGGTCAGCACTTGCCCCCTGCTCATAGCATATTTGGGTCATTTTTAATGACAATTTCCTAGCAGATGGCGGTAAACTGTCTTGAGCAAGGTGGGTGGGGAGTGGTTCCTGATTCACAGTTGCTCAAAAATGGTTCTCAGTGCTCTATGGTCACATGTAGAAGGCAGGGGCCATAACCTAGAGAAATTAAAAATCTTGAGCAGCTTCTAGATGAGCCATCTTGGAATTGACAAATGAGGGTTCTTATTACTTAGGGTCTGAAGTAATATCTCACTTGCCCGTTGTCATGGTACTGCCCTTCTCCTGTATTTGGAGTGAACTGTAATCTCCTAATCTTAGTTATTAACGTAATTTAATGGAACAAGAAGTGTGTTGAGAATCTCCTATGCAGAAGAAGCTATGATAGTTCCTTTACCGGAGGAATGAGGATGGGGAATGGTGGGGCATGGAGAGACCTGGTGGAGGTGAGAATTCGAGGGAAGATGCAGGAATGAATGCGTGGCTGGATCTTACTTTATAAACCGCAGAGGAGACTGAACTATCAGGACCGTACATAAGTATTATGACGGTGGGGTTGGAGGCAGGATATAAACAAGAATCCTTTGGGAACCTAAGGGAGAGAGGAGTTTATTCGGTCTGGGAGAGCTGGAGAAGCCTCCACGGAGGATGGGCCATTTGAGCTAACCCTTGAAGGACGGGCAGGCCCCTGACAGAAGGAGAAGGAAGGAACAGTAGCAAGAAAACATGAGGTGAAAGCGGTGTGGCTGCCAGAGAGTGAGCTCTGCATACGTGTGTTGGGTCAGGCAGGGACTGTGGCAGAAAAAGTAAAGAAACTTGAATACCCTCTTAAAGACTTCAGACTTTACTGGGCAATGGGGAGTCCCTGAAGAACGCTGAGCATCCCGAAGACCTTTTGATCTCTTGACTTTCCGGAGATGGCTCCTTTTGCATGCAGTTATTGGCAGTGTTGGCTACATTATGCGGGCGCGAGATTTCACTTTTCTTTTTTTCTTTCCAGGGGAGCCGTCTCAAGGAAAAGGACCTTATTCTTTTGTTCCCTTTCATCCAGGTCTGATACTCTGTTTGCCATTTCCTCTCCCTTCCCTTTGATGCTTGTGTCAGGGGAAGTTGTATCCTTGGTTCTTCCTGCTGACATCTGGGTCAGGTATTTGACTCATATGACCTCATGACTATTCTTTTCGGAGAGTTAGATGGGATAGGGAGTAAGTTGTCGTCACTGTCCGTGGGTTGAAAACTCAAGAAAGTTTGGGAATAAAAGAGTTGGAGGAAGAAACGTATAGATGAAGAGATGGGACATGCATCAAAGCACAGGACAGCGTGCGCTGGGTTGAGAGATGTCCCAAAATAGAAAGTGCTTCTCTTGGGATTCACACTGCAGGCCTTGGCAGGAGGCCCGCCCTTATCACCGTTAATTTTCAGACTTTGGAATTGGGCACCACACCCTGGTGTTAAGCTGTTAACCTCCAGAATCAAGGCCACAGCTGCTGGGAAGAATTCCTCTTTCAAGCTGTGGCCTCATCAGAGTTCTTCGTCTGGACACGCCACAAAGGGTAAATGTTCCTAAATTCAGTGCCATGATTCTGGGACTCTATGTATACTCAGGCGGCTCCCACTCCTTTACTCCAGGACACACACACAGAGCAGAACTGTCCTGGAGTGGATCAGGGCACTGCAGTTGCAGAGAGAGAGACAGACAGACAGACCGCCCTCCTTTGTTCTACTTCCCGGAAGAGTAAAATTGGAAAAAATGCGGATACTTTGAGGAAATAAAGGACATTTCTAGAGCCTGGATTTTCACAGCAGAAGTCTGCTCTGGGTCTAGAGACAGGTTACAGTTTTCAGATTCAGGAGATCTTGAGACTTCACCCAGTTTTCCTTGCCATGTGCTGTGACGTTACACCCAGGCCATCAGCAGGGGGCTCCCTCAACCTTAGCAGCTGCTATCGATGCTTGGGAGGCCACGCCATGTAAATGAGAGAAGAAATGCAGATCTGACTGTGAGTTTAAAATCCAATGCCCCAAAGTACTTTTGGAGAGAAGAAACCCTAACCCATCCCGAAAACAGACCACTTCAGCAAGAAGGTATTTGCTAGCGTTTACATTAAATGACACTGTTTAAATTCCTGGATCGAGGTCAGCGTAATGTTTATGCTCAGGGTAACACGTAGCTAAGTTATCCGTCAGAGAACCTAAGAAGCAGAACAACTCTTTGACCAGTGGTTTAATTGTTTCTGGACTGGCGGCTCAACGATTCCTAAATATTGAATCACAGCACCATCAATCACCATCGGTCCCAGGTCTGAACCAAAGCTTTGCAGATGCCAAATCCCTATGTGGCATTTGCCCAAAATCACGCCGGCTAAACACACAGTGCCTGATTGATAAAGCGTAATGTCCGGGTAGCTAATGGCCGCTATCTGTTAGGGCCGTTGGAGCTGGCCAACTGCTCTCAATTAAGATGGAAAAGGCCGCATGGTGAAGATGGAATCAGGAAAAGGAAACCGGACACTGCCAGAACCACATCTGTCTGGAGTTAATATCTCTTGGGAGTGTTGTAATTTTCCACTCTGTAGACACAGCAGGCTGGGCTCCAGTGCAAGTATTAGTAGGAATCAGGGTGCCCTCTTCCTTGGAAGTTCCTAGACAACCTCTGTTCAGGTTTTATTACCACCTAACTCTTTTCTTCTTAGCTCTAGGCAAATAATCATGTTCCTTTATTACAACTTCATCTGAGACGTGTTACAGTGAATGTTGCCATTGATGGTTTGATATCAGGTGTGCTTCTTTGAGGAAATTACAGGAGAATGCCCCAAATTCCCCAACAACATTTGGGAGACATCTTGGGACTTTTATTTGGGGGTGATGGGGACACACCTAGTCAGTGGGTGAGGTTTTGTAACCTTTTCCAATTCCAGGGAAGAGGAGGCACCATATTGTGACCAAATTCTACCTCCCACCTATCCCCTATAAAAATGTACCAAACAGAGGAACCAGATAGCTCCTGGGCAAACTGCACCCTGAGCGCCGAGTGGACTCGAGGGGACATGGGCTTTGGGAGGTCAGGGTTAGTCGGCAGGATCTGGAGGCGTTTCCATGGAGCGTGAGTCCTCTTGGTGACAGAAAGGCAAACGCATCTGAGTAGAAACTTTGGGGAAGCCACTCCAGGCTACTGCGGTGGGAAACTCAACGGTTTCTGTTTGTACTGGCTTCGTTCATTCATATGTTTCTCATCAGCTACATTCAGACTGATTCCATTTGCAAAGCTCTCCTGGCAGTCTTGGTGCATGAGGCTTGGTGGCAAAATCTCCGGCAGTTCTGATCCTGCCCAGGCCCTGCTCTTCTCGTGTAGTTTCTTGGCGCTTTAGCGTCTAAGCAGAAATTGGCTAAGCAGACGCAGCAGTTGAACAAAACCAAATGTAAAACAGAACGTTGGAACACCGAATGAAGAGATATTTCTGTGTGTGGGGCGCAGGAATGCAGTGAGGGGCAGTGAGGGAGGGGCTTCCTTAGAACCAGACTGAATCAGGCTTCCATCTTGTCAGCATCCTCGCTAATTATGCCAGATCAAAAGTTGTATCCCCTTTACCCTTCTGCCTCACTAACGGATGCAATAGAAAATATTTGGGTCCCTGGCCCTCACAGGAGTTGTGACCCAAGACACGCTGACACCACTTAATTTTTCTCAGAATCCTTTAACTTAGCTTTGCACACTCCCATCAGCTTCCTTCTTAGCACCCACCTCCCCAGCCCCATTTCACATGTGTGGCTCATCTTTTCTTCCTCCACTTGACGCTGACTTTTCTTGTACCGTTAGGGAGGATGCTTGTCATCCCACCCTTTATATCGACACGGCAGGGAGAGGCCATCCAGTTGGAGAAACGTCCAAGCCCTCTCTTCCCACTCTTGAGACTGGGAGAAAGGCACTGCTGTCCACAGCCCTTGGCTGTTTCCCAGGGACTGACAGCATGTGTTCTGTGGCTCTTGTCCTGCGTGTTGCTGTCTGGATTTGATTTCTGCATGTGCGGGTCATGGGGTCTGAAATTAGGGTGGAGACCTAAGTATTAGGAAGGAGAGAGTCCATTGGCTTCAGGTTCAAGACATTGATCCAGTCCAGTAAAACTGATACGCACACGCACAAACACGTACGTGCACGCACACACGCACGCACTTCCACGCACACACAGGGTGGTCTCACAGTCACGCAGTTCAAAAGGCAAAAAGGGGCATATATATCTTCCCGCACTCCTGTTCCCCAGCTTCTTAGTCCCCTTTGTAGATCCCACCAGGGTTTACAGTGTCTCCTGTCCCTGCAGACATGTTTTAAACATACATTAGCAAATAAATCTTACATTGCCCCACAGTTGGTAGCATACTATACATAGTGTTCAACATCCTTTTGTTTTTTTTCACCTTTTAAAATGGCTGCATAGTGTATCATTGAATGAATTTCCATAATTTATTTAACTAGTCCCATATGGACAGGCATTTGGGAGTTTCCAATCTCTTGCTATTGTAAAAATATAAAGTGTCTATTCTGATCCTCAGATCTTGTGTTTATTTCCCAAGTCTCCACACTCAGAGGGGGAGGAGGGTGGTCCACCCTCTACACGTCTGCCCAGCCTGGCGCTGGCTTTGAAGCCCCAGAGCCCTGAGTCAGACATGGCCAGCGTGGCTCTTTTGTTCCCTCCAATTCTCGCCAACTTGCCATCACACAGAGAACTTATGCTACCGATTCCGGTGTTCTCTAACTTAGGTAAGTTCATGCTTTTCTTTCTCCTCCTCTGCCTACAGCCTCCTCCAACCCAGGGATTTGGTTGTAACCAAAATCCTGATCCAGCAGGTGATACCTCCACTCTCCTAAGACTTAGGGTATGGAATCCCCTACAATTCCATAGCACATGGTAGTGTGTAAAGCACTCTCATGTAGCGTTCTTTCATCTAAGTCTTACACAAATTATCTGAGGTTGGTAGGACATTTTCTCCACGAAGGAACTGTTGTTCAGAGGGACTGTGTGGCTTGCCCAAGTTCACTTAGCTGATAAATGGCAGACACAAAGCTCAAAGCCAGATCATCTAACTCTCAGTCTACAGCTCTTCGAATACACACGCTCACCCTTTTGCCATGTATGTGACATCCAAGTCAGCTTTCAACTTGGAATACAGTGGAGGCTAAGATCTAGCAAATTTATTCTCAATTTTCATTTCCATCAGTAGCTAGATTGAGGCTATTCAGACAAAAGGAATTACGCACCACTTCATCTACATGGATCCGCTGGGATAGTGTACAACATGGCGAGGGCAACGCCAGCTGTCCAGGGAGCAGGAACATATGGTGGGAGAGGTGCCAGGGCTGGAGGCACACGTGTGATGTGGAGGTCAGGGGATGGGCTTGGGAACGGGCAGCAGGGAGAGGGGAGAAGGACGTCCGTGCACGGAGCGTCCACTGTGTGCCACGTTCACCCGTTAACCGCTCACGGGACTTGGGAAACACGCGCACACAGATGCGGCAGGCCCCGCTGGTTCCCTCAGGATGTGGTAGCGGGGCGTGGTGGGCCGCCTCTGCTCCACCGGCGGGCAGCCAGGGACTGAGTGACTTCGCACACCGAGCTGACAGCGCGCACCGAGCTGGTCTCAGCCTCCTGCCCCCAGCTCACGTGCGTGGCTCTTTCCTCCCCCGGCATGTGTTTCCTCTCCTCTCCGGCAGCTCCCCATCTCCTAGGAGCACAGTTTGGGGCAGTTTTACTGCACCCGCTCACCGGGCATCCTCGGCTGCACCACCCCGGCGCAGGGAGCTGGGCTGCGAAGGGGCCGCGGGCAAGGTGTGCTGCCACGGTGGAGAGAGCCACGCCGTAGGAGGCAGGGGTGTGAGGGCAGCCAGGGCACTGAACGTGCTCCTGCAGAAGAGGAAGTTTTGCAGGGGCGCTGCCGAGAGAGGCACCGGACCGAGAGGAGGGCCGGGTCACCGCAGGCTCAGAAGCTGTGCTGAGGGTCTCAGGAATTGTCCTAGAGGTGGTGGGAATTACAGAGGAACTTGAAGGAGGTTCTCTCCCCGTGAGCATGCACCGAGGAAAGGTCGTATGTGGACACGGAGGAAGGGGACTGCCGGTCAGCCAGGAGGTGGGTTCTCACCAGGAACTGACCGTGATTGCACCCTGGTCTCGGACTTGCAGCCTCCAGAACGGGGAGAATCCGATTCCTGTTACTTAAGCCCCTAGTCTCCGGTGCTGTGTCATGGCAGCCCACCTGGCGGAGACGCACACAGCCCTGTGCCTGTTGGCTCTGGAAATCCAGGGCGAGCACAGAATCCTCGCCCCCATGGAGCTTGCAGTCTAGCGGTGGGGAGAGGGAGGCATGAAATGAACGCTCCTCGCAGACATATGTAGTTACTGTTATGGAAGAGAGTAACAGGGCCTCATTTAGACTATGGAAGACAGGGGAGGACTTCTGAGGACGCGACCTCCAACCTTCAACGTGAAGGATGAGTGGAGGGAGCCTGGCGTGAGCCGAGGAAAGGGCATCACAGGCTCGGGGAGGGTGCGTGTGAGGCCCCCGGGTGAGAAAGGGCTTGGAGAGAAACTGACAAGACACAGTGTCCCCAGAGCAGGGAGGGACATGAAATCAGACTGGGAGCTCCCGGGGGCAGGTCGCTCGGGGACTGGCAGGTCTTGCTGAGAGGGTTACATTTATGTGCTCATTAAAGGGTTTAAGTGGAGAAGTGAAATGATCCAATGTTCAGGTTTAAAAGAGAACTCTGAATAATGTGAGAATCAGATGGGAGGGGTGGGACGTGCTGTCTGTTCCGTCCCGGGTTGGGGGTCCCGAGCAGCTGGCGGACTAGAGAGAAGTGGTTCACGTGGAGGCCAGTGCATAGGATGGGTGGCAGGGAGGGGAACAGGAACAACAGCTGGGAGAGGGTGAGTTTGAGGCCACTGAGTCTGGCGGGGAGCTGGAAGCATACGGGCCTGTGGTTCAGGAGACAGAGCCAGCCTGCGCGGAAAGAAGGGAACACAGCAGGCCCGAGGCCGCCGTCCTTAGAGACACCTGATGGCACGGCTGGCCCTCGGCTGGTGTCTGGGACCTCGGCTCTCAGGGTGTCCCCGTCACCAGTGAACCGACAAGGCTGGTTTTCCGCGCCTAGACTGTCTGCGCAGACCCTGTGGTTTATGGTGGACGCCGGCTTTCCTTCCGGGAGTCTGGCGTGTTGCCGTGTGCCAGGCGGAGGGCGTCCACATGCGCAGCCCCCGGATACAGCCCTGAGCTCTGAGTCTCTCCTGGGCGTCCCTGGGCTGAAACCTCACACGCGTGTGGCTGCATTTTCATTGCTGGGGAAGAGCGAGCTCCGTGCAGCGCCCGTGGGAGGCGGAGAGCACGGAAGCCTCACATGGATTCTCTGGACCCGCCTGTGTCTCTGTCCCTTATGATTCGGTCGGTATGCTCAGCATGTCTCTAATAAATCTCAGCCATGAGCACAACTCGCCCTGAGTTTCGGGAGTTCTAGCGAATCTCAAAATTAAGGGGTGGTCTTGGGGACCCCTGACAGTCTCAGGATTTAAATTTGGGAGTGATCAGCATGTAGGAAAAAACCGTAACCACGTGACCGTAAGAGATTTCCGCCCCCCGCCCCCCACCCCAGGAAGAGTGAGTAGGACCCTGAGGATCTCCGCAAGTTAGGAGTGAGCAGGGGACAGGAACCACGAAGGAGGTGAGGACTCAGGCAGCCGGAGAGAGGAATGTCTGCAGACTTAGCAAGGTCACTGACGGCCTTGGCCAGCAGTCCTGTGGGCAGTGGTGGGGAGAGCTGGCTTGTTAGGGGGTGAGGAGGGTGGAAGGAACAGAGAGGGACGTGGGGAGGTGTAAACATATTGTTTGTAAGACAGAAAAACAACTTGGTCACTTGTTTTCTCATGTATTAAGTGTCTGCTGCATGACAGGCTCTAGGCCAGACGTGAGTGATGCAGTGAGCACAGGGTGTGGTCCAGACCTCACGGAGTCTGTGGTCCAGCTGAGTGTTTGAAAAGCAAAGTGCACAAGGTCGTGCGGGTGTTGCATCTAACCCGAGGGCTTCTTTGACTAAGTGACCTTGAATCTGGGAACTGATGAATAAGTAGGAATGTGTTGAAGTCAGGGGAGTAGAAAAAGGGAAAAAGGTCATTTCAGGCAGAGGGAAGAATATATATGGGCTGAGGACCTAGAGAAGGTGGAGGGCTCTGGTTTCTAGAAGGGATTGATTCTGACTGGCAGAAATACCTCAACATGTAACAGAAAAAGGAAAAGAGGTTAGGTTTTAAAAGAATAGATAGAGCTACAGGTAAGGCTTAGGACGGGCGGTAAGACACCGAGCTTTCTTGTATGATGGCTTTCATTCTCTTGTGGGGCAGGGTTTTGTTTTGTTTTGTTTTGTTGTTTTCATCCCACCCCTGTTCTGAGATCTAGCGCATTTGGGGGCTAGAAAAATAGAAGGGATCTTTGGTAATATAACACAAGATGGAGAAGAGGGAGACATTCTTTCAGCATCGTAACACACCAGAGATGGGCGAGCATGGGGGAAAGGCTGCTGTCATTGTTGTTCTTGATTCTGTTCCCAGGAGGGCTTTTCCACCTCCCCTTCTTCCACCCTGACATCTGAAGTTCAAGCTCCCAGCAGCAGTGAAACCAGACAGAGTGGAATAACTGATCAGTTATGTCAGGGGACAAGCACAAGGAAAGGCATTACTCTGGGTGGGCGGTGGAGAACAGAGGGGTGGGCAAGGATGACGGGGTAGGGACTCCTGGAGGCCTAGGACCTGGCGTGCTGTGCCCTGGAGGACCTGGGAGACTCATTTAATAAGGTCCTGAATCTCCGCTCTCCGACGGACTTGATAGTTACTGGAATATGCCTCTTGACTCTAAAATAAGGCAGAATCAGGATGTTCCTCTAGACTCGAGTCCGTAGCCTGACCTGTCAACAGCGAGACCGTGTCCCCTCTCTCCTCGTATCATGGGAGATGCAGTGTTGGGTTCTGCTGCGTAGGTGGTGGTGAGGTCTTCCACTCACAGCAGGATCATGAGCTTGTGAGGAGAGTGGAGAAAGTGGACGATAATCTTGTAGAGAAGCAGCAACAGAGCCGACGAGGGAAGCCTGTGTGGGTGGCTGGTCAGAGCTTCCACTGGAGATGCCAACTTCACGGTGGTCCCACATGCTCGGGGGTGTGGAGCCCGGTTGCCAGAGTCACGATGGCGAGCCTCAGGCAGAGGGTGGAACGGTCTTCGTGGGCTCTGCTGTGGAGCCCCAGACAGTCAGTGGGGCAAGGAAGGTGGGAACGTTGGAAGATCGAACTTGAGGTGCTGGAACACGGACTTTAAGCACACAGGAAAGAAGAAACAGAGGCAGAGGCAGAGAAATAAAGATGGGGATGTGTGTATGGGGGGCCGTCAAGGATCTGGGGTCCCTAGAGTAAGTGTAAGGGGAGCAGTGAGAGGTTGGGAAGGGTCGTAAATTGTGGTTGGGGGGCAGGATGTTTAAATCTATGACCTCAGAGGTGGAGAGGTTGTGAGGAATAAATAAGCAAGCTCAGGATGTGGTCTTCGGAGGCCCGCACTGACCTTCGTCATCACCGGGTCCCTCTCTTTGATGCGACATTCACACGGCTTTTCTCTCTCCTTTTAGCCTCGGATGCACCTCTCATCTCAGCTACGCTTTTTCCACTTTCTGGTCCAGCAAGAGAAACTCACAGCATCTTTTCTTACTTCCGGAGAAATTTATTCCACATGTGTCTGATTCATTTGCGTTTACAGAAACTCGACATCTCCAGTGTCCAAAAACCCTTTCAACTATTTTTTTCTTCCCTTTCTTAGAAACAGGAAGTTGTGTTTGGCTGAGGGCAAACTCTTCCAGTGCCCCTGGGACTTACAAGTTGTTTGGAATGAGGAACGGTGAGGGCTGGGGAAGACTCTTCTCTCCTTTCCTGGGGCAATTGTGTGTCTGCCAGGGGTAGGCTGGGCAGCTCGTGGGGCTGGAAGACTAGCCAGGACTTTCCTGTCTCTCGTCGTTGAGCCCCAGGCCTGAGGGAAAGTATGTCCTAAAAGAGACAGGTGCCTTTGAAGGCTCCTGTGTTCCTCTCTTCCAGCACTAGCATCTCAGCTCAGGCTCTACTTTTGCGCTGGGTCTCATCTTTCTCTTCCCAGTACTTGAGCAGGGTCTTGTTTTGGGGGGTGTGGGTTGGCTGACACTACCGGGAAGGTGACACTAGCCGGGAAGGCCCACTACCTCCCCAGTGGAGTATCAGAGAAGGTCCCCATGTGAAGAAGCAGGAACAGAGCTGTAACGGGGCGCACCTGTTCTGATACGCCTGGCCAGGTTGTTGGGAAGAAGTGTTGACCTGAAGAGCAGACAGGTGCCTGGGAGGGGCTGACGTGGTGCCCGCGAGGCAGGGGCAGCAGGGGGGTCGCAACCCAACCGCCCTGCTCGCTCAGCGCTCCAACTTCCAGTTCCCTTTGCGAGTTATTTCGTTTTGTTTAGAACTGTTTTGAATGTAAGGTCGATCTGACCACAGTACGTCTCTAGTGATTACCTAGATTGAACCAGCAAAAACAGCAGCTTAGGTTGGTGCCTTCTCTCTCTCTCACATTCCGCGGGCAGCTTTCTCGAAGCTACAAGCTCAGCGGAGGACCACGGGGAAAGGTGCCGTACTAGGAGAGACCTTTCTCAGAAAGACACGCCATCCTGCAGCCGAGGCCACCACAGGCAGTGAACCCCGGTTTGCGTGCCTCCCGGGCATGGGTGCTACTGCCTCTCTCCCGTCCTAGGACTCACGGGCAGTGCCTGCTCAGGACCCTGGGCTGGCTGAGTGTCTAATCGACGGTGGAATTAGGGGAGGAGGGCGCTGCCGGGGATACACGTCTCTCCACTCCGCACGGAGCACAGCCTGGGTGGAGGAAGACAGGTGTCGAGACGGTGACTTAGCCTTTGGCCTAAAATGCTGTCGTCACAGTCTTCGTCACGCTCACCCTATCTCGTGTTTGACTTTGGCCGTGTACTTAGTAATCTAGCTTCAACTCACCCTAGAGGCGAGAGGAAGTGACGCGACTATGGCAGGAGAAATCTGGAAATCTGGAAATCCAAGGATAGCGCTAGCCTCTGGTAAATTCCATGTTTCTGGTCACTCTTATGGACAAACCATTCCTAATTCCCCAACAGCCATGGGTGCCCCGCTGCTTCCCGGAGGGGTCTGGAGATCTGAGGCATAGCATACAGAGCCCAGATCGCTGTGGGCTCGGGAGCCTCTTTCCCCGCGACCAGGGGAGACTCGGACTCTGGGGGACTCAGGCCGCGTGTGAAGGCCTGGCGCACAGCAGAGGTACCACCTCACTTCACAGGCCTGAGAGTGAAGCTGTGACAAAGCCACTCTATTTGTCTGGACCACACAGAGATATCACAACAAAGCAAAAGACAACATATTCTTAAGAACATTCCTCTTGTTCCTGTCCTTTTTGTTTGTTTATTTGTTTGTTTTGGTGGTGGTGGGAAGCCTTGGTAAAAATGAAGAGGGCTCCAGGGGAAAGCAAGAAGAACTAATGTTTGGATGCTAGGAAGGAGGAAAAGTCCTCAGTAAGAGGGTCCACTGGCTAAAATGCCCAAACACGAAGGATCTAAAGCTAGTGGACATCAGATAGCAAGGTGTGGAGCTGGTGGGAAGACATTCCCATCACCCCTGGGAGAGAAGGGTGGTTTACTAAAGCGGGCCGGGGAACATGCTTTTGTAAATTCACAAAGCTCTCTGGTCCGCTACAGGAGAATAAAGGGCAGAGAATAAACCCCAGACAAGGATTCACTTGTCTCGCGGACAGAGGTTGGAAATGGACTTCGATGCTAATGTACCACCTTTGAAATATTTCTGGCAGGAGCTCGGAGGATCCAGAGGAATGACCAAGTTACCTGCTGAGTCAGGGCCTCGTGGACTTTCGCGAGGAGGCACCACTGCCGTTTCTGCGAGGAACTCTAGCTGGAAAATGCAAGCTCTCAGCAGAGGAAATGCAACCTTCCCTTCTCTGGGCTAGAAGGGTGGTCGTGGTAGGCTGGGGGAAATGATGGCGTGGTCTCTCTCTGGTAGGCAGATCTGTTTCCTGAGTCCCTGAGCTGCAGCTGTTGAGATTCCAGACACAAACAAGTACGTATTCTGTGAGCGTCGCTGAGGCCACACAGCAAGGAAGAGCCAAGCTGGATTCCTTTCTGCTTTGCACATCAGCAGCCCAGCTGCCAGCTGAACTCCAGGGCAAGCTCTGCGCCTGGTAATGATGCGGAGGCTCTAGGTATGGCACAGCTGGACTGGCGTGGGTGGTTAATGGGGACACACCTGGCCTTGATTATTCGGGGGAGAGTGAGAAATGGAAGGAGATGAAGGGTTGCAGGAACATACGATCCATCCCAGTAAAGCTGGTTCACAGCAAGGACAGATCTGGCCTTCCTGGTCGTCAGCAACGTGTCAGTGTGTGTGTGACTGTTTATGCTTAGGTAAGCCCAGCCTCCCACTCACTAAAGGCCGGCAGTCGGGGAAAAGTGGTCAGTGGTGTCCACGGCCACCGTGTAGAGTGTGCACCACAAGAAGACGACCAGCTGAGGGCACGGTACGGGCTGAAATCCCTGCCTGTTTGCCCTGCCTGTGTCCCAACGGCCCGAGTCCTCCCAGCGGGCACCTTTTCCTCATTTACACAAGGGCTCCATGTAGCATCCTCTCTGCCCAGGCCACTTTTTACTTGAAGGGGTCTTGAGAGAAAGCTAAAGGGAAGGACAAGGGGGGTGGGGTCAATGGTGACAGGAAAAGGGACGATGCAAATTTAGATATTTTCCTCCTTTTCCCTAGAATGTCATTTCTTGATGTCGTCTGTTCCTTTTCGCCCACTATGACCAAGGACTGAGCTCCCTCTACGCCAGACCATATGGAAGTCGAGCTGGGGGCTTCATCTGACCAGGAAGAGATGAGGTGACATGGAGGGAAGATGGGGTTTGGGAGGCTCTCAGGCAGGTTTCAGGTGGCTAAGTGGGGACGGTCAGGCTATGTAAAAGGGCTGATTGGGATGGTTGCAACTTGCCTGGGTCAAAAGAGTTGTGAGCGGGGAATGACATTTGGCGTGGAGAGAAGGAGCTGAGGTCATTGGGATGATGTTACTTGGAAACAGGTGCAGCATTCCTCAGATGCGAGGAGAATCTTGTATCTCTGCCTGGTCAGTATGTAAATGTGAGGATGAGGACATATGCAGAGTGGAGTGGCATGGGCTTTCTCGAGAGTAACGTTTTGTTACCTCAGAGCTGGAAGTTCCCACTAGAGCAGTGGTTCTCAAAGTGTGGTCCCCAAACTAGCAGCCTCCACGTCACCTGGGAACTTGTTATAAATGTGGATTCTCAGGCCCCTGACCCGCTGAATCGGAAACTCTGGGGTGAGGCGCAGCCATCTGTGTTTCAAGCAGCCCTTTAGATGACCCTAATGCCCACTGAAGTTTGAGAACCACTGGTCTAGATTATGCAGATAAAGACTTGCCTGAGTGACCTGGATTCAGCAGACGTGAGAACTCGGGGGAGGCCTCAGAGGTGCAGGCAAGGTGCCAGCTTCCCTGGCTGTGCTCAAGGTGAGCCGACCTAGTTTTAGCCTCTGTCCTTGGGCCCTGGGTCCCCTGCTCTTTCCAAAGAAATACCGAACCAGATCAGACCACTCCACTGGCGCAAGATCACACTTTAGTTCAGAGACACATTTGCATAAATACTTGAAATGGATCCACCCCTGCAGGTGGGAGCCTGAGAACACGGGGCTCTCCACAGTCCTGTGACTCGCAGCCCTCCAGGCGATGGGTTTAATACTGAAGACACTCCTGGTCATTTCTGAAGAGAGTTCGGAGTGCAGCTACAGTGCTTGCTTTGACACTCACCATCCACCCCAACTCCACATCTCTCTTTGACTAATTTTTTCCCCTCTGAGGTAGATTATTTAACGAGGGAACCAAGTAGAAATAACTTTTTTCGTTTAACTTTGTTAGTCCTTTGCAAACAGGCTGACCGAGTCTTCTTTTTGGGTCCGTGAGAGCACTCTTTACCTTTTAACCTATGCCCTCTACTTGAACCCAAGCAAGGTCCAACCCACTAGATAGTAGACATTAGCATCTGTGGTCTGTCTCCTCTCCTCTCCTCCCCCCATGGATTCATGCCCAGCTGCAGCAGTGGGGGGCCTGGGTAGGCAGGCCACGCCACCCCCAGACGTGGGGTCACCGTAGCGTGACCCTGGTCTGCACCTCGCGCCCCGAGTCCATGAGCATAAGCCTGGCCCGCCCGCCGGATCACGGGGCGCACGGCTGGCTTCCACACGGCTTGGCATCCTCAGGCTTCAGAGCCTCGTCGCAGGTGGTGGAGGCCTGGCCTCTGGGGTCGCGGCACTCCACCGCCCGCCGCTGCCAGCCGGCCCCGCAGCTGCTGGAGCACTCAGACCAGTCTCCCAGGACCCACTGCGCGTTGAGCAGGGGCTGGATGACATTGGTCGTCGCTCTCTCTTTGCTGCTCTGTATGCTGAAGTTCACGTCATTAGGGACAAAGAAGGTATACTTGACTTTGGGGGGAAAGAGCTCCCCAGGGGCTGTCAGGAGCTGCACGGTCAGGGGCTCAGGCAGCGGCCAGAAGCTCTGCAGCCGCTCCAGGGAGGTGATGGAGCCGCTGTACTTGAGGATGGTGCCCTTCACCAGGATGTCCTGTTCCACGGCGGAGATGGCCAGGTTTCCATTGAGCAGGTACTGCCCGTCGGCGGTCTTCAAGGCCAGGTAGTTGCCGTCGTTCTGGATCCCTGGGTGGCTCCGCTGTTTCACGTCGATGTTAGTGGCGCCGGCTGGGATGGTGACGATGTCATTGTAGCCATAACTATGACAGGAAGACACCTTTAGGACCCGTGGCTCCCCAGCCCGGTACTCAAGAAGTCAGCATGCAGGGACTGGGGGTGGGCAGACAAAAGTCTGCAAGCAAATAAGGAAGTAGTCGCCCCAAAGTGCCCAGTAAATTAGCTGCGGAGGCCGACAGGAACACTTGGTACACCGGGACTTTTGCTTGGCCTCGGAGCTCTATCTCAAATGTTTGGAGTTTAGATCTCGACAATAGCACAGAGGGGAAGGCAGCCTAGAGGGGGTGAACGCTGAGCCGTTGCTGCCAAACCTGGGCTCTTGGCTGAAAAGAGATCTCAGGCACGTGCAGCGCCTTGCACTGGTGTAAACTTTGCTTGGCCACTTTCATCCCAGAGCTCACACCCATGTGGAAAAATCTGATCCACACACCGATTCCAGAAGCTGACCAGATGGATGCCTCACGCCACCTCTTAGAGTCCATCAGTTGCTGGTATTTGGTTATCGTGGCTCTAGGGCAGGGCGCAGGGCAACACAGCCTGCTCTGAGGAGCCTTCTTCTGGGCGTGCCCAGCACCATGAGCGGGGCTGTCTGGGGTGCTGGGATGCTGTTTGGGGAAAATGTTTCAACTTTATCGTGGGTCTGGGGCTTTATGTGGGATGGAGAAACCTTAATTCTTTTTTTTTTTTTTTTTTTTTTTTTTGCGGTATGCGGGCCTCTCACTGTTGTGGCCTCTCCCGTTGCGGAGCACAGGCTCCGGACGCGCAGGCTCAGAGGCCATGGCTCACGGGCCCAGCCGCTCTGCAGCATGTGGGATCCTCCCGGACCGGGGCACGAACCTGCGTCCCCTGCATCGGCAGGCGGACTCTCAACCACTGCGCCACCGGGGAAGCCCAGCCTTAATTCTTATTCTTCTCTTTTGGGGTGGAAGTATTTGGCTTCGTAGGCTGGGAGGGGAGTGAGGAGGATTGAGGAGCACAGGCACGCTGCTCTTTGCTGTCCTTGCCTCGCGCCCACTGGGCAGCTGAGAAAGGACCCCAGGCCCCACGTCTAATGCCTGAGAGAGCTCTGGGAAGGGACTCAATGTCTGACTGTCCCACACCCCGTGCTTCTTTTTCCTATATCCTTTGAGTTTAAATTTGAAAAGACTCCTGAGTTGTCTGCCAAACAGGCAGATTCTGTTTTCTGAGGCTGATGAGAGGAGAGAGAGTGAGGGAGCCGGCTAGGGGCGCAGTGTGGCCGCAGGCCCTAGCCCTTCCTCCCCGGGAAGTGTGTGTGGGACAGGAAAAAACCGCCCGGGAATGGACAAACCTAGGCTCACCTCTGGCCGCCATGACCTACCACTGTGACCCTGGAAGAGTCATGTAATCTCTTTGTGCCTTAGTTTCCTCGTCTGTAAAAGGGGAGTAACGGTCTTGGCCCCAATAGACTTATTTTAGGAATCCGTCGAGCCCACAGAAGTGAAAGCACTTGAACAGATATAGGAGCTTTATGAACGTGTGGCTTTAAGGTGTGAGAAAGCGTCTGGAGTTCTCAGATCCATGAAGCCCCGAGGCTGCCAAGACCCCCCTGTGGGCCCCCGTTTCTGAAGATCCACCTGCAGAAAGGGCAGGGCCCGCCAGATTAGGGTGAAATGTCCTTCCCACAGCAGGCCTGGAAGAGCTGCTTTCTGGCAAAGGTCCCGGTTACTCAGTGTAGCTCTACTGCCAGTTGACTCATAGAAGATACATCCCTATCCATGTGGCCTCTGGCTGCCCTGAGAGCCGTCATCTCTGCGGGCCAGACCCCAGGCCAAGTGCTCTGCCCATCTCGTGCCTCGCCACAGCGACTCTGAGATAGAGAGGATGCCGCGTTTTATGAAGAAACTGAAGCTCAGTGCTCCACGGGGATGGAGTAGCAGCCACAATTCAAACTTAGGCCCCTGTGACTCCAAAGCCCAGTCCGCTCAAGCAGCTAGGGACAGAACTTCTGGAGAGACCCACCTGGAGGGGTTGAGGGAACCGGACACCTTCCTGCACGAGTTGCCTTTGCCGCCGCACACGCCGCATTTGTCCAGCTTCCTAGGCGAGTCCACCACGTGGTCACAGCCAGCCTTGACACACTGGCCACGGACACAGATGGCCAGAGTCTCGGGCCCGCACAGGGTGCCGTCGATCACCTGCAGTGGGGGAGGGAGGGGGCGGTCAGAGGGCCCAGTGAGCACTGACGCTGCCCACTCCTGGGCTCAGGCCAGGGGGCCTTCCTCCCCACCTGTGCACCTGAGTTCCAGAAGGACCCTCACCTTGGCTTCGAACACTTTGAACTCACTCCGCCCCCGGGCTCGGCAGAACAGCTTGCAGCGGTCCCGGGGGGACACCCCTGCGTACTTGGGGACCCACTGCAGCAGGTTCCCATCCACGTCCGTGTAATTGTAGGCATTGTACTTCTCACACTGCTGCTCCCTGAAGCTTTTCCCTGCAATGAGGGCGAGAGGGCATGGAGCTAACAGGCTGAGCTGAAGCAGGGAGGACCCCACGGGAGAAATGCCGAGACTCCGGGCACCCTTCTTCCTCCAGGACTTGACCCAACCCGAGGACCCAGGTCCAGTGTCACCTGGGCCCAACTTTCCTAGACACCGACCTAAGGCCTGACTCACGGGGCAAGGAAAGAGCAGCCAGCCTCAGCTGGGCTTTCTGGGGAAAATATCTTCCCGTTTGGGGAGAATATTAATTCTGCTTTACAGATGAGTAAATTTAGGTGGGGACGGGGGAAGCACGGAACGACACATGGAGTTATGTTTTTGGGCCTCTGCTGATCGTGATTTATCTTGACCTCCGTGGACATGTGGCCAAAGGCTCCCAGATCTACATCTCTAGTTCTGACCTTGCCTCTCCACCCCACTTGCTGTAATTCTGGGTATCTCTGGGGGAGCTCCATTTGTAAGATGCTGCAATTACCTCCAGCTCAGCGAGGCCCAACTCCATATGGTTTCTCCATATGAAGAACTGGCTGGGTTTTCATTTGGTGATGCTACCACATTCCAGCCTGAGACCGGAACCCTGGTATCTTCTGAATATTTGCGCATCTACATCCACTATTTCCAACCTGTCATTAAGTCCTGTACTCTACTCAGGACGATCTGTGATTTTAAATGTCTCCTTCCCACTGTCAGCATCTCAGTCCACTGCTCACAAGCCAAGGCCTGTGGTTTCCTGCGAGACTTGGTGCCCAGCCTCCGACACACAGCCTGCTTCCTCTCCCGTCCTGCTGCAGGCTGCCTCCAGAACAATCTGTCTGAATTAAGACCTGGGTTTTTCCCTTCCACAATCCTGAAGTTAAACCCGCTCTTACTACCGAGGTTCTCCACGCCAGCTGCACATCTGCATGGTCTGAGGAGCTTCAAATCCCAGGTGGCCCTGCACTCCTCCTGAGATTCTGAGTCAGGACACCTGAGGCGTCTGGGCCTCTGTGTTTGGAAAAGCTTCCCCGGTGACCTGATAGGACAGCCAGCACAGAGAGCCTCCTGAGGCTATCTTAGCTTTTACACACCCTTGGCTGGCCTGGAAACGCTGGCCCACTCTGCCCAGCTGTGCCCTGGGGGGGGACCCTAGCCCCCATCGCAGCGCGTCCTCCTGCACTTCATCACCGTCTCAGCCCTCCGGGCCCCGCTCAGCCCTGGCTCCCCAAGAAGCTTCTGGCCAGGCCAGGCCTCTCCTCGCTCTGGATTCCTTGTCGGTCTGGGGTCTGTGCCTCACAGATTGACCTTTAATTGCTCTGTAAAAGGGGTTTGGATCTCTAATAAGATCTGCACGTTCCCTGAGGACAGAGAACATGCTTCTTATGCCATTATAACACCTATTCCAGTTCTATCCACACAAGAGGCACCAAAACACTCACTGACTGAGATGGCTGGTCCCGGTGCACCTGAAATCATGGTATCGCCTATAGTCCGTGTCTACCTCATGCCTATATTCATTCCCCTCCCCTCTTTCTCTCTCTCATTCCCCCAGGAACGCTTCACCCGTGTGCCAGGCAGACCCTCACAGTTCCAGGGCAGAGTTTCTAGAGCTTCGTGCCGTTACTGATCTTCCTCATCTTGCAAAACTGCAGAGCCTCCAGATTCCCTCATTAGACACCATTCCAATGCCAGTGCGCCTCTGCGCTTGGATGCATCTCTCTGCTTGTCGTTTGCTGCCTGCCAATACTTCCTGGGGCTGCACAAGGGGAGCTGGATGGGATGGTGGGGAAAAGACCTGCAGTGGTTTGCTCTCACACCGTCTGCTGCCCCTGCGTTAATGTGTGGGCTTTCCAGCAGGCACTGGGGAGGACGTCCCCAGGAGAGGCAGAGGTGGGGCTGCTTCCCAAGAAGGGGCCGCCAGGCAGTTACCACGCTCCAAGGGGAGATGGGCAACTCTTCTCAGGGGGAATGCGCACTAGGGTCAGATGCAGAAATCTTCCCTCCGCCCTGAGCTGGATGTTGGCTGGAAAGATATTGGAGGTTTGGCTCTGACCCTGGCTTTGGAAAACGCCTCCATTCTGCATACAGACGAGGGTTCAGATGTTATCCTAGAGACTCGCCCCTCTGCAAAGCCCTCCCCCAGCTCTAATGAGTAAGTTTGGTTGGGAGTGACGCCCTCCATCTCCGCATCTTGGAAGACCAGGGCAGTGTCTCTACTCGACTTTGCCAGGCTCTCCCCGGACAGGGAGAGCGGTCCTGGGTCGCCAGGGGCTGCTCTAAACCACTTATTTCTGCACCCAGGAAAGCTCTGCGTCCGGGAGACCCCCGCAGTCCTCTGGGGATCTGCTGCAGGCAACACAGCAGCTGCTCTGGCTGGTGTGGCGATTACCATCAGGGGGGCACTCCTCCGTGTGGCACGATTGGTACTTGGCTCTCTGACCCAGGCAGTATCTCCCTCCGTTCTGAGGCTCGGGGTCCTCGCACTCGCGGTGTGAAAACTGTACCCCTCCTCCGCAGGTCCGTGAACATTCTCCCCAGGGTCCCCACGGGGACCAGCCTCCATCCACCACGGCCTGCAACACACAAGGCTGCGCTGAGTGGGGAGCAGAGGGCAGGAGGCCTCGGCTCTTGGTGTGACCTCCTCACCTAGTTGCGCCCGTCCTGGCGCACGCAGTTTGGTAAACTGCCTGATTCATCTGTGCAGGGGCTGTGTGGCCCGTGCAGCCGCGGCTCCCCCATCACAGTCTGTGCTGGCCTTGCTCGCGGCTGGCCCCCTGGTGTCTACAACAGTGCCCTGCCCTTTGTAAGGTGCTCAACAGGAGTTGCTGCGTGAAACACTTTTACGGGAATAAGGTTGGGTCTAACACAGTGGCTCTCCATCGGCCGGGACACGTGGCAGTGTTCGGAGACCCTGCGGTTGTCCCAGCTGGGCAGGGCGTAGGCTGCTGGCCTCGAGCGGGTGGCGGGCAGGGTGCTGCTAAACATCCAGCCACGAGCACGACAGCCTCCCACAGCAGGGACGCACGCAGCCCAGATGCCACCAGTGCTGAGGCGGGTAAGTTCTGATCTAAAGGACTAAGCTCTAGGAGGTGTGGCCATGAGTCTGCCAGCTGCCAGGTCCAGGGGTAGGATGGTGCTGGGAAATAAACTAGAGTGGCTTCCAACTTTACAACTGACCCTGAGGGCAAGGCATTGCCTTGGGTGGGTTCGTTAAGTTTTCGAAATGAAAATAATTTTTAAAAAGTTGCAGAAGTCATACGTGCTCATATAAAAAATGAAAAATACAGAAAGGTGTAAAAAAGAAAGTAACGCTTACAAAATACCACTACCCAGATGAAACGATTGACATGATTTTCATCAATATCCTTTTGTACCTTTGATCTGACTATAGAATCATGAAGGTGCCAGGTTTTATTTTACACAGATATGATTCTGTCATATACATACATATATATATATATATATATATATATATATATACACACACAGTATTTTATGATCTGTCTTTTCCCCTTAAAAATAGGTGATAAGCATCATCCCGTGATCGTTTTCTGGCCACCTTTCCCTGTACTGGGCTTGGCTGTGGTGCTGGGAAAGGTTGGATGGGCTCCCTCCCTGCCTCTCCCCTCAGGAACGTGTGAAGCGCACGCTATAGGACAGGGTTAGGAGAAGCTCAGTGTCGGGGTGTGGGCTGGGAGGGGGCTGAGAATGAATCCGTGGATCCCGTCCCGGCTCAGGCTTAGAAGAAGCATGTGGTTTCCCCGCCCACGCGGGCTCCCGGGCCTCAGTGCAACGGCAGCACCCCCGAGGACAGCCCTGAGGAGGGTGAGCGCACAGGCCACCCTGGTGATTCAGAGCTGGGCTGGGCCCAGGCTGCGAACCCGGTGGATGCTGTTTCACAGATGGCTCAGTGACTCGCCGAGAAATGTGATCAGCCTCACAGTTCGGATGTATTAAGAGCAGAGGGCAGAGAAGCAAATCATTTAAAAACTCTCACTGGCATTGCCTTTTTGTCTTTGCCAGGTTTTCTCTGCCTGGTCAGAGGTGACTCTGATTCCTCCTTCCCTCCTCCTTGAGCAAGGAGTTCCCACAATTACTCTCACCCTCCTGACCCCTAGCTATGCATTCGGCTCCGACACGGGTAGGATGTGAATACCTTCCCCTCATTCTCGATTGGATGTCCCTCCTCTGCTGTCACGCTACCTGTTTATAATAGAATTCATAACGGCTTCTGTCTGTTGCGTGCCCACGACTGCTCTTGCGCTGGAGCGTTCCACACCTAGCACCAAGCCTCACAGGCCTTCAAGTCGACTCCGCGGCAGCCCCACAGGCGGAGTCCCCCAAATGCCCGCAGCCCTGCTGACGTCATCCATCAGTCTTGAACAGCTCCTCTCGGCTTTAGATAAATATGCTTTGCTTTGTCCAAAGGTGAGTGATTTTCCTCATAGTTGCCCCTAGGCCCAAAGTTTCTTAGTTCATGGCTCTCAAGTGTGGTTTCCTCCTTGGAAACAGCCCTCCCCCTCCCTGTCCCGCACTCCCAGTGGCCGTCCCTCACCTTGGGCTTCTCTACTTCCTCCTCAGGCAGGCAGCTGCCACCCAAGCAGAGGCTCCCGGGCCCGCAAGGCGTCCCGTCCGCCCAGGGCAGGCTGCCATTCTTCGTGTGGCAAAGGGGCTCGGCGCCATCCATGTGGCACCAGAGCTGGGCACAGATGTCCTGAGCAGAGGTGTTGGGGCAGTGGCGGAAGCCCAGCCCAAAGATCTGCTTGCACTGTTGGTCCAGCTCGTAGAGGGCCCTGCGGCCTGGGAGGCCTGTGGGCAGAGGCAGGGCCGAGGTAGGGGCGTCCAGGAGACAGTCTCCTGTGGAGGAAGCAGAGAAATAGGAAGGAGGGGTCCCCCCCCCCCAATCACACTCGAGGACTCCTTGACCTCCGCCTACAAACTGTCAGCACTCAGTCATCCACAGAAGCTCCTCCAAGTTTTGACTATCGGTAGCAAGTTTTTGTTTTAAGGGTTGCGTTTCTTTTGGTATCCAGAACATCTTATACGCATTCAGTGTTCACCGAGGGAAGGCCAGCTAAGCGTAACACTAACCTAGGTCACAGTATAATTGCGGATGTAAATGGACTCCTAAAAACCAGGCCAGGAGAAATAAAGCCAAAGTATTGATGTTGGACAATCTATTATTTTTGTATCAAGAATCAAGAAGCAGTTGTGTTTTCACTGCCCTACTCAACAAGCCAGGCTGTCTTCACCAAGCACCTCGCCCCACTCCTCGCCCTCACGGGGCGCTTCCTGCCTCGCTGCCATTTGCACGCTACCCCTGTGATCTATCGCTCCAGCCAGAAGCTCCCTTCTCCCCTCTGCACGACAAAAATTCTTCCATTCCTTCGAGCTCTGTTCGAACCCACCTCCTCCAGACAGATCTTCTCAGACTCCTTCCACCTGCCCTGTGGGTTAATCTAAAGGGGCTGCTGGAAGCTGGGCCAAGGAAGGGCATGCTCTGTGGAGTGGTCAGAGCACTGAGCCCGGCGGGGTGGCGGGGACACAGCTCCTGAGTCTCCCCCAGGCCGAGACGTCTGCGCTGCAGGTGCCGGCTGCTGGCCGGGGAGGAGCCTGGGGGACCTACCGTGCCCGCCGTCCAGGAGCTCCGTGAGGTACATGGCGCTGCAGGGGGACCAGGGCAGCGTCTCGTTCAGGTGGACGAAGAGGGGCGCCATCATGTGGTGCTTGCCCAGGGGCCCGAAGAGCCGAGCACAGGGCTTGGAGTCGTCGTGGGGCATGCTGAGGACGTGCCCTGGGGAGGACGAGACCCGCGGTCCACCCAGCGTCGCCACTGCCCTCAGCCGTCCGCCCAGGGGGCAGAGGGCCTCTGAAGGCCTACGCAGCGCCAGCTCCTCGAGGGACCACCACGGCGCTGCACTTATTCCTCAAAGACTCTTCCCGGCCCACCCTGCCTGCCTCTTCTCTCCCAGGAAGCTTGCTCAGAGCTCCAGGAACACCGGGGTCCCTTTATTTTCTGCCGGGGCCTGTGTGGATTCACACTCGTGTCAGTCATTCGGTAGCTGACCTTCCAGAATCCTGACTGCTTAGCCGGGATGCGGCCCCACGGCTCTACCCGAGCGCTGGCATTTCCCTGGTGACCTCCGAGGATGGCCCCGTGCTCAGGGTGGGGGTGGAGACAGCACGAGGGCAGAGTCACCCTGCCGGAACGAGGAGGGGTGGCCCCGAGAGGCGGCAGGGTCCTGGGGGGGCCTCGCTGGCTGGACTCGGGAGGGCCGGTCCTCCCACCCGGTCCAGCAGCCCAGGCCTCTGGCGTGGCGAGCCTTACCGAGCTCGTGGGCCAGAGTGTAGGCCGCCTGCAGGCCCTCGTCCTCGATCACGGAGCAGCTCTTGCTGGGGTCACAGATGGTGCCAATGTCCGCCACGCCCAGGGTGTCACACAAGCCCTCCTTCCCGCAGAAGTTCTGCTCGCGGAGAGAGCGGGACGTGAGGACAGACACAGGACGGAAACCCTTCCCATTCGGAGACGCAGGACACGTTTTAAGCCAAATCCCTGTTTCTCCCCAAAGGCCATTTCTCCTTCTGTGTCGGCATGTCCTCGGGCTGCCGGAGACTCACAAAGCTTGTCCCGGGAGGTGGAATAGCCTGGCGGTGGTTAAGGGTGTGGACCCCACAGCGAGGTGGCCGGGGCCTGACTGCGGGCGCTGCCACGGGGCGGCAGCTCTGTGCCTCGCTTTCCCCAGCTATAAAGTGGGGCTAAAAAACGCAGCACTCGCCTTGGGGTTGTGCGTGCGGCCTGGGGGGTGAGCAGGGTCTCCACACGTGATCACACTTGCTGGCCTTCAGGAAGCCATCTGTTTAAACCACACCAGGGAGATGGGCAGGCCTCCTGCCGTTGGGGAAATCTTGAGGGGACCCCCGGTTACCTCCACCGCCTTTAACCCCCGCTGCAGCTGGACCTCCTGTCTTAGCTCCAGCTCCACGTCGCTCTCCGGGCAGTTTGAGCCCGTTTCCTCTTGTTATGACCTCAGCAGACAGCTGCTCACAAAGTTCTGGAGCAGAGCCCCCACGAATTCCTCTCCTTCCCTCGCAAATACCTCGTACATGTCCTCGTGACCTCCCCCTTCTTGTCCACGCACGAGGCTCCTGGTGTCTGGCTGGGGCCAGCAGGGGGCCGGTCCCCGTGTCTGGGCGGCCGTGGCCCCCTCGGCGCGCCCTCCCACCCCGCCTCCGGTTCCCAGGGGCCCGCGGACCTGTCTGGTGAGCAGGATGGCCGTGTCAAAGTGCTCGGGGTGCCGATCGCTGGGCTGGTTGAAGCGCCGCTGCCAGCGGCAGAAGTTGCGCAGCGTCAGCCCGCCGTTGTCGGACACCTCGGGGCCCCATCTCTCATCCTCCACAATCAGCACCTTCACCACCATCAGGTTGATGGAGTTCCTGATGCTGGGGTGCTTGTAGATGTGGGCCGCCACAGACATCAGCGTCAGGACGTGGTTCTGCAGGAAGGAGGGGTGGAGAGGGAGGGGTAAATCTCCTGGCTGCCGCCCGCCCCTGCCGTCACGCCGAGTTAATGCACCCTGTGTGCTGGGCATCGGTACACAGCACCTCGGTGAAGGCTCCCAAAACCCCCGAGGCCCTGGCATCACTTCCCTTCACTGTACATATAAGAAATTCACGGCTCAGTAGGTGGCCCAAGGTCCCAGAGCTAGTGTGTCAACCAGCGTGTGAACCCAGAACACCTGGCTCCAAAGCTTAAGTGTTTAACATCCTGACCAGCCACATGTGGCCACGGACATCTAAATCCATTAAAATTCAATAAAATTAAAATCCTAGCTCCTCTGCCACACTGGCCACATTTCAAGAGCACCAACGGCCGTGAATGGCTCGTGGCTACTGCATCGGACCGAGCAGACAGAACATTTCCATCATCACAGAAAGTTCTTCTAGTGGACTGCACTGGTTATTCTACCTTAACCCTGACACCAACCGTCTCCCTGGCAGTCACGCATTCCCTCTCCGCCCTCAGCCCAGAAGCAACTACCTGAGCGCTCAAGGTTAAAATCCGTCGAGAATTTTCCTGATGTCTGCTGGGGCAACCCCCACTCTTCAGGATGGGAAAACTTTGCTCTGATGACCACTCCTAACAATAGCTCCTCTGCACCAGTCACAGACGGTACACGTGTCACCTCATTAAATGCTCACAAAAACTCTGGGAAGTAGGGATTGTCATCCCTATTTCACGAACGAGGAAGTGGAAGTTCTCGCAAGTTAAATAACTTGTCTACAGCCGCACAGCTCTTAAAGCCGGAGTGCCAGCCCAAGCGTGTCTGTCTCTGAGGTCTACACTCTTCTCAGTAAGTCTCCCAGGGCTTGGCCCCCTGGCTTCTGCCTGGACAGCCCAGAGGGTTTATTCTCCTCTGCCTGGGGTGGGAGAGAATCGGGTGGGTCGCTGAGACCCAGGCGCTCAGCCTCCCACTGCTTCCGGTCCCACCAAGGCCAGCTGAAGGAGTTGACATCGGTGCTTGGCCTCTGCCCCAACCCTGGGCTGCCAACTGCTCCCAAGGCTTTGGGGGAGGCCAGATGGGGCTCACTCTTCTGCCTCCAGGGCCTCCAGAAGGGAGTCCTCTTGGATGACTTTGCAGAACAGGAGACGAATGGGGCAGAGGCATACAGGCCTTCAGGCCTCCAGCCAGCCCTCCTCCCTGCTCCCTAGGGCACCACCTCCTGTGGCCTCTCTTTCTTCCCTCCTGTGTTCTGGAAGGTGGGAGAAGAAGGAAGGAAAAGAGGGTGAAAGGCTAGAGACGGACATTCCATGGGCTGAGGCCATGTGTGGGAGTTCTAGACGAATCCCACTGTTTGTGAATGGGATCTGTCTGTTCACCTCGCAGGCGACCAGCCAGATATTTTGTAAGTTAAGCCCTACAAACAGGGGTTGGCAGGTTACTTAGTGTGTCAAGCACTCCAGCTATGTTTAGGCTGATGTAAACATCTTATCAGCAAAGCTGAAACTTGGCACCAGCCCCTGGAGTCGGATTCCTGAGGGAAACAAGCAATTACATCAGTATGCAACTGGGGGCGAGGGCTGAGGAGCGGCAGCTTTTGCTGGGGTTACTTCCTCCAGGCCTCTGCTGCGTCCGGGGCCTCCTACCCCAGGAAGGACCAGGGGCCAACTCAGGGAACTTCTTCCGAGACAACCTGAAACTCTCCTCACAGGAGGCCTTCCTTTCAGTCCCACCTTCACAATTTCATAACTGGGGAGCTGATGTCTTACAAAGAAGGTGTGAAGATGAGAGATGCCAGATGCTCCGAAGCAGTCCCCGAAGGCTCAGAATGAGGAACTGAAGACCTAAGGTTTCGGAAGGGTCTGGTTCCCAAGCTGCCTGGTCAGACTAGCAGAGACCATGTGATGGGCGCGTCCCCGACGAAAACCAGAGGTGCACACGTACAGACTGCTACACAAAGGCCGGCACGGGCGCGCATCCCGACACCGAGGTTCCTGGAGTCTCCTTGCTTGAGTTCAGGCAGCTCACGGCATCTTCTCCCGACACCGAGTAACAACTAGGGGGCCGAGCTGGCTTGAGAGCCATTTCCCTTCCAGGAGGTAGGTTAGACGGGAGGACATTTGAAGGTCCTTCTGGCTGCTTTCTCAGAAGATAATTCCCATCGCAAGAGGGCTGCCAGGACTGTGTGCGCCAGAGTTTCTGTTCAAGTCCCCAGTCCTGGTCTGGCTCACCTCCCCTTCTGTCTTGCCTCACTGCACTTTTGGGGACGGGATGCCCTGCCACCATCAGCTCCTCTGAGGAACGGTGGCCCGGCTCCCTGTGCATCTGACAGCGCCCTGGGGGAAGGGCCACTGGGCCTGGGCGGGTGGGCAGCCATGAGTCTGTGAGCCCCCGCTTCTCAGTACATTTCCTGGTCCAAAAGGGCAGGCCTGACTTCCAGTCCCACAGAGAATGGGCCCAGGAGCCAGTCAAGGAGAAGGTTAGCTGGCTTGCTCTACCGCGCCCTGTCGATTTATACCTCCCTGTACCCCACGTGGGTGCGGGCTGCGGGCTGCAGCGGGGCCCCCAGCAGACAACCTCCCCACAGCCAGGTCGGGTAGGTCAGAGCCCAGGGCCAACCGGGCCGGGGTGGTCACACAACCCGACTCTGGAATGGCCCGGGGATCTCCTGCCCTTGGGTCTCCTTAGGGAAAGGTGGGCACTTTTCAGGGGGCCTCCTTCTCCACTGGCGCCCCCAGGACCTGGAGGAGCAAAAAGACACTCCGCCAGCTAGGCTGGGACATAGCCCTCTGATTCTCTGAGACACAAACAAGGAGATTCCTCCCCCGGAGCTCCCTCCCGTGCAGCCAAGGCCAGCTATGGCGGGAGTCTGGCGAAGGCTGGGCCCAGGCCAAACACACTTCCAGCAGCGTCACTTCAGAGCGTCATCCCTGACGCTGTGGGCCCAGCGCTCTCCTCGCAGCACGCCTGGGAGAGGCAGGGAGAGGAGGGGTGGTAACGTGGAAACTCTGTGGCCTCCGCAACGGGGCCATCACTCTCCCTTCTGGCATCTCTCTGGGGCCTGAGACTGCTGGGGAGGAGGGAGAAGAAAAGGGAGAGGAAAGAAGAGATGGAGAAAAGACAGGGTCCTGCACAGATGTCCTTCATCCGTCCTCGTCCTCCAAGCAGCGAGGGGCAAGGCCACATCGCCGAAGCACGCAGTTTTCAGCACCACAAGGGGCCCAGTGGACACAGTCCAGGCAGAGCAGAGGCTGAGAGGCAGGTCCTGTGCTGCATGCGACAGCACAGCTGGCACAGCGCTGGCTGGCTCTGACGGCGTGGGACCGCCCTGCCCTCCTGTTCTGACAAATGCATCACCCAAGGCATCTCTAGCGCCAGCCACGCTTCGCCGAGCACCTACTATGTGCCAGGCTCTGGGTCAGGTGCCTTCCGTGTTTTACCATCTCCTCCAGACACTGCCAGGACATTGGTATAACTGTGCCTGTCAGGCTGGTGAGGAAATCGAGGTACAGAGAAATGGGTGACTCGCTCAAGGCCACTCATGTCTATTTCCTGTCAAAGTCTATGCTCTTCATCACGGCACTGACTGCCACCCTCTTTGCTGCTGCAAGGAAAACTGCAGCACAGCCCGGACAAAGCGTGCAAGCCAGGCAGCCAGGGTGCCCCTGACGTTGTCTCTGCCCAACTCCCCCTGCCGCCCCCCTCGGGGCGGAGGGGGAAGTGGCGAATCAAAGACCGTTGAATACTAGGGCCTTCTCTTTGGGAAATACTTCATAGAGTCCATCATTCTGACGGCAGCAGACCAAAGGGATGGAGAAGACTTGGTCTGCTGCCAGTGGGGGAACATACTTCACATGCATATAACGTGGCCTGTGGAGATTCGGGCATGTGTCTGTTTCTGTTATTATCCAAAACAGGACACTTTTCAGAGTGAAAGATGAGACTATTAATAATTATGCCAGAACGAACAGGCCTAGATGGAGGCTGTGCTGGGCAAGCCGGGGTACTTGGCCACTTCGGGTATTAGGGCTGGCCGGGGAGACATTTCCCCCGGGGGCAAGGGCAAGGGGAGACGAAATGGCTGTGACTTGGCCCTTCCCCGAAACCACCTGCTAGTAGCCTGAATCTTGGGACTCCTCTGGTCTCCTCTGGGGGCCCTCCCTGCTCAGCAGCGAGTTCAGAAGCTCAGGCTGCAGCCGCTGCCCTGGAAGGACAGCTTCCCAGACCAGCCCTGGGGCGCAGCACGGTCCCCACGCGCCCCTCTCCTGCTCCAGTTTCATCCAGGGGACAATTAGCTGTGGCCGGATGCAGACAGAGTTAACGGTCTCTTCCGAGGTGGTCCCTCCTTTCAGGACACCCCCTTTGTCTGAGCTCCTTAACTCTGAAACCAGAGAAGAAGGTGGGAGACAGGGCCCCTCCTGGCAAGGGACTGACTGAACTCAGGTGTACAGAGTCTGGAAGACTCCCCTGTCGCTCAGCAGTGAGACCAGCCTTGCGCACGGATGATTCTTTCTCTTGGCCTCGAAGGCGGTTCCTTCTCAGGACCGGGCCTCCCACTGCGGCTGGACGTCTTTGGGCTGCTGGGTTCAGTGACCCAGTCCCACAGCGTGGATGACGTCGGGGGAGCCAGGGCCTCACACCCTCCAGGTGCCCAGGAGACGGCACGGCTCAGTGAAGCAGCACCGCACCCGGGTGCTGCGAGAGCTGGCCTTTCTTCCTCTGCCCCTTCACAGGCACTTCCACCCAGGTGGTGCGTGGAAGCCACTCTGCAGATTGAGCACTCAGCAGGTGGCTTCTCCACGTGGTGCTGAACTTTCCAGAAGACTCACCACGAAGCAGCCTCGTCGACGTTTGGGCTAGAGTCGATTACCTAGTGCAGGCGCCCCACTTCACAGGTGAGGGGAAGGCGCTCTTCACCCTCCTCACACACCCCCGCTGCCGGGACACCCCGAAGCTTTTTCCGTCCGTATGAATGTAGTCTCCAGGAGGCCCCTCGGAGAGTTACTTGTAAAGAACTAGGCTCCATTTGGGGAGGTGGGTCTGGGCAGGCAAGGTCGTGGGGAACCGGCCCTTGACATCCACTCCTGTCTTGGCCGAGCCAGGAAGCCCAGGCAATGGAGCTAAGAAGTTCAGGTCTGCTCTGTGGCACCTCCATAGCCTGTGAGCGGTCGGAGCAGAGGGCCAGGGGCCAGTCATAGAGACAGCTGTGTCTCGGCCCCTGCCCCACCCCAGCGCGGCGACAGCAGGATGCAGGCAGTGACGTGATGAGACCGAGGCGGAGGCGGCAGGGCTGGCCCCAAGGAGAGAGGGAGCCCCCCGCCCGCCCAGGGAGAGGACCTCAGTCTTCAAGGTGCCCGATGCCTATTGCGACGCGCTCTCCGGGCCCGAGGGAGCCGGCTGCTGCAGAGGTGCCAGTCTGTGAGTGGTCCAGAAACCTGTGTGTGTGCAGGGGGAACAGAGGGGGCAAGCGTGCTCTGCGTCACCCAGCCAGGGGTCATACGAGGGTGGAAGTGCTCCTGGGTGGCTCTGCAAAGAGCAAGTCAACTTGTTTGGTGCAGCAGACCTGGGCAGAACCCAGCCCAGCCCCCGGCTTCCGTGGCTTGGGAGCCCTGGCGGCAGCAATCACGTCTGCTTTCAGATGGCTCTGACCTCTGGAGCTGCCGAGTGTGTGCTGGAGGCAAACACACAGCATCTGAAGTGTCTGGGCGTTGAGCTCAGAGTGAGATGGTAGGAAAATGTCAGGGAGGACATTCTGGCTCTGAAGACAGAAAGGCAAATTTCTCTTTCTGCTGCTGCTCCGTGTTCTTGTTGGCTTTCCTACCTCCTGGTTCTCAGGCAGCCGTCAGAAAGGAGTCGTGCGTGGGAGGGGCTGAGCCCCTCAGCTCTGGGTTTGCGGTGAATGTGCTTTCTGATGGAGCCCCTGGTCGCTGGAGTAGCCATCCTCACCTGAGACCGGAGAAGCCCACCGCCCTGCCGCCCTCTGGAGGACTTGCTTGCGGAAAGGAGTCAGGGAAGGCGGCTGGTGCCTCCCCCTGCTCTCATGGAAGGCAGGGAAGCAGATACTCAGTCAGTGCAGACCCACAGTCCCGGGCGCAGACCGCACTGACGGCTCCAAGCCGCCTCCCCGTGCTCTGGGAGGACTGAATACCGGGACAGCGCACACGGAGCCCGCGGGGCTTTAACAGCCCAGCAGCAGCCAGGGGAGCCGCCAGCTCTTCCCACCCTTCCATCTAGAATGCATTTCCCAGTGGCTGCAGAGTGAGAAAGCTGGGGCGAGGAGCTGGAGGGCCGGCTGCACCTCGTCTAGACTATGCTGCATAGGGAATGCCGAAGCACTAGGTGCCCGCAACAGCTGGGCACAGGCTGAGCCTAGGACAGGGTCCCAGCCAAGACTGCCATCACCGAAAAGGCAGCAACTGAGCTGCAGCAGTGGCCAAGGTGCCTTTTTCAGGAAACTGTGACCGCTGGGCAGGTCCGTTCTTCTCCACCGCGCACGTCTCTGGTTCTGCGCTCCCCCAGGGAGGAGAAAGCGCAGCCTCTCCTGGAACCCTTCCACTTCACGAGGTGTTGGGGTGTAGGGTGACACATACACCTCCTGCTGATTCTGCACCATCCTGGAATCTAGTGGGAAATGGCCTGGCTACAGGAGCTGTCCCCTGGAATCAGCTTTCCTGTCCCAGCTCCGTAGAGAGCTGTGTCTGGGCAAAGAGCAGCTCGGGCGGACCAAGGATAGTTCTGGCTCCACCAGGAACATTCACCAGAGGAGTTCAGATCCCCACCCCCTTCTCCTTCCCTTTTCCACTGAAGCTTCGGTTTCCCGGGCTGAGCCCCCAGGCAGAAATTCTGTTCCCCTCCCTTGTTGTGCTGATGCCGGCACTGCCAAGTTCTGCCAGGGCTGAGCGCCAGGTTGGCAAGGTGTCCGTGCCCCTGATCAGAACCAGCTGGGCACACAGAAGTTGGGCAGCCCCTTTCCAGGTTCAGCTCCCTGCAAACAATGTCTTTTACTTATGGCAGTCTCAGTTCTGTAGGCAAAGGGAATCTTTCCATCCCAGCTGCCTCTCCCTGGGAGCCTCCCAGGTCTGGAGACAGCAGAGGGCGGAGAGGTGGGGGTGGGGTGGAGGTTCTCCCCAGATGTTCACTTATCATGTCTGTTGGGAGGGGCAGGTGTCTGGGGCGTGGGGGGGGCTTTAAAACCCACTTTCAGTTCAGGATGTGAGGGAGGGGGGTGAGCAGGGAGGAGGAAGCCCAGGACCCGCCCTCTAAGTTGGAAGGGACGCATGGGAGGAGCTGGAGGTAGCCCAGGTGTCAGGGGTCAGGAAAGGAGTTACTGGGCTTTCTCAGAAGGGAAAGAACCTTGTCTGGGGTGAGGAACGGGAAGGGTTTTCTCAGCGGGACGGAAAGGGAAGAATTTGGAGACTCTGGGAGGTGACCGGCGTCTCCGGTCACAGCGAGTCCTACCTGCAGGTCGGCTCCGTAGAAAGCAGCCATGGACGCATCGGCCACCAGCAGCGTTTCCACGAAGCGAGCCTCAGACACAAACCGCTTGGTCCTACTTGTGGCCCCCAGGGTCGGCGGCGGCTCGCTGGCGCCTTCCGCCTCCTCGTCTTTGCCCTGCTCGTCGTCCTCCTGCCTCCGACCCTCTCCCTTCTCCGCCTCCCACTCGGGCGCTCCCGGCAAGGGCTGGGCTTGGGCGGCGGCTGCGCGCCCGGGCCCCCAGCGCTGCAGGCGGTGCGGCTGGTGCAAGGAGCCCCCCGCGCCCTGAGGCTGGATGGTGAACTCCTCGCCGTCCAGCAGGAAGGAGCCGCTCAGCCCGCGGCACAGGCTGACGGCCGCCAGCGACTCGGGCTCCCCGTTCACCGTGCCCGAGAAGAAGCAGCTGCGCAGCTCCTGCTGGCCCCCGGCCGCCCCGCCGGAGCCCCCGAGGCGCTCGACCTTGAACTCGGGCGCCAGGAAGCTGGCGTCGGGCGCCAGGCGCAGCTCGAAGTCGCGGCCGAAGGCGGACAGGTGGAGCGCGAGCTCGCCCGCGCCGCCCGGCAACCGCGTGGGCACCACCAGCGCCGAGGCCGGCCCCCCGCCTCCAGGCCTGGCCGGGGCGCCGCGGGCGAGCGGCGGCGGCGGCGGCGGCGGCGGCAGCAGCGGCAGCAGC
>NW_021703784.1:3754763-3872756 GCF_005190385.1 Monodon monoceros | reverse complement strand
CCGGCGCGGGCAGGTGCTGGCGGCCCGGCCGCTGTCCCCGCGGGCAGGAGCTCGGGCGGCTGGCCGGCCGCGTGGCCCGTGGGCGCCTGGCGGCGGCGGTTCCCGGGCGGCCCCTCCGGCTGGCGGCGCTGCCGCTGCTCCCGCGCCCTCCCGCCCAGCCGATCGCGAGCAACTGGCGCCCCGGCCGCGTGCGCGTCCTCCGCCCCTGCCTTCTCCCCACCCCGGGAAGCACAGAGTGGGCTGCCGAGCCCTTCGTATTTATACTTCCTTCCCGGCTTTGACATAAGAGGTTTATTTTTGATCTCTCACTATTCCCGTTTCCCCTCCCCTGGGATCAGAGAGAGAAACTGAAAAGAGGGAGCGAGAGAGGAGAGAAAAAAAATTTGGATGAAATGTAAAACCAATCAGGAGTCAGCGGGGCTCGCTCCCCCGCCCCCCCCGCCCCCCTTTAAGTGTCAACTCCAACTTTTTCCCCTTCGCTTACGCGCTCCCACATTAACTCCTACAGTGC
The DNA here is from genome assembly GCF_005190385.1 of Monodon monoceros. Classification (NCBI taxonomy): domain Eukaryota; kingdom Metazoa; phylum Chordata; class Mammalia; order Artiodactyla; family Monodontidae; genus Monodon; species Monodon monoceros. Next base: position 3,872,245 of record NW_021703784.1, on the reverse strand, counting down.
TGGACAGGCCCCTCAACCAGCGTCCTTGGGGAGACCCCAGTCGCTCCCTCCTCTGAGGCCAAGTGCCCGGGACATATACCCCAGGAGACCCTCACACCGGTCCCAGCGACAGTGTCACTTCGGGGATCCGACTCTGCAGAAGAGAGATCTCCAGAGAAGGTTCCAGAGCTTTTCATTGTAAAGCAAAAGAGGGAGGCGAGAAAGGTCATATTAAAGCCACTCTGCACTTGGTGTTTTCACCCCAAGCTGTGGATCGGGGCAAGCAATACCACCTGGTCAAGGCAGCCAAGGACTTTGTGACTGCCTGGTCTGGGGCTGGGGGCAGAACCCAGCACGGGGGTAAATTATGCCAGGGGAGGTGGCAGCAGGGTGGAATCACGCCGGGGCAGGTAAGCACTTGGCGAGGAGGGCACCTGAGCTCCAGGGGCTTCGTGTCTGGCCCTGAAAACTCAAGTGGAACAGTGCTCAGCTGCCCGGGGACCTCAAGAAAAGTGGCACCCCCACCCCCCCATCGCACTGCCCATGGCTGTGGGTACCAGAGTGTATGAGAGTTGATTCATTCTGTCCCACAACGTCACCTCCCTGGGATGAGAGGGGCTGAAACCTGGAGAGGGGCATGGTAAGGACCTCTCTCAAGACCACAAAAAGCAGCACTGGCTGGCACCCCAGTCCTAATGGCACAGGTCTGGGCTGGGCCAAGGGTCCTGTTCTCTAAGGAGTTGTTCTCTGAGTTGTCAGTGTGGGAGATTCCTGGGGCTTAGGGCCTTGGCCGGCTCACCTACCCCAGCTGCCCAGTTCTCCGCCTGGGTTGCGGTGCCGACACAGTCGGGGTCACCCCTTCTTCATTTTAGCCCATTCCGCTCCCTCACCATCTATGCAGGATCAGCATGAATGTGAGACTCTCAGGGCTTCTTACCCCTAAACAGGAGCCCCTCACAGACACAAAAGTTCCTTAGCGACTACAGAATCCCAGGGCAAGTCCTGGCAAATTCCCTCCAAGTGTCCCCTCTCTCTGCTTTCTCAGAAACACAGAAGGCTTTGAGTTAGATGAAAGGAAGGATGAGCTTTCTATCGTATCATGCTCCCCAGAATTCTTTCCTGGATAATTTACGAGACAGGAATAACTGGAGTGTTGGGGAAACACTTGTGGAGGCAGGGGGATGGAAAGAATGGCCTCTTCAATCCTTTTCCATAAATGAGCAAAACACTTCATCCCAGGACAATGGTATAACAGCCCTGGGGGAGTCTGACCCGGGCAGGCAATGAGTAATCCCATTTGCCTCAGGCCTTTTGTAGCACTGTGATCACCGGTCTTTGCTTCCTAGAGCCTAAAGTCCCCTATTCACCATCCCTCCAATCCCGGCCGCCCAGTAGAACTCCTGATTATCAATAGTAATTGGGTCCTTACGTTTTCTTTCTTTGTCCTTCGCTGGGGAGGCAACGGTTGTGCTCGGTCCCCTTCCTCCCATGTGTACATTAATGGCTGCAGGTGGGAGATTTAACCAGACCAGGGAAAGTCTTGGACATCCTTGGGCCTCCTGCTTTCAGCTGGGAGGGCTCTGGGAGTTGTTGTTTTTAGGTAGAATGAAATGCCTCCAAAGACAGCTCTTTGGAAGTTCCTTTGGAGAGAGGTCGGGTCGTGGACTTTGGGCTGAGCGTGCGTGGCTGGCCCCCCTCCGCCCTTCTGGATCCACCCTTCCCGGGAGCTGTACGTACCTTGCTGGTAACTTCAGGGTGGTGCCTGCCACCTGCACGGCATCCTCAAGGTGTCAGGCTTACCTTAGCTATGCTTCCACCTAGTGCCCTTGCCGCTGGGACTGAGAGGGGGTCCCTGGCTTGTGGTGAAAGCCCTCAGAAGAATGGCAGGTGGAAACAGTACAAAACAAAATGCAACAACGGGCCAGTGAAAATCCCAGGGGGGATCTGCCAGTTGCGGATTTCCTACGTTACCACGTTCCTTCCCAAAATGCATAATTACACCAGGGGCTGGCAAACCACGGCCCGTGGGCTAAATCCTGCGTGCTGCCTGCTTTTGTATAGTACACAAACTAAGGATGCTTGCCACTCCCATTTTTGAAATGGTTGAAAAAAATGAAAATGAACAGTAAAATTTCACAATGCTTGAAAATGTCCACACATTTCAGTGTCCATAAATAACGTTTTTCTGGAAAGCAGCTACAGTCATTCATCTACACATTGGCTGTTCTTGTACTATAAGGGCAGGGTTAAGCGCCCCTAAAATATATGTACTATCTGGCCCTTTACAGAAACAGTTTGTTGACCTCTGAATTACAGTAGAGCGACCTTAATTTGGAGTCCTCAAATTTGGAATGTGGGATTATTTAGACTCAGTGTCTGTGATTCATGTGGAATAAGAATTTTAACATAATTTCTTGCTCTGAATATGAAGGGGAAATTATATAAAAAATGAAAATCAAAATATCTGTCTTTAATTCTGTATCTAGCAATTATTTAATTAGTCCTTAAATAATTAAAGGAAGTTTATGTTTATGGTACCTTATACTACAGGTTTATTATGAATTTCAAGTTCTTCATTAACTCATACTATTAGTAACTGGTTATCTCTTAGCTTATCGCTAGAGATTTATAGAGTATATATTATAAATTTATAATGTATCCTAAGCTCTGCTATCTCTAGAATCTCCTTCCAATTGGGAGATCCATTAGTGGCCATCTGATCCATTTCCACTCAAATTTTGCAGAGAAAAAACAAATTCAGAGGTTAAATGACTTACCCAAAGACGCATAATTACTGTTAAAATTTTTCCTAAAATGCTATGGTACCACTGCATGAAGTTAAAAAAAATGTATTGCTTTCAAATTTCATTTGCAGTTCATACCTTTCTGTTAAAAGCCAGGCAATGTTCTAAAGACTCATTTAAATTTAATTTGCATGAAATCCTCGGTAATAGCACCCATCTTTTGACTGCTTGCTGTGGGCCAGGCACTGTGCTGAACAGCTCACACGACATGATTTCACTTTACCATCAAGACAATCCTCTGAAAAAGGCATCTTACAGATAAAGAAATAGGTTTAGAGAGGTTAGATAACTTGCTTAGGGTCACTCAGTTAGTAAGTGGTGGAAACAGCGTTCTTAACTAAGGCCGCATTCATAAACTACTAATTAAATATAATATTTTTCTAGTGATGATGCCCTACACTGAATTAGTGTTTCTTTGTTTAGAACCAAAGATTCAATCATGGTATTACAGAGCTGGAAGAGCCTCTAGGATTTCGATTTCAGAGAAGGGAATAAACAGCTTTTCTCAAAAGCCTGTGATGGCATTTAAATATAAACAGAGTTCTTTTATTCTAAACAAAATAATACCGTTTTTTGCGTCAATTCATGTTCATTTTCTATAACTTTGGTTAATTGCTGTGACCCACACATTGCCTATAACAGAGGGAGGATTTCCTGGTCCTTCTCTGTCTCACCAGTGAGCTCAGACCCCCAGCAGTTCGGGTTTGGTTTTTGACATCACTTTTGTGCTGATGTGCCTTTGTATTCCCTTTGGTATGCAGGGTTTTGTGAGCGCCACTTGTACGTACACAAGCATTCCTCTGTGTTTTTATTTGCTTAATCCTTTCTTAGTCCTAAATATTCTATCTTTTGGAACCTTTGGAACTTCACCCAGTATATGGAAAATCTTTAATTCATATTCTTGAGGCCACTTTAAGTTCAATGTCCTAACTCCTGTGCAGCGCTAGCGAGTCTCTGATTATTTTTCCTACCTGCATCTGGCTGTTCTAGTGTTTACAGACAGTCTCAGTGGGCACACTCCCAATCCTGTTATTTACATCACCGAGAACCAGATCTCGCGCAAACTTTAGTCCGATATTGACGTCGACTCGCTTGCTGACCAGACGTTGATTGATTTTAGTATAACGAGCAGAAGCAAACAAACTTTTTTTGTATATTCAATGACTGACTGCCAAGTATTGGGCTCATTGTGGGGCACCCCAAATATAAGGTCGCCCCAGATCCATGTGGGCTGCATCTGTGATGACAATCTGTGGTCACTACCGTAACTGGCCAGTCACTTGCGCATTTTGAGTCTTACGTGCGGTAACGATGGCCGCAAAGATGAATGACAAGAGGCTTGGGTCATGTTTGCTTTACCACAAAATGGCCAGCAGGTGGCACTGTTCAACTTGACATTTATCCACTGCAGAGCAACTTTTTCCAAAGTTAGAAATTTCTATCACATCATGCAAGTCTGAGGAGGCAGTCCTTCACAATTGTGCACATAAATCTAAGTGTTCAGTCTATTTCTCACACCCAGTGCCCAGAGAAGGTTGAAGGAGGTGTCGTGTGGTTGTCCTGCTTGTTATAACCTGTGCTTCTCCCCTTCCCACCATCTTTCCTTCACCTCGATTTCCGGTCTTCATCAGACCAGTGTGTCTCAACTCAAATTACCTGGCAGTCTTGGAGAGCTGACCAAGCCGCGGTGTCTCCAGGGCCCGGGACCACCTTAATCGTGAGGATGGTTTGGCTTTCGTGCATCCTTTAATCGTTAATGAAAACAATCCATTTCCTCTACATCTTCATTATTGATTCTAACCACCAGATGGGAGTCTTGTCACATTTACTTTTAATAGCCGAGGCAAGAGGGTCTGAAGCCTCTCTAAACAATGGGTCTAATTAACCACTTCTGATTATACACACACAGGCACACACATACATATAAATATATTTTATTGTACCAACGTGCAACGCTGCATTCATTTCTCCTTGTAACAGATGGCAGAAAAGAGGGTTGAAGGAAAGGAGCTGGGATTTCAGAATGGAGGGTGACTTCTCAGGGCAGATGAAGTGCTTACTCAAGGTCATCAAGGGACTTGATATAAAAACGATCCACTTTTTATAAACATGTTCCCAGTGAGTTAGGATGGGAAGTGCTAAGAAGAGTGCTTGGCCCACGGTAGGCGTATGTAAACGGTCACTGTTTTCCATCACATCGTCATCACTGTCATCATCGTTATCTACCCGCCCTGGCCTGGTAGACTAGTCGTAAAGTCTCTGGAGTTTATCTTGGCCTCATTCCCCTCACCCTCAGCTTCTCTCTTCTTTAGAGTTGTCCAGGGTGCTTCCCTGACCTGCTCTCATTGACAGAAAGGAATCCAAGTCATGTACACTTTGGTTTGATAGCAAGTACCCCTAGGAGTGTTTGAATTTTAAGAGACCGGAGGAAGGGGAACCAAAAGAAATAAACGACTAATGGTGGAATTTCAGACACCATGGCTGTAGTGTGAGCGAGAAATCTGGGGGCCAGGGACACACACCAGGGCTCCTAAGTGATAGACGGGAGCACCCGAAAGAGTGTTAAAAGAGGATTTTAAAAAAACTTTTTATTCTATATTGGAGTATAGTTGACTAACAATGTTGTGTTAGTTTCAGGTGTACAGCAAAGTGATTTAATTATACATACACATGTGTCTATTCTTTTTCAAATTAAAAGAGGATTTTTGAACTGGGCGGGGGATGATGTTATGAGAACGTGAGGGCCCCATCCATTCTATTTTCCAGGTGTTCTTGGGCAGTGGAGGACATGAACATTCTCTTGATTCTGGATAAAAAATCTAGATATTTTTCTCTTAGACATCTGGGCCTAGTACAGACTGTCCACCCATCTCACTTCCTGAGGTTACAGGACTTCTTTCTTTTTTTCAGGACATTCTTCCCTGCAGTCCTCTCTGTCTGCATCAAGCTCACTGGATTTGAGAATTTAAAGAGGACGGTAGACATTAGATGAGGCTGGCAGGGGTCATTTCTCCATCCTCCCGTTTTACAGATGGGGAGGTTGAGACCTGCAAGGCCGTCCTTCTCCCCAAGTCACACAGCTGGTCGACAGACAGGAGATTCAGGGCCTGAATGTGCGTTCTCAGCCTGGCATTCTCTCTGTGTCCCATCTAACGCCACCTTCTCCTGCAGAGCAGGACCTGAGCTCAGAGGGTTCCTCTGACACAACCCAAGTCCCAGTGCTGCCTGGAGACGGGCCTGGCGGCAGAGCCCCAGTCCGTGGGTATAGCGAGGCGTGCTGGTGTATTTCAGCATCCTTCGTCATCCAGCACGTTATCTTCACTCAGAACTCTTCCCTGGTATGTTTGCTTTTTCTCCAGTAAAAGAACCTTCCATTAAGGAAGAATTCAAAGTATTTAGACTTTAGCCCTATTTAGTGACTTACAGAGGAGTGTTTCACCCAGAGTGATACTATCGAAGAATGTGGAGGTATCTTCCAAATGCCTCAAAAGGTGATGGGGAACCAGGAGAGGCCTGAGGACTTAGGAAGAGAGTGGCATTTGAGCAGCCACGTGGCTGGGGAGGAAGGGGAAGAGGATACAGATGGAGGGGCTGGTGCCCTTGCATGGAAAAGCTTTTTAATTAGCATCGAAGCTTCGAAATATCGAAGGCTTTTTTTCCATGTCTTGTCGTGTGTGTGTGTGTGTGTGTGTGTGTGTGTGCGCGCGCGCGTGTGCGCACCACGCACCCGCTCATACCTATACCCCGCAGTGTGTGCGTGGGCCTGTGCGTGCGCGCGTGTGCGCGCGCACACACACCACACACACACATGGACATTAAAGGAGATTTTGCACTTGGGAAGGAACGGAGTTCAGTGCGTCTTTCAGGTCTGGAGCGGCGGGAGTGGCGGGCAGTGAAGCAGTCACTGGGGCAGGTGCGAGGGGTGTATTTGTTACCTGCGCACTTGAGTGCGGAAGCAGGGAAGTGACGTGACTGCATCCATCTTTTAGAAGGATGACTCCAGCAATTATGTAGAATGAGGATTGCATTAAGGGAGAGATTGGAGTAACAGGGACCTGTTATGACACGCTTTCCATAAGCGGTGTGCGCCTGAGGGAAGGAAGGGGCAGTGGAGGCGCACAGGAACGCACTGGAGTCTTTGAGTTCGTCTGGTGATGGTGCAGGGGGCCGAGGGGGGGGAGGAGGTGGGGCTCACGCACGGCGTGATGAGGTGGACAGAGGTGCCGTTGTCCCAGTTGCGGAAAACGGCGCAAGGTGTATGTGTACGCGCAGGATGCTTTGGGAATGTGCGTGGGAGGGAGTGATACCTTTGGTTTCAGACCTGTTGAGCGCCCTCTGGGACGGCCGGTGGGGATGGATACACATCCACGAGGCTCAGGCAGGGGTGGGGCCGGGTGTGTGGATGTGGAGCTGGCTGCCAAGATGGGTAGTTGAAGCTATGAGTGTGCTCTGCTCTGCAAATGTGTGAGCAGTTAAGGAGCCTCTTTGTTTTCTCCTAAGTTCCTACTCATCTTCCCAGCATCTCCCCATGCCTTCACTTTCCTCTTTTCGCACCTCCCAGGGTGCAGGTGAGGCCAGCCTGTTCGATCCCTGTTCTGGGGTCTTTCCTGAAGAGTCAGCACCCTTGGTTCTCCTTGATGAGATGCGGTGATTTTCACCCACCTGGGCTCTGTGATCTGCAGGTGCCTTCCAGTTGGTCTGTTGGCTGATTCGGATGTGAGGGTGGGATGCCCTGGTGAAGGAGGAGATTCCTAGCTGGCCTGGAGAGAGGGGGAGAAGTCTTTACTTGGGAGTGACTTGATGTCTGGAGTCTCACCAACCACAGCTGGAAAGTACTGGAGGGGTTTCTGGGCTGATCCTGCCAGGTTGGCTGAGAAGTGACATTACTGGATCCCATCACCTCTTGACTCTTGACAGTGACCAGGGAGACCGCACAGAGGTGCTGGGAGGAGGATATGAGTGCGGGCAGAGCGCGAGAGCCTTGACGAAGGGGACGGCATCCTGCCTCGCTACAGAGCTTTGCGGTGCCCCGGCTGGGAGCAAGCGGGGATCTGCCGGGCATCTGGGCTCTGCTCTGGGACCCCCGCTCAGGTGGGAGGGGGCCCGGGCCAGGAGAGCCAGAGCAGCTTTCCTTTTCCCGATGGACTGGTCAGGGGCGCGTTCTATTTTCTACTTTAGTTTTTTTTAAGTAAATAATTTTATTTATTTTTTGGCTGCGTTGGGTGTTTGTTGCGGTGCACGGGCTTCTCATTGCAGTGGCTTCTCTAGTTGTGGGAGCACGGGCTCTAGGCTCTTGGGCTTCAGTAGTTGTGGCTCGCGGGCTCTAGAGCTCAGGCTCAGTGATTGTGGCACACGGGCTTAGTTGCTCCGCGGCATGTGGGATCTTCCCGGACCAGGGCTCGAGCCCGTGTCCCCTGCATTGGCGGGTGGATTCTTAACAAATGTGCCACCAGGGAAGTCCCGTTCTTTAGTTAAATATCAGAGTTTTCTGCCGTCTAATTTCTTTTTTTCTTTCTTCTTTTTTTGGCCAGGCCACGCAGCATGTGGGATCTTAGTTCCCCGACCAGAGATCGAACCCATGCCCCCTGCAGTGGAAGCGTGGAGTCCTAACCACTGGACCACCAGGGAATTCCCGGTCCGCCCTTTAATTTCTGATGTCCTGTAAGCATGTCCGTGAATGCTGGGTCATGGAGGCTCAGGTGGGAATTGTCTCTGCTGCTCTGGCTCCTGCTCTGACCTTGGCCGTCCATGGCACCTGTTCCCTTTGCCCCCTCGCTTCTCTGCTTCCAGGGTGAAGCCGAGAGGCCTAAGTGCATGGACCCCATTAGGGACATACCGGGGGGGGGGGAGGCAGTTCACAAAGCATTTCTAAATGAGATGCCGGAGAAAAAACTCAAGGACAGTAGCTTCCTAAGTGGACACCCTCTAGTCCTGGGAGGTTCGGTAAGAACCCTTCCAGCCTGTTGGGCTCAGGGAACAGAGTGATGGGTGAGAGCAGTGTGGGAACACGAATCAGATGTGGCACAGGTGGTTTATTTCTCGTTGTTTTTGAGACCCACGCCCCCAGAGCTGGGCTGTGACCCTGCCTGGGAAGGTCTCTGTGCCACCCTCTCACCCTCCTACCCTCTTAAAGCACCTCACCTGGTGGCCATTCTCTGAGATGCTACTGTCAGAACTTTGTTTTGGAAAAGGCTTTGATCCTTTTAAGGTGTAAATACACGTGCATGGGAAACATTTTAAAGCTGCTACCAGTTGCTTGCCCCTTAGTGCAGATGAAGCCGGAGGCAGCAGCAGAGCTTGAGACAGCGGAGTGAGGCTGCAGGGACTGGAGAGAGGACAGAAAGCCTGGGGGGGGGGGGGGGGGGGAGGGGGGGGGGGGGGGGGCGGGGTGGGGTGCAGACGGGAAGAGCTGGCCCCCGGGGTTTCCACGGGCCACATGCCCCTCCCCCCCATTTTCCCCACAGGAGCTTGCCTCAGGTTTCCTTGGCAAACTCCTGAAGTGAGAACTGTATCATACTTTCTTTTCTTTTTTTTTCTTTTTTGCGGTACGCGGGCCACTCACTGTTGTGGCCTCTCCCGTTGCGGAGCACAGGCTCCGGACGCGCAGGCTCAGCGGCCATGGCTCACGGGCCCAGCCGCTCCGCGGCATGTGGGATCCTCCCGGACCGGGGCACGAACCCGCGTCCCCTGCATCGGCAGGCGGACTCTCAACCACGGCGCCACCAGGGAAGCCCTGTATCATACTTTCTAATTACAAGAGTCCCAAATGATGCTCTTCACTCTGTGGGCTCCGTGGGTCCTTACTAATGGCAGTAAGAATAGTCCTCCTCTTTCCTAGATAGTTAGGGAACTCAAAGCTGCAGGAGCCGGGGCCATTTAGCTGGAACCCCCAAACAACCCACCGCCAGAGCTGGGGCTGGGCGCCGGCTTGCAGATCTGCCGTTTGGGGCAGTGAGCTACCCTCAGTCACGTAAGGGCTGCCTTTTTTCTGCCCAAGTCCTGCTGTGGCCTATCTGACGTTCAAGTATTTTAACAACAGGTGTGAGAGGAGATTTTTCCTCTTGTTTGGGCGCAGGCAGGACTTGCTAAGCCTCCAGGAGCAGAGGGATGGGCTTCTGAGGGTCTACAAATCTCCCAAAGTTACCAGCAAAGTTTTGAGTGTGTGTCTGCGCCTGGGTTTTCCAGGGATCAGGTTTCTCAGTGTTTAGGACATCCTCTGTGGTCCCTAAGAGGCTCAGGATCGCTACATTGGAGCAAACTGTGACCTATGCTGAGTTCCATTGGGTTGGGTTCCCTTAGTGCCCTAGCTTAGAAGGAAGGAAGTGAAAATGAATAGAACAGAAAATAATGCTCTTTGAATACAAATTAAATAATACCCCTCTGCTATGTTAGGGTGTTCCCTGTGACTTTTTGTAAAAACTCCAAACACAGTAGCTCAGTCGCGTTAGGGCCATCAAGTTGTTTTTCTTACCCACAGTGGAGATGTTACTCACTCCCGTCCCACCACTCCCCCTCCCCCAGTGTTTTGTGAGGATAAAGTGAGATAATATATATCAATATGAACTCCTTTGCAGAACACATGCTATTCTGTACACGTCAAGTATTTTTATGAAGAAGGAGAACGGGTTGATGGAGAAGAACATGGCGCTTGGGAGCAATGATGAAATTATCTTGGGGCCTTTTCTGACATCCTGACGTTGAGAGGTGGTGCTTCCTCCTGACCGTGCAGGGGGCCTGGGGCTCTGGTCCAAAAGCCCAGTCTTGAAGCTACTATTGTGTATGCTGACGATGGTGGGAAAGCATATACTGGAGGAGCAGAGCAGCGAGAAGCTTGCTTGGCAGAAAGAACGAGCTGCTTTCTAAATCCCCAGGCAGGAGTTGAGGATTTAGCCTCATTTCATCTCCATTCTAGGTATTGCTCCTGCACCAGTTCGAAGGCTAGTGATATCCTGAACAGCCAAGAGCTCCACAGTAATTTACATTGGCGTGTGTGTGTGTGTAAATCTATGAAATAAGTTACTAAATTGGGGATCCTGAGATATGAGTGTGGTGGCTGTTAATTAAGCCACTGTTGAAGGGGGGGCTCAGGGTGCAAGAAGGAGGAAGCCTGGGACTATTATCCGGTGAGTGTCCCCAGGCCAAGTCGGGACCCTTTGTTCTAACCTCCTAGCGTCCAAGAGAAGAGGTACGGGACTTAAATACCAGAGGGACGTCTATTAAATACTGAGCCCCAGAGGAAAAACAGAGTGGGAAAAAATAGAGTTAAATATTTCCTGTGAGCAGAGAAGAATGGACCCAGGCCCAGGGCTATAATTCAAGGGGCCTTAGGTGAATCTCCAGCTGCCTCAGCTGTCTCCACATCTGGGGGAAGACCCAGAGCTCCAGCACTGGTGGGAGCCCGTGGATGATGCCTTTAACACTTCCTGAGCCTTCTAGAAAGCTTCCCTAATGCCTCTGTGCGTGTTATCTGCTTTGCCCGTCTCTATAGCACAGGTTCCATGAAAAGCAGATTAAACACACCTAGGACTTTCAGGGATCTTTGCCAGAGAATGGTAGAGACATACAGCACACACACAAAAATGGTACGTTCTTAAATCTATTTTCTGATCTAAATGCTAACGTGGTAAACCAATGATTTAATAACACCTGATCTGAGGAGTTGAGAGACATCCCTCCCCACTGAAATCTTGCCTCGACCGTAGGGCTTCTTCCTCCTTTCTCCCCCACTCTCTTTTCTCCTTAATTCGTATCTCCTGTTTGGGGAGATACGCCAGGATGCTCGATTTTACAGGAGGCAGAAGTCGTCCTTGGTCCTGATGTTGGTGAATAAGCACAATCTGAAAGAAGTGAGTTCTACGTCTCCTGGCGGAATCCTGTGGCTGTATTCTCTGACCTCAGTACATCGCCCTTTGGGGCTGATCTACGTGGAAACTTCAGCACCCACCTGGGTCAGCCAAGCCACCCACAGCTGCTCTGGGGACTGTCACGGAGACTCATGTGAAAGAAAAGGAAGCCCCGGTTTTGCTGAGTTTCCGGTCCAGTGTGGCTGTAGCCCAGTCCCAGGAAAAGGGTTTAACATTTAATTAGCGAAAGGCAAGGAAGTTCAAATTGAATGTTCATTTGCTAGAAATGGAATACACCTATGCTGAAGGAACTAAGAAGAAAGGCATAATTCCTATGCTGAAGGAACTAAGAAAAAAGGCATAATCAAAGCTGTGAGAGTTAAATGAAGTGGTTTCCTTTAGGAGGCGAGAGTTATAGAGACAAGCAGAAGAAGGCAAACTAATTACTTTAGCTAAAGCCAGGTTTTCATGGAAAGCGTAAAGAGAAATGAGCTTATAAGATGAGCAAAGCAGCTCGCTGGCAAGGAACTTTCTCTCTCTGGACCTCAGCGGCCTCAACCATGACACGAGGGTCCTGGGATGGGTGACTAGGGTGCTGGGCTGAGGTTCCGTCCCAGAGGTGTAGGGAATTAATAATTATGGGAGCAGTTGTTAGGTGCTCCCAATTCTCCTAGGAGATAGCCTTACCCCCATTTTGGAGCTGACGTTCCTTGTCCGCTGCGAGTGGCCGAGCTGAGATTAGAATCGGGCGAATCCATTCATTCACTCAGTATTTATGGAGAGCTCCCTATTGGCCAAACACTGGGCCAGGCCCTGGGGAGGTAACGGTGAAAGAGGCAGAGGAGGTCCCACTCTCATTCTATAGTTGGGGGGGTTCAATAAAGAAGCAAAGACCCAAGTGAACAAAATAGGCTTAGATAGAGGTAAGTGCTGTGGAGAAGAAGAAAATACGGACTCATAATCATGACTTGGGGCTTGTTAGGTTGGGTGGCCTAGGAAGGCCTCTCTGAGGGGCTGGCACTTGGGCTGAGGTCAGAAGGCCAGGAAGAGGTCAGCCTAGTAGGTGAAGGGCAGGGAGGCCAAGCTGAGGTATTCAGATCTGACAGCAGGGCCAGGCCCCGATCTTTCTTTGGGGGAAGAGCTGTTTTTTATCTCCCAGAGATCTTAACATCCTGGAGGACAGGGAGAAGTAAGAGGGTGGCACTTGCAGTGTCCTAGTATGGAAGCAGGGCCACCAAAGTGACATTGGGAGGCCCAGCAGAGCTGGGAGAAGGTGGTCCCACTAGCTTTCCTCCTTTCCCACTAGAAATACCAGAAACTTCAGAAGGTGATGACGCAATCATCTTGGAAGGTCAGGTAAAGCTTGGTAGTTCCCAAGCAGGGAGAGACCAGCGTTAAATAAGAACGCATATAAAACTCTTGGTGCAGTGCTTAGCGGTGAGTAAGGGCTCAGTGCACGCTCGTGCCTCTGAGGACGTCTACGTGGCCTGTTTCTGTGCTCAGGGGTGAGAGCAGCTGGGGTGAGACTGGGGAAGGGGAAGCGAGGCCCACAGGTGGGGAGAGGCTTCTTCTCTTGGGCCTGCCATCGTGAGTGACATGCCATGGCCCCCTACCAAACCCCATGGATCACAGTGAAAGTAACCTTGTAACTCACCATTAAAACTGCTGGGTGTAGGAAAACAATTGCTTGCCCTAAATAAGTGACTTACGATTGCCCTTGGTTGTCTGAGTTTCTCTTTACTTATAGGCCCTCTTTAAACACTCAAACACAGAAGGCCTTTGGAAGCGTGGTGAACTCTCTCTTGCTCAGTCTCCTCCACACGCACACCCTCTCTCTCTCATTTGCAGAGCATAAACACCATCTCCTGCTCATTCACAGAATGCATCTCAGCCCTGTGCATCTCGGTTGAAGAGGGGCCCCAGGAGACTCGCGGGGCATCCGAGCACTCTTCCTGTTCCGAGGCCCCAGGGGGCTCTTGCAGATGGGATCCTTTATGGGGAGGAGATAATGGGCAGAAAGCTCTCTCCGCCATGGACCAGTCCCAGCTTTCTCTTCCTTTCAACAACAGGGTTGTTTACTCACGAGCAGCCACTTTCCTGAGAAAATTCCAAACTTCTTCTGAACACCCCCTTCTCATGCTTCACTGCGTCACATAGTCTCCTGCCCCCTCCTCTTGCAAACTCAACCCAGAGCCCTTTGGTTCTGGGAAGATGTTCTCGGTATCAGGAGAGACTAGGAAGGGCTTCCTTCCTCTACTTGACCTCCTCCCTGGTCAGAAGAAAAGACGTGGATTTTACGGCGAGCTAGGGAGGACCTCGGGGCCCAGAGCCTGACACCGGGCCCCTCGGACTCCCCGCACAGTAAGCGGGAGCTCACGGACAGACGGACATCCCGCCCACACACCCTCAGCGTGCACTCCAGGGTCCTGTGTCTACTTGGTCAAGGATCAGATGAGAGGAAGTCAGGGAGGAAATACTTTTTCTTGATGATTTTCCCACCGTCCGCCAGTGCCTCAGCCCCTCCGGGGCGGGAAAAGCACCTCTTACGCTGCCTCCCGCCCCTGCGCTGGGGGCTGTCCTGGAGGGTTGGTGGCTTCCGAGGCTCAAGAGCACAGATAACTCTGCACAAATAATTAGGAAGTGATGGGGCTTGTTATTAAACATAATTTATAAGTTCACATAATTAAAATGTTGGGAATGACTGTATAAGAGCCGACTGGCAAAGTTCTTGAAAATTAACCCTCAGTATCATTCCAGCCAGCACACCACCGCCCCCATGGCAGACTGTGGACCTGGGCGGCCCCGGCTTCCAGAAGGTCCCTCCATGTGCCCGCGAATGTGCACATTTACAGGGGGCAATTCTTGGTTCTGGGACTTTTAGGGGACACTAGGGTGAGGAAACAGCAGGGATGCTGCAACGGTAGGGATGAGGGGGTCAGTGGCAGGTCTTCATGTCCAACTCCTGACCCCGACTGCCTTGAGATAAAGGCTAAGACCCAGAGAGCGGCGGGATGGTGGGTCCGGCCTGATGTGTCGGCCATGGGACCTAGCGTGAGGGCAGGACACGAATCCAGACTCCGGCGCTGGTTTCTCTGGCCAGCCCACGCCTCCTGCCTCAGCTCAACGCCACTCCCTCCCCGCCAAGTGGCTCTCCGCTCGGGAGGCGGGACCGAGTTCTTCGGTGGCCCCAGGAGGCTGCAAGCTTTGGGAGGGAGGGGAGGGAGGGAGGGCGCTGACTGGGCAGTCCAAAGAGGAGGGGGCCTTTAATAGGCTCGCCCAGCGCCTGGTTTGCGGCGCTGCGAGCGGAGCGGCTGCGGTTCGGAGGAGCGGCCGACACCTCCCTCTAGTTCTCGGCTGCAAATCTTCGTCCTTGCACTTGACAGCGATTGTACTTAAGCTCCCAGGGCGCGCTTTGCTTGGAAAGGCACAGGTAGGAGGCGCGAACTGCCCGGTGCACGCTCGCTGCTCTGCGAGGAGTCTCCCTCCCCGGGGCTCTCCTTTCTGGGAGCTGCGGGCGGTCCCAGGCGTCGGTGGTTCCGGTGTACGGGCTGCGAGGAGACAGTGCCGGCGGCCGGGGAGCCGGCCGAGCCCTTCCCAGAGCGCTGCTGTGCGCTGCCCGGCGCCATGCTTCTGCTGGGCATCTTAACGCTGGCTCTCGCCGGGGCACCCGCTGGAGGCTCAGAGCCAGAGCGAGAGGTGGTGGTCCCCATCCAACTGGACCCGGACATCAACGGCCGCCACTACTACTGGCGGGGTCCCGAGGACTCCGGGGATCAGGGACTCATTTTTCAGATCACAGCATTTCAGGAGGACTTTTACCTACACCTGACGCCGGATGCTCAGTTCCTGGCGCCCGCCTTCGCCACTGAGCATCTGGGCGTCCCCCTCCAGGGACTCATCGGGAGCTCTCCGGACTTGCGACGTTGCTTCTACTCTGGGGACGTGAATGCCGAGCCAGACTCGTTCGCCGCCCTGAGCCTGTGCGGGGGGCTACGCGGAGCCTTTGGCTACCGAGGCGCCGAGTACGTCATTAGCCCGCTGCCCAACGCCAGGGCGCCGGCGGCGCAGCGCAACAGCCAGGGCGCACACCTCCTGCAGCGCAGGGGCACCCCCGGCGGGCCTCCCGCAGGTCCCAAGTCTCGCTGCGGGGTAGCCTCAGGCTGGAACCCCTCCATCCTGCAGGCCCTGGACCCTTACAAGCCTCAGCGGATCGGCTTAGGGGAGGGTCGCAGCCCGCGCAGGTCCGGGCGCGCCAAGCGCTTCGTGTCTATCCCGCGGTACGTGGAGACGCTGGTGGTGGCGGACGAGTCGATGGTCAAGTTCCACGGCGCGGACTTGGAGCATTATCTGCTGACGCTGCTGGCCACGGCGGCGCGACTCTACCGCCATCCCAGCATCCTCAACCCCATCAACATCGTCGTGGTCAAGGTGCTGCTTCTCGGAGACCGCGACACGGGGCCCAAGGTCACGGGCAACGCGGCCTTGACGCTGCGCAACTTCTGCGCGTGGCAGAAGAAGTTGAACAAAGTGAGTGACAAGCACCCTGAGTACTGGGACACCGCCATCCTCTTCACCCGGCAGGTGAGTTGATTTGCCACCTCTTTGGACCCAGATAGCCTCCATTTTTTGGGGGGGGAGGTCACTGCCCTTAACTCTAAACGCCCTCTGTGGCGCGCAGTCACCTCCATCCCCCACCCCCGAGTTGAAATCTCGTTTATCTCTTCCGACTGCCACTCGGGATCTTCCGGGGAGAGCCGGCTCCTAGGCTCGGTGGAGCCCCGGCTCTTGTGCATACGGATGCACGTGGGCGGTCAGAGGAACGCCTGCTCCTTCGGAAGGTGTAGGCCCGGCGCGGCCAATGAGCGCCTCCTGGATCCAGCGCCGAGGGGCCGGAACCCAGGAAGTTGCCGCCCCGGAGCCGCAGTTTGTCTCCAAGGCAGATAGGAGGCGCTCTGAGGATGGTGTTGGCGAGGTCCGCCCCTACTGTAAGGAGGCGTCTAAGTCCTTTCGGACGTATCCTTACGAGGCTTCTTTTTTTCTGCTTGTGGAACTGGAAGTTGAGCGCCTGGTGCTTTTCTCGTGGGTAACATGCCGTTATCCTCTATCTGTCCTGGGCCTGGGAAAGCTGGATTGGGATAGAGGGGCTCGTTTGGGATTTTTCGTGGGTTGCAGTGAAAGGATGGAGACTCAATCAAGTACAGGCAGCATTTCCGTCTTCCTTGCTGCTTCTCTTACATCTGTCTGTGCTGGGCCTGTCTCCTCTTTGAGGAGCTTCTGGTCCATTCAGAGCAGGCAAACCGTTCGAGGCTTGGAGTTTCAAGTGGAGCTTCACTTAGAGCTGAGTTGAGAACGTCTCTTTCACTTTTCCCATATCCCTGTTGGTGGAGTGTGACCCTGTGTCCTGATGTAGGCTCTGGGCAGAGCAGGCGGGGCTGCTCATGACCCAGACTCACTGACACTTCCTATGATGGTGCTTGACTACAGGGCTCCATCTCCTGGCTCTGGCAGTGCGGAAGTGGAGTGAGCTTGGGGCAGAGCATCTGGAGATCCCAGCTGCAGGGTTGGAAAGATACTGAGTCTTGGGATTAGAAAGACAGATCAAAAAAGCAAATCAGAAAAGCAGCTCTGCCTTTTGCTATGGATCTATTGAAAATTTAGATTCATAGATGTTGCAGTGACTGAGTGCTGTGTTTTTGAATTCTTGAAATTTCTCAGATACAGGAGACTGGGAGGAAAGCGAGCATCCACGTGACCTGCTGCTCCCTCTGATTTGGGGGGCTGTGGTTTGAATCTGTGCCAGGCTCTTGTTTTGTTGACATCATAACTGCAGGCTTCTGGGGGGTGGCAAGGAATCCTTGGGTACCTATGGGGCCCTGACTCTCCACTGTATCCAGATGGACTGGCGCACACGGGGCTGGAACAGGAGCTGAAGACTTCCCCACTAACCCATTTGGCACAGCTGGTCCCTTCCTGGAGCTAAGCTTCCTCCTTTCCCAGCCTTCTCCTCCCACCACCTGGTTCCTCTAGGGAGGCCTTTGGCCCGAGTCCGTTTCCTTGTGCTCATTCTTCCAACTGAGGTCTGTGGAGCTGTCACTGCCCAGCCCCTACAAGCACTGCCTGAGTCACGGGGAAGCTGCAAAGGAGGTGGCTTCAACCTCTGCACACAGCCCAACTCGGCAGTCAGATGGCTGGGGAAAAAGCAAAGGCCAAGAACAGGATCTCTTAATGGGCAAAGCAGCTGTTGCCCCATCTGCTACCTGGGATGCCCCTGTGGAGGCCATTCACTGGTCTAAAGTAACAGACCTCCGTCTCTACTTCCTGGTGGTGAGGCTGACTTTTGGAACCAGCCGTAGGAAGAGCACGCCTGCTGGGAATATGGGCCATGCCGTCAGAAGGATCCGCCTTTTGAAGAAGAAGCAATCAAACAGCGTGACAGCTTCTGTTTGTCAGCGGTGTGTGCTAGGCCTCCCCTAGGGGGCTATGTTGACCATGCATAATGGGCACAAGATGTATGACCACTTGGGTCGGAATGTGCATGGGATGTGCATGGTGTGACTCTTAGAAGCTGTCTTTCCCTTAGGCGTGGAGAGGGCAAAGCCAGAGAGTGGGGAGGCTGTGTCGGCAGGCCCATCATGCAGGTATGCGCTTCATGCTTCAGAGCAAACGTCTCTCCTCCTCCTGGCCGGTACAGACTTCAGGGCCTGCTGCATTCCCAGAGTCTCAGGAATGGCTCATTCCTGAGCTCCCCGGGGAAGGTACAGTATGAGATGGGAACACCAGCGCGCAGCTGCTCTTTCTAGACGGAGGCCGACGTGGTCTCCAGGAACTTGGGGCCTCCTCTCTGCTCCAACGCAAGAGGGACTTTTGTCTTACTTTGTAAGGGTGGGGAGTAATCCTTTAAATCAGGTGTGTGAGCTTCTCTGCTTAAACCCTATTTATTGGAATAGTGGTGTAATCCATGCTTTTTCAAACTAAACTTTGAAAAGAATATATATAATTTGTTTGGATAAGACGTTTTTTAGAAAGGTGCTTATTTTGTAAATTACCTTTTGTCTCTAAAGGACCTTGAACTGACGGACACCGTTTTTTTTTGTTGTTGTTGTTTTTAACATTTATTTATTTATTTGGCTGCACCGGGTCTTAGTTGCAGCGCATGGAATCTTCGTTGCTGTGTCCGGGATCTTTAGTTGCGGCATGTGGACTCTTAGTTGTGGCATGCAGGATCTAGTTCCCTGACCAGGGATCGAACCCGGGCCGCCTGCATTGGGAGTCTTAACCACTGGACCTCCTGGGAAGTCCCTTTAGAGTCACCTATTTCTTGGTTGCCCCAGAGAAATTGGAAAAATGGCGATTGCCTCTTTCTGATTGCACTCCGGTTGTGTTTCTCACGGGGAGGAAGCAGTTAGGAAGGGGTCGGGCTTGGCCGGACAGTACTTCCTCCCGTGAGGAAGAGGTGAGAGCAGCTCCAGGGAGCTCCCGGTGCCGGGGTGCCCAGCAGAGAGCAGGAGGAGGTCAGGCCCGGCAGGCGTGGAGTTCCCCTCTGACGTCTCAGAGCTGCAGCGGTGGAAACAAGCCTGGGCCAGGCTGTGGGGAGCCTGCTGTCCCCTTGGCAGGCGGATGGAGGGCTGTGGGGTATTGAGATCAAAACACTGGGAAGATGAGACCCAGGGAGGATCCTTTACTGCCCACAAATGTGAAACAATGGATCCTACAGCAAGGATTTTGACAATTTGAGGAGTTTCCTTAAAGATTCGGAATAAGTCCATTCCCGTAGGAAGAGTGCACGTTAGATTCTGCGAAGCGATCAGCCTCCAGCTCATAACAGCAGGGTGAGGTCACAGAGGACTGGAACCAGGATGTGTGGAGAATGAGAGCCAGCCGTTCCATGTGCACATTTATTTCTGAGAGGAGGAGTTTCTGTGGCTTCTGCTGTGCTGGGCAGTGGTCCAGCGGGACCGCACTTCTCCGGGTCTTCTCTCTCTTTAGGTCTAGCGCCTCTGCTGTTTGGGCAACTTCGTGGTCCACTGGCTTCCATTCATTTATCCATACATTCTCGTAACACTTACTGAGCATCTATTATTTCTGGTACTATCCTGGGCTGTGGAGCTACAGATACTCCTAAGATGTGGCCTCTGGCCTCCAGGAATTCACTGTGTGTCAGGGACCCCGACAAGGAAACAACCCATTACGGTGCTGTGTAAGTGCCCTGGCGAAGCCTCGGACCCTGTCTTCTGGAAGCCCAGAGGGGGGTCATTCTCTTTAACACTGCAGTCTGGAAGCTGAGAACAAGGGACAAACAGATGCTGGACCGAAGGAAAGGCAAGAAGGAAGGAGGTGGTGGTGATGGGACAGGAAGCTTGTTTTCTATCTTGCAGGAGGCCCTTCCTCAGGCAACCTTCTGGTTTGCTATTTGTGACATTTCCTCCATGGGACTGGCTGTTTTTTAGGATTCATAGTTTGTGGGTTTTATTCCTTCATTTACTGGTTTTTCCTGCCGCACTGAGTACCGTGGTTGCTGCTCCCTCGTCCTCTTCTCTCCCTGATTTCTTCCGCGCTGTCTTCTTCCTCTTGTGGGGTCATCAAGGCAGGCTCCCTGTCCTCATTCTCTTCTCCTCCTCTCCTCACTCATGCTCTCACCTTTCCTCCTCTCACGTCCCAAGGCTGGCGCTCGTCTTCCCGTTCTGGCCTTGGGTTTTGTGGGGATGTATATGTATTCTACACTGTGCAGAAAGGATCCACATTGTGGACCCTCATTTGAAACAGAGGCCAGTTCTTTCCATGATCAACTAGTTGCAGCATGGCAGTGAAATTTAGTGTTCCGACAAAAGAAATGCTAATAATAAAATAATAATATGGATTTTACACACATCTCCCAACACAATAAAAAGAATCATAATTTTGTCAGGATCTTTTAATTTTTTAAAAAAATATTTACGTATTTGGTGGCATTGGGTCTTAGTTGTGGCAGGCGGCCTCCTTAGTTGCAGCTTGTGAGCTCCTTAGTTGTGGCATGTGAACTCTTAGTTGCAGCATACATGTGGGATCTAGTTCCCTGACCAGGGATCAAACCTGGGCCCCCTGCATTGGGAGCATGGAATCTTAACCACTGTGCCACCAGGGAAGTCACCAGGATCTTTTAATTTTTTTTGATTTACCATGTTGTGTTAGTTTCAGGTGTACAGCAAAGTGATTCATATATATATATATATATATATATATATTCTTGTTCAGATTATTTTCCTTTATAGGTTATTACAAAATATTGAGTATCATTCCCTATGCTATATAGTAGGACCTTGTTGTTTATTTTATATATGTACATACGTGTTATATGTTTATATATATATATAAAACATATGTAAGTGTATATATGTTAGTTCCAAACTCCTCATTTATCCCTCCCCCAACCCCTTCCCCCCTCTGGTAACTGTAAGTTTGTTTTCTATGTCTGTGAGTCTATTTCTCTTTTTCTAAATAAGTTCATTTGTATCATTCTGTTACATTCCACATGTAAGTGATATCATGTGGTATTTGTCTTTCTCTGTCTGGTTTACTTCACTTAGTATGACAATCTCTAGATCCATTCATGTGGCTGCAAATGGTATGACTTCATTCTTTTTTATGGCTGAGTAATATTCCATTGTATAAATATACCACAGCTTCTTTATCCATTCATCTGTCGATGGACATTTAAGTTGCTTCCAGGTCTTGACTATTGTAAATCGTGCTGCTATGAACATTGGGGTGCATGTATCTTTTCGAATTAGAGTTTTTGTCTTTTGTGAGAAGCTTTTTTGAAGTCAGGTCTCGGAGGAAGATGTTAGCAGAGAGAGAGAGACAGCTGTAGATCTGTCGTTTAATAGTTTGTAAATCATTATCACTAATTGGAAACTCAACCCCACTCCTTCTGGGAGGGGGGAGGAGAGATGATTCTCCCTGGCCTGTAGGGTGATAGCTCTTCTGCCCCGTTTCTTACTTACAGCAAATAAGCAAGCCGGGAGTGATGGGGGAGGGTGGGGAGGAAGTTTGGAGGGAGGAATGTGCCCTGGAATCTTTTCTTTCTTTTTTTAAACTCTGGTTAGTCAGGAGGGCCAGCGAGGTCGGTCCCTCGGTAGGTCCTGCCCTTCAACGTCTCTGTAGATGGTGGCCTCACGCGGGGCCCTCACGCTCACCTCGCTGTGACACCGTGCCCGGGTCGCAGGGCGCAATGGAAAGAGCACAGGCGCGGAGTCGGGCAGAGCTGAGTTGGGATCCTGGCACTTCCACTTTTAGCAATGACAGTGAGCGAATCAGCTGTTTGAACTGCTCTCCCCTCATCTGTAACACAAATGAAGACAACCAGGGTACCTGACTGGCAGGGCTGTTGAGGGGATGAGCTGCCGAGGATTCCAGAATTGGTGCCGAGTTATGGCAGCTGATTGCATCGCTGCATTAGTGTTGCTCAGTATGTTTGCCGCTGTCCAGTCATTACCGATGGGTCCCTGGCCAGAGCTTAGGTTTGAGACGGCCCTGCTTCAAAGCATTCTGCCGCATCCCCCTGCAGGTGTGCCCAACCCTTCCTATTTGTGTGGAAACTCTGGGCTCCACAGTTGCCATTCCCACTGATCTTCCGGGCAGGACCTCTCTACACCTTTGTAGCCCCTCCGATGGGCCCGTGCATGTCGCCGTTGTTCAGTGTGTTCGCAGGAGGGAGGTGCTGATGCAGTGAAAGGACCACAGCGCTCTGAGTGCTCAGGTAGTTTCACCTCCTTTCCTGGGGACTGTTCATCCAGCTTTTGAGGCTGCAGGGCCGGGAGAGGGAGCCTCGGGTTCTTGGGCATTTCATCTTTGCTCTCCACCATAAGGCTTTGCCCAGGAGGAGCCGGCAGACGGTGCACGGCAGGGCTGGGGTCAGTGTGTCTGTGCAGGTGTGGGGCTGGGACCTGGCGCAGACCCCGTTCTCAGAGCACTCGTGGCCTTTGATCCTGCCTTCCCCTCTCCCCGGGCCTCTCCGGCCTCTGCCCACCTGTGACCCACCAGCGCTCTGGGGGCAGAGGGTCCGGAATGGATGACCTTGCCCTCTTGAGACCCCCCAGCCCCTTCGTTCTTTGGGAGCACGTGCCCTGGAAGTAGCATGTAAGGGTGAGAAGGGCCCAGCTCTGCTGACCCACTGCCTGGGTTCAGCCCTCCCTCGGCCCCTCCCTCCTAGTCTAACCTGGGCTTGCCGTTTGACCCTGGGCTGGTTACGCATCTTCTCCGGGTCTCATCTGTAGCACGCGGCCTGGTAATGGCATCTCCTTCATAAAGCTGCTGTGAGGATTCTGTAAGCGAGCAGGTAAAGCGCTCAGAATATCATCTGTGCATGAAGGCCAGCTACTGTTGGACGTGGTACGCACCCTTCCTTGAAGTGACGGCTTCTGGAGAAAGTTGTTTGGTCTTCCTGCGGTGAGGTTGCTCTGCTTCCTCGGTGATGTAATTCGTGTTTGGTTTCGTCCATCTCTTGCTGGGATACCACTTTGTATATCTTGAGGTGTTTATATCCCAGTGGAATCTGCTCTTAGAAGCTGCCTGGGTGAGCTAACCTCTTCTTCCAGGCGTCCTGAGTCACACTGCCCAGGCACTGAACTGCTAGATTTTTTTTCTTCTAACAAAGCCATGCCCTCCCATCCTCGGAGATTACAAACAGAAGTGGATTCTGAGTTGGATGAAGAAATCCAGTGACACCTGAGAGATTCAGCTGGGTAACAAGCTGTGGGGCAGTGTTAATACAAGTGCAGGGTGGTTTCACCAGCGATTAGGATACCCTAACTCGTGTGGTGCCATCCAGACCAAAGGCCACTGCTGGCCTGGTGTCAAGAGGCATGGATGCGGACCCCATTCTTTACGTCATAGCGGCATGGCCTTGGGGGAGTGATCTTAGCTCACAGAGCCTCAGTTTCCTCACCTGCAGAATGAGAGGGCGGCTCTGAAGTTCTGTGAATAGAATTCTTGGAAGCTGTGACGTGGCCGTGAACGTGAGTGCTGGCTCGCACACGTAGGAGTTCAGTGTGAGCAGGAAGTTGGCTCCATCAGAACAGGTATCTTCTGCCACATTAAAAAAATGAATGTGCTTGATTTTTGTGGGTCTCCCTCTCTTCCTACCGTTGAAAACACGAGCATCTCAGCAGATGGCGGGGGAAGTGAGAGGAGGTGGAAGGAAGGCCGTAAGGAAGGCAGCTGCGAGGTGTTATCCTTATTTATTGATTTGTTTCCAAAATGTGGCTCTAGTCCTAAATTATTTTTATAAAAAGAGACAATTAGAAAAGAATAATCCAGGAGGATTAAGCTGTTGGCCAAGATGATTCTTGGGTCATTTGGAAAGTCAGTTGCAGCTACAAGAAATGGCAAATGACCGGAAATAGTGAGGGGCTAGGCTGGGCGGTGCCTACGCCCTCCAGGTGGAAGGAACCAGAACCGTTTCAGTTTCTGGAGACAAGTGCCTGAGCTGAAGAGGTTAAGGCAGCTTGAGTGCATCTGAGTTCGTTCCAGAAGGGTGGAGACACACAGGGCCACAAGCGAGGCACCATGGGACCCTGCACAGCCACCTGTGGGAGTTCAAAGCGTGGAGGCCCAGGGAGGCTCCATCTGAGTCCTGACTCAGGGCAAAGGGCCAGGCAGAGGGCCGGGCAGCACCTCTGACCCCAAGCAGCTGGTCTTCCCACAGCGATGGGCTGGGTACCGCGGAACAGCTGCCGTCAGCTGCGTCCGACCCTCAGGAAGTTTGCTGGTTCTTGCCTTGTTCTTGTTTGATCCAGGGAAACTGGGATTTCTTGATGGAAAGAACAGGTTGCTCCTGGCCAGGAAGGGCCTGCAGCTGCATGTCTGCTTCAGAGAGAATCCACACTCGCCGAGAGGAAGGCGGCTTTTGGCTTTACGGATCTCCTGACCACAGAGGCAGGCGGTCCCGCGGCCGCCGGACTCCGGCCTGAGCTCTCACTCTGCTCTAGCCTTTTCTGCAGAGCAGGGCAGGGGATGGGCCTCTGAATCTCCATGTGAGTGACTTCACGTTTCTGTGACTCAGTTTTATCAACTACACAGCGTGGGTCAGCAGACCAGATCAGCTTTAGGGTTCTTTCCATTCTACAAGCAGAGCGTTCTGGGTGCTCCTTTTATAACCCAGAGGCCAGGGGGTGGGGGTGGGGGTGGGCTGAGCACCCTGGGATCGGGAAGGAGCAGAGGCTTCAGGTGCTGGGACCATCTGGGTTTTAGTTGGGAGCTGGCCCTTCCCCAGAGGAGGAGAACGAGGGGACAGGAGTGACTTGCCCGAAGGGACACACCTGCGGCGTGATGGGCCAGGACCAGACTCTGGGCTTCCTGGTGCTTGTTGCCGTGCCCTCTCGTACACAAGGCCAGTGCTGGGTGCACATGGTGGCCTGGGGACAGTGTGACACGCTCGTCCTGCAGGCTCTCCCTACGGGCTGTGACCGCCAGGCTAGAACTTTCAGGGGCGACCACGTCTGTGGGCTCCTGTGCTCTCGTGCCTATCTCCCTCTGGCCCTGCACGAGCCTTCCTGCCTCCCTCCGTCCTCCGCTCCCAGGCCGCTGCACCAGCCCAGCCTGCTCCTGGGCGGCCACGCTCCCTCAACCAGCGGTCAGGTGAGCCTCCCCCACGCCAGCCCCCATGCGTCCTGACAGCAGGTGTTGTCTGGGTTTCAGGACTCTGGCGGAGGGAGAACTTTCTGGGGAGTGAGCCTTTGGAGAGGGAAGGGGACTTGGAAGAGACCGGAATTCGAGGTTCCCCCCGGGGGCTCCCAGAAGGGACAGAAGAGCCGTGAGCAAGTGCGGGACAGCCTTTTACCCGCCAGTGACTCGGGTGCCCTCGGGTTCAGTCTGATCACCCTGGAAGCTCTCTGGCCAGAATCACTGTGAACTCATGAGGAGGTGTGACTGTCACCTGACGGTGAGAAGCCAAGTCTGACTGCTCAGGTGGTAAACTGCTGAGCGCTTGGGATTAAATTTTGCTGATTTTCTGTATTGTGACCACGTTTCCTCCTATGCTCCCTGGTACCCCTTACACGCCCTGGCTGCCCACCTTTTCCCCACGTCAGCACACGTGCACACACACACATACACACACACGCACACATACACCCCTAGGGAGATACACAGCTGAGGACAGCTCTCTGTGCCTGTTGTGTGAGCCCCTGGGCTCCCGGGGGAAACACCTGCAGTGCGTGGACTCAGGAGCCGCTGAGTAAACAGCTGCGATGAAGCGGACAGAGGGTGACTGTCCAGTCCTCAGACCCTGACTGGGACTCGAGCTTCTCTAAGCTTCAGGGGAGTCTGAAGAGGTGTCTGTGGAGGGTGATGGTGCCGTCATCACTCTAGTGGATGCTGGAGGATTAACTAGCGCTGTGTGTGTCAGGTGCAGGCCCAGTGTCAGCATTTACTCAGTCGCCACTGTGATTAGCTGTGATATGAGTCGCGGTCTCCACCGTTGACAAATGGGTGTAATAATACCTCTGCCTCCTCAGACTGTGGTGGGGATTACACGAGATGCTGCACGTCAACTTCGTGTAAACTGTCAAGTGCCAACCACGTTAAAGGCAGGGATGTGGCGTAGAAAGTACCAGTGTCACCCATTTAAAGTGTCTTCTCAGGAGGAGCAGAATGTGTACAGGTGTCTCATCCTATTTCTCCAGGCTCCAAAGGCACCTGGATGCGTTGCTGGCCCATGATGCTCCTGAGTCATGCGAGCTGTGCCCCCAGGAGACCCTTCCACATCCGTGAAGAGTATTCCATCTGGGCTGCCAGAGGCTCTGGCCCTGCTGCAGGCTGTTTCAGTACAGAAAGAGGGACCTTCCTGCTTAGGTCACGACTCATGTAATTATCTTCTTCGGAGCGGCCGTGGAGCCCGTGGTCCCCCAAGCCTCTGTGGCCAGTGGAGCTGGGTCTGCATCCGGGCTTGTCTCTGCCTCTCTCTGCCTACTCCCAGCCCGCGGAAGCCGGGCTTTGGGCAGGGCGGGCCCTTGGCCAGTGACCCGTTGGCTGAGAATCTGAGCTTAATTCATGGTGGTCCAAAGGCAGTCCCTCATCAAGGATGAGGCTCTCAGAGCCAACCCTGGCTGGGGTGGTGCCAACCTTCCACCCCCTTCTGCCCAGTTAGCCACAACCGGAACCTCACCCAGCTGGGGAGTCGCCGTTTTCGCGGCTGGAAGGCTGTGTCTGTAGAAAGCAACGGTCCTTTCAGTGTAATCCTGTACCTCCTAATTTCCTCCCAGGGCCTCCCTGGGTAGGATTTGGGTCGCATCTTCTCAGCAAGCCACCGAGCTTCCCTCCTGAGGCTTTTTCCCTGTGTGCATTCCATGAATGACAGCCCTGCAGCCCCCCTGGGCAAAGGGCCTGGCTGGGAAGTGCCGGGTCTGCTGGGACCCGGAGCGGGGTGAGTGCCCCTCCTTCCCATCTGGTCCTTCTGTTACGTCTCTAACTTCTGGCCGGCTTCTGCTTCTCCCCTACCTGGGCAGGACCTGTGCGGGGCCACCACCTGTGACACGCTGGGCATGGCTGACGTGGGCACCATGTGCGACCCCAAGAGAAGCTGTTCTGTGATCGAGGACGACGGGCTTCCCTCGGCCTTCACCACAGCCCACGAGCTGGGTGAGGCTGGGGGCTCTTGGGGGGAGGGAGGAGAGTGCCCTTCTGGGTCTGCACTGGGTGTTCTGGGCAGGGGTGGGCGTCTATCTTTGCTCCCTTGGGCTCCTTCCTTAGGGTCAGAGTCGCCCTTGGTGATGGCTCACTTTCCCGACCGCCCCAGCCCAGGTGGCCGGTGGCACTGTGTTGGTCAGCAGTCAGAGTGTCTCATCAACTAGGGGCCAAGGGGAGAGGACATTCCCTACCCTGCTGTCCTCACTGAGCCCACAGCCGATGGGCAGGGCAGGACCTGTGAAATCATGCTCTCTCTCTCTCTGTATTTTTAATATAACAGCAATAAAACCCCAACATGATTTTTTTAAAAAAATATTTATTTATTTGGTTGCACTGGGCCTTCATTGTGGCAGATGGCTTCCTTAGTCGCGGCTTGTGGGCTCCTTAGTTGTAGCACGCAGGCTCCTTAGGTGCGGCATGCACGTGGGATCTTAGTTCCCTGACCAGGGATTGAACCTGCACCCCCTGCATTGGGACCATGGAGTCTTATCCACTGCACCACCAGGGAAGTCCCCAGGAACATGATCTTGAGGACACTTGCGAAGCTATCTACCGTTAGGCAGAAATGACCCGCCTGAAAGCCGTAGGCTCAGGTCCTCTAGCTCCCGCCCCCCACCCGCCCCTCAGGCTGCTCCATGCTCGCCCGCGTGCTGCCCTCTGAGGCCTCTTGCCTCTCCCGCAGGCCACGTGTTCAACATGCCCCATGACAACGTGAAGGTGTGCGAGGAGGTGTTCGGGAAGCTCCGGGGCAACCACATGATGTCCCCGACGCTCATCCAGATCGACCGCGCCAACCCCTGGTCGGCCTGCAGCGCCGCCATCGTCACTGACTTCCTGGACAGCGGGCACGGTAAGCGGGGCCCCAGGGAGGCGGGCTTGGCCCCGTCCCGTCTGTGCCGCGTGACCCACGGCGTCTGACGGGGCCCATTCCGTTCCCCTGGCTTCATCCCCGCTCCTGTCGAGACCCTGCGCTGGCCACGGCCACTTTTCTGGCTCGCCCCTGATGAGCGCCCTTGGCCCCCTGCAGGCGACTGTCTTCTGGACGAGCCCAGCAAGCCCGTGTCCCTGCCTGAGGACCTGCCGGGTGCCAGCTACCCCCTGAGCCAGCAGTGCGAGCTGGCCTTCGGCGTGGGCTCCAAGCCCTGCCCTTACATGCAGCACTGCAGCAAGCTGTGGTGCACCGGCAAGGCCAAGGGCCAGACGCTGTGCCAGACCCGCCACTTCCCCTGGGCCGACGGCACCAGCTGCGGGGACGGCAGCTTCTGCCTCAAGGGGGCCTGTGTGGAGAGACGCAGCCTCGGCAAGCACAGGGTGAGTGGGCTGGGGGGCGGGGGGTGGACTCCGGGGACCTGCCCTGGGGACCAGCCCCGGCACACATTGCTGTGTGGCCGTAACTATCTCACTGATGCTCTGTGCCTTGATTGCCCTGGCTGTGGTCCTGGCCCCTTCTTGACTCCGAAACCGGAGAGAAAAGATGAGGCCGGTCAGAGAAACTGGTGAGGCCGTAGGCAGGTGGGGTGCTTTCCCAGGGGCAGCGGGCCCGGCCCTGAGCTGCATCCTGGGAGGAGCTCTGGAGCCCAACACCTGGAGCTCGGACTGGCTCACTGCCCGCTCCTTCCTTTCGGCCCTCAGCGGGTGTTTCATGGCCAGGGAGCCGTGGGCTCAAGATGAGCCGGGCTCAGAGCCCTATTTGTTATATCCCGAACCAAGCTTCAGTTTCTGTTGTGATTGGTCGTTTTTGAAGTTGAAACATAAATGAACAAAAGTTATTTTTTCTCGATAAACAGGAATAGCAACCAAACCGGAACAAATTCAGAATCCAAATACTCTCGAATGTAATAAAAACTTTATTTTCTCCAGATCTTGGGTTGGGATAGCAAAGGGATTTGCGCTTTTCCACCAAAAGGAATAAGAAAGAGGCCCATCTTCTCCCTTGATCCTGGCAGGAATTGTCCAGCCCGCTCCTGCCCCTGCCTTGACCACGGGAGGGCTTGCTTTGGGGTTTTATGTACTCAGAGGCCATGGATCAACAATGAAAAAGCATTCACCAAGCACTTTATCCATTGCCCGGAGATGGGCATGGTACAGAATTATGTAGAATCTTCTGTGTTCTGGGAATATACGTTTAATTAAAGCTTCATTCATTCATTAGGCAACAACCCGCTCTATTCAGGGACCTGGGTAAAGTACTGTGGTGGTCAGAAAAACGAATGAAACGTGGGCCATGTCAGAGAGGGCTCACAGTCTAGTGGGGAAGCTAGAAATGTAACTGTGATCCAAGACGCAGAGGGGTGTGTGCTGTGTGTTGGGACAGAGTGCGAGAACGTGTCGTGGAGAGCAGGGATGAGAGATTAATGATGATTAGAAGGGCCTGAAAAAGCCTTGGTGAGGAGGTGGGATTTGAAGAGAGCCTCTAGTCTCGACAGGCAGAGCTGGAGCAGAGTCTGGGAGGTGGGCTGAGCTGGAGGCTAGCGTGGATGGGCACTCCATTGGGGGCATCTTTGGGAGGGTGGCTCGCTACTAACATGTAGTTGCCTTGACCACCAGCCTGATGCATGGAGGCTGGAAGGTCCTGAGGACAGGCCAGTCACTGCCAGTTCCTTCTCTTGGGAAGATGAGTCAGAGGATAAAGAGGTTGGTTAGGGGGATACTGGATACAGGAAATGTGATGGGGGAAGCTCTCGGGACCTCTCAATCCATCAGGAGCCAAACCCACTCTAACCTCAACCTTCTTTCTGAGCGAACTGTCCCTCCTCCACCCTGGCCCTTTAGGGAGGACCCTGCCTTCATTAGCTAAAGTCAAAGCACAAAACTTGTCCTATGAGTCACCCCAGAGATCTCATTTCAGGGGTCCCACTCTGTCCACTGAAGCCTGATTTTCCCAGCTCACTCCCTCCAGTTTTGGGACTCTGGCAATTCTTCAATCCCATTTGACCTACAGTCCCTTGACCTGACATCTTTGCATCGTCCCTCAGGCTTCTCAGGCCCTCACCAGCCTCTTACTGAGCTGAGACACCGTGGTCCATTGTTGGAACCACTCCTTCACGTACACTCCTCTACCCCCGTCCCCATTCCTCGTACTCACTGGGCTAAGCCACCACCCTGGTGGCATCCGACTCCCTCGCCTTCTCAGTGGTGCCAGCGTAGGTGAACATGGCTGGAGAAGCACACGCAGTCCTGCTCGCTGGCCTCAGCTTGAATCAATGACCTGGACACTGCAGTGGGCCTGCCCAGGGGTCACATCACGTTTTATCTCCTGAGTTCTCACTCTCCCAACCACCTAAGCTGTTACTTCACATCTTCACTTTTCTCTTCTATGACCAGCTCTTTCTTCCTCATTTTTCACTTTTGCCTGTGACCTTTCTTCCTCTTTCCCTAAGAAAAACGAAGCATTTAAGTTATCAGACGTGAACTCCCACCAGCTCCCAGCACCGCATCCACCGTCGGACCTGCTTCTGCGCCCGTGGTGCTGCCTTTCCTCCTGCACAGTGGACGAGCTGCCCACACGCTCACCTGCGGCCAGGCTTTGTGCTTTGCACTCCGATGCTCTCCTCTGCCGTCTCTTCAAGGAAAGCACCCTGTCAATCTCCTCTCTTTCCCGCAGCATCAGATTGTCCCCTGTGTTGAGTCAGATCGTTCCTATCAGGATGCATGCTTGCTGTAGTTTCTTCCACCTCAAACTAAACTTCTCACGATCCTTCCTGTTCTCATGTATCACAGTCTCTCTCCTTGACTCCCTTTTTTTTTTTGCGGTACGCGGGCCTCTCACTGTTGTGGCCTCTCCCGTTGCGGAGCACAGGCTCCGGACGCGCAGGCTCAGCGGCCATGGCTCACGGGCCCAGCCGCTCCGCGGCACATGGGATCTTCCCGGACCGGGACACGAACCCGCGTCCCCTGCATCGGCAGGCGGGCTCTCAAGCACTGCGCCACCAGGGAAGCCCCTACTTGACTCCCTTTTACAGCAAAGTTCCTTGAAAGAGTTGTATGAACCGGCTCTCGCCAACGCCTGTCTTGCCACTTTTCTCTGGAGCGCATTCCAAACAGGCTTTCAGTCCTCCTGTTTCTCTGAAATAACTCTTCTTAAGGTCACCAACGACCTGCACGTTGCTGCTCGGTGATTCCTGCCTGACCTGCGAGCAGCATTTGGCCCGGCCATGGCTCTCTGCCCTGAGGACACAGACTCACCCGCCTTGGTTTCCCTCCTCCCTGCCAGCTGCCCCTTCCTCACACTCCTGTTTTCCAGCGCTGGGGTGGGTGCTGCAGAGCTCGGTCCTCGCCCCTGTCAAGATCCACGCCACCTTCCTAGGTGGAGCATCTAGATCGCTGGCTGTAGACACCCTTTACGTTTACATGTTGAAGACTCCCAAGTTTGCTGCCCAGACCTCTCTCCTGGACACTGCCTGTCTCCCTGGATCTCCATCGCCCCATCTGGATAACTGATGATCGTCCTAAATACGACATCTGTAAAATGCAGGCCCTCGTCACCACCCCGAACCTGCTCTGGCGTCTTCCATGCGCTCAGGCCAACGCCTCTTTGCCCCAGACTCGCGTCCAGCAATCCCTGTGGACTGTCTTCAAAATCGATGCAGAGCCTAACCATTTCTCACCACCTCCTCTGCTGTCACCCCCTCCACGCCACCGCCCCCTGCCCCGTGGATTATCACCCCTGCTTCCTAACCGGTCCCCCTGCTTCTGACCTTACTCCTTACAGACAGTTCCCTCCAGAGCAGACAGAGCGATCCTTTGAAATGCAAGCCAGGTCCTCTCGCTCAGACCCAGCGAGCCCCGTCTCTGTCTTCAGCTCTTCCTGCTGCCTCCTCAGGGCCTTTGCGCTGGATCGCTCTTTCCCTAGTATCGACATGCTTCACTCCCATACTTCCTTCAGGCCTCTGTACAAATGTCACCTCAGTGGTGAGGCCTCCATGCCCCCCTGTAACACTGGGCAGCCCCCTCTCCAGGGCCCTCCCCATCTCCTGCTCCGAACACCTGCTTTAACCCCATCTGACACTATGTGCGCAGGCTTATTTTTATGGTCTGTCTTCCCAGCTGGGATGCAGTTGCTTCAAAGGCAGGGGTTTGCTGCACATGGTGCCAGGCTTGTGGTAGGAATTCAACAAATGTTTGGCAAATGAGTGACTGAATGGCACATGGCAGGAGTGTTTCCTGTAGGAATGGGTAGGAAGAAGTGATGCCAGGTAAAAAAAAAGCATAGCATCGTCTCAGAAGCCAAAGGAGCAAAGTTAAATATTGAAGGTTGGGGACCACGGGCCTGGGCACGGACTCTTTCATTCTTTAGGGGGGGTCACTGCTGACCTTTGAGAGGGGACACTGCTGACCTTCGAGAGGGGTCACTGCTGACCTTTGAGAGAGCAGTTCCCGTGGTGCAACGGGGACAGAGCCTGTACGGCAAGGCACGGAGGAGGGAGCAGGTAGAAAGAGCAGGTGTGGCTGATTCTCTGAGGAAGGGAAGGCATGAATGAGGTGGGCTATGGTTTGAGGAGAAAGCAGGGTTAAGGGAAAGTGTCCTTCCTCAGGACGAAACTCTGAGTATCTACCTAAGTTAAGGTATCTGTCTTACCTGCAGCCAGTTCCTGACGGGCTCCGTGCAGGTTCGCCGCTTTGGGTGACCTGTGACAGCCTCTCCACCAGCCTCGTACACCTGGGCCCTGCTGCCCAACTCGTGTGTATTCAGGGCTGAGAACTGGCTTTACTGTCATCCTAAGAAAAACATAATGAAGACTAAATTTTCTCTCCCTTCTCCACCCTCTTGAAATTAAAACAACACTGCATAATTCACCCCAAAGCCAAACAGTTTCAGGATTGCTCAATAGCCTCCTGTCTTTATCTCCTCTTAGCACAAACATTACATCTGCTCGTAGTGAAACTTTCTCAAGTTTAACCCCGGATTGAGGTGAAGACCAGTCTGGTTTGGTGAAAAGTCTGAATTATGGAAACCTTACAAATAAAAATATTCAGGTATCTATGGCGACACGGTTTACTGGCCATCCTTTAGACTCAGAGACTTTTGTAAGGTCACTAACGACACAGAAAGAGAAACCCTGAGCTCCCTCGCGGTGGTAAGCACGGAGCTAGGACATTTCACACACGCTGCATCATTTAAATCTTCCGTCTGACCTCACACCCGAGGTCGATGTGCTGGCCCCATTTTTGCACACGAAGCACCTGAAACTTAAGGAAGTTCCTCTGCCTGCTCAAGGCCACCCATGTGGCGAGGGCAGAGGCCCAGGTGGAGCTTGCCTGCCTGACTCCACAGCCAGGAGCCCTGTCCTGCGTGCGGCCTCCTGTGTAAGTGGGGGCAGTGGGCATTCGCTAATCGACGGGCTGAAGTGTTGTGTGCGCCCCAGGCGCAGGATCATTTGCTGCTCATTTTCTCCCTCGTGGCACAAAGTGGGTTTCGTGCCGGTGGGATGGCACGGTGGAGGCTGTCCCCGAGGGGCTCCTGTGCGGGCTCAGCGTGTGGGTGCCATGCCCCGACCCCGCAGGGACGTAACAGACCCTTCCTCGCAGGTGGATGGCTCCTGGTCCAAGTGGGAGCCCTACGGACCCTGCTCGCGCACCTGCGGCGGGGGCGTGCAGCTGGCGCGGAGGCAGTGCAGCAGCCCCGTCCCCGCCAACGGCGGCAAGTACTGCGAGGGAGTGAGGGTGAAATACCGCTCCTGCAGCCTGGAGTCCTGCCCCAGCTCAGGTGAGCGGGGGCGGCCGCGGCCGGGCTGGGGAGGTGGGCGGGAGGCCACAGAGCTCCTGCAGTCGAGATTCTTACTCCCAGGGCACAGTCCGGACGTGCAGAAACCTTGGGATCATTTCTTGGCCTAGCCACCTTTGCCAGGGCTGTCTTCCTCTGATGCTGAGGCTGGGAGTCTAGATGGCCCAAGGGGACAGGATACTAGAACCCTCTTAGTTAAGCACAGACAAGCGCATCTTCATACGCAGAAGTTTTTTTTTTTGTTTTTGTTTTAAATAGGTTAGCTTTTAATTTGTTTTCTGAGAATAATCCTTTGCAATAACAATAGCAGAATGGAAATAATATGGTTTAGAAAAAAAGGAACTGTTACATATCCCTTGTTTGACTTTCCTGTAGACCACGATCAGCTGTCTGTAATTTGCTGGGATAAAAGTAAATTACATCTTTTCCACATTCTCAGTTTCTTGCTATTTTTAATGAGATTGGGATAGGTACAGCCCAGTTTCAAACTCAGACACCATTCTTACTTGTATACAAGCAGGAATTCTTTCTTTCCTTCTTTCCTTCCTTCCTTCCTCCCTTCCTCCCTCCCTCCCTTCTTCTTTTTTTCTTTCTGGCTGCGTTGGGTCTTCATTGCTGCGTGCGGGCTTTCTCTAGTTGCATTGAGTGGGGGCTGCTCTTTCTTCCAGCCTGCGGGCTTCTCACTGCAGTGGCTTCTCTTGTTGCAGACTCTAGGCCCGCAGGCTTCAGTAGTTGTGGCGTGCAGGCTCAGCAGTTGTGGCTCGCAGGCTCTAGAGCGCAGGCTCAGTAGTTGTGGTACATGGGCTTGGTTGCTCCGTGGCATGTGGGATCTTCCCGGACCAGGGCTCGAACCTGTTTCCCCTGCATCAGCAGGCGGACTCTCAACCACTGCACCACCAGGGAAGCCCCCCAAGCAGGAATTCTTTATCCAAGCCTCATGAACTTGGGTGGGAGGAAAATAACTTCTCTATATTTACTAACCTTTTAATCTAAAATTTAGTATTTCCTTCAGTTAGAAATTTAGTAGTTTTTACTAACCTTTCCACCCCAAATTTAGTATTTCTCTTAATTAGGCAACAAACTACAATGCTAGTCACAGTACCTGTGGCTCTGCCACTAGAAATCATGGGTATTTTCATGTGTTGCATATTTTCAGTTGTTGCAGATTCCTTAAAATGGCATTTGTGCTCATCACTAGCTCACACTTACAGTGGGTTTTAGACTCATTGTTGGATCTTGTTATTTAACGGGTTAACAAGGAAGCACATAAATCACAAATATGTTTCAAAATATATTGATAGTTGCATATAAATATAATTGGTGTTCTTTGTAATCTATGTATTTTATGCATTTAAGAACGTTCTGAATGCAGTTTCAATAGACTGCTGGGGGGTTCTATTTAGGACTCCTGTTCGAGGGAACTTAAGGCCAGACCACTGGGGGAGGCGCCACACTGCCCGCGGGATGCGTTACCATCTGTCTCCCGCATCCTTTGGTCCCCGCCTGCCTTGGTCCTCTGAGGTGGGGTGGTTTCAGTGATGAGGACGCCCCGGCTGAGGGTGAGGTGGAGCACCCCTGGGGGGCCTCTCTCCTCTGCCCTCTCCCCAACTGGCCCTCCCTTTAGCTTCCTGCATGTGTTCCCCCTCCCCAGCCTCTGGCAAGAGTTTCCGGGAGGAGCAGTGCGAGGCCTTCAACGGCTACAATCGCAGCACGAACCGGCTCAGCCTGACCGTGGCCTGGGTGCCCAAGTACTCGGGCGTCTCCCCACGGGACAAGTGCAAACTCATCTGCCGAGCCAACGGCACTGGTTACTTCTACGCGCTGGCGCCGAAGGTGGGTGAGCCTGG
This sequence comes from Monodon monoceros, assembly GCF_005190385.1. Classification (NCBI taxonomy): domain Eukaryota; kingdom Metazoa; phylum Chordata; class Mammalia; order Artiodactyla; family Monodontidae; genus Monodon; species Monodon monoceros. The sequence continues at coordinate 3,836,385 of NW_021703784.1, read as the reverse complement.
GCAGGAGAGCAGGTAGGGGCAGCGTCCTGGGGAGCATCAGGCTGAGCTGCCCCCACTCCTCTTCTCCCCACCCTGGGCCACTGCAGGTGGTGGACGGCACACTGTGTACCCCTGACTCCACCTCGGTCTGCGTCCAAGGCAAGTGCATCAAGGCTGGCTGCGACGGGAACCTGGGCTCCAAGAAGAAGTTCGACAAATGTGGGGTGTGCGGGGGAGACAATAAGAGCTGTAAGAAGGTGTCAGGACTCTTCACCAAGCCCATGTGAGTTCTGAGCCCTGGGGGGTGGAGGGAGGGAAGGAGTTGCCCCCAGGCGTCGGAAGCTTGGGTTAGATGGAGTAAATGTCAAATCCTGGCCGGTACCCTTGCTTCAGAGGCCACTCGTGCTCGGCTACAAGTATGCTGTTCATTCGTTCATTCATTCATCCAACAAAGACAAAGGCTTGACTAGGGTGTCATTTAGCTGGAGATGATATCCAGGCATTTGGCAGAGTTGTTAGGGTCTGTCTAGAACTCTAGAGTGAGACTGACTTGTGTTCAAGTCCCAGTTCCCCATTTTCTGGACGAAGCCGGGCAAGTGACGCAATCTCAAGAATTCTAGATTTCCCCACGTGTAAAGTGAGTACGACGCTAATATATTTCATGTCCCGCTATTGTGAGGATTAGGGAGTTAATTCAAGTGACATGCTTAGCATAGTACCTGCTGAGTAATAAATGCTCACTAAATGTTCATGATGATGCTAACAAAACATACCTGGGGACAGATGTGACAGCCTCCCCTTTTTCTGAGCCCGAGGCCCTGGCCTTGGGGACAGGATTAAGCCGAGAATGGCACTAAACTGCAGGGAGACGGAGGAGCGAACGGCTGGGACTGAGGGAGCCCCCTCGCGGGAGATGGGTGCCCAGATCAGCCGAAGAAATGTCTCTGCTGAGCCTGGGCTCCTGCCTTTCCAAGGTCCAGCACGTTCCCTTTATTTTCAGGGGGATGTGCTCCTTGCAAAGTCCGGACCCAAGCTCTGGAAGAAGCAGGGGCAAGCAGAGTCCCTAATGTCTCAGTCGAGGGGTGTGCTTGGCTCTGAGGACTTGGGGGTCCAGGTGCTGGTGGCAGTAAGGCCTCGATGGCTGCCCAGGAGCCTCGCCCACCCCCTGGACACAGTGCCCTCTGCCGAGCCCTGGGTGCAACCTCTCGGGCACTCGGGTGCTGCAGGCGGATGGTGTTGCAGGCTGTCCCTCAGGGGCCCGCAGGGGAGACCGGGCTGGGAATTAAAGGTAGATCCCCGGACTCTCTTCACAGGCTAAATGGCAGGTGTCCCTTTCATAGACTAGTGGAGTGGGAAGGAGCTGAGACATCATCCTTTTAACCTGCTCATTGCGTAGATGAGGCCCCTGGAGCCCAGAGAGGCTGATTTGCTTGAAGCCACCAGGGAGCTGGTGCCCGAGCCAAGGCTTGGTATAGGTCCCTGACCCCAGGGTATGCACCTCCCTGCATCAGCCCCAGCCCCGGCCCCTCCCGTCCTCCTCCCCCTTCCTCTCCGCTCCCTCTGGAGGCGGTAGGTGCAGCCACCGTATCCGGGGGCGGCCGATGTGCCCACAGCCTCCCCACCTCTCGGTTTGTGTGACCCATGGGCTGGGCCAGGCCCGGTACTCTGCCACCTGCGTGACCTGCCCGGGGTTTGGGAAGGGGAACCCGTCTCGGCGTCGGAGGGCAGCGAGGTCCTGCTGCAGGCATCGGTCTAACGCTTACTCTTCTGCCGCCGCAGGCATGGCTACAATTTCGTGGTCGCCATCCCGGCGGGCGCCTCCAGCATCGACATCCGCCAGCGCGGCTACAAAGGGCTGATCGGAGACGACAACTACCTGGCCCTGAAGAACAGCCAAGGCAAGTACCTGCTCAACGGGCACTTCGTGGTGTCGGCCGTGGAGCGGGACCTGGTGGTGAAGGGCAGCCTGCTGCGCTACAGCGGCACGGGGACCGCAGTGGAGAGCCTGCAGGCCTCGCGGCCCATCCTGGAGCCCCTGACCGTGGAGGTGCTCTCCGTGGGGAAGATGACGCCGCCCCGGGTCCGCTACTCCTTCTACCTGCCCAAGGAGCCCCGGGAGGACCGGGCCTCGCCGCCCACGGACCCCCGGGCCCCCTCCGTGCTCCACAACAGTGTCCTCAGCCTCTCCAATCAGGTGGAGCAGCCGGACGCCCGGGCCCCCGCGCGCTGGGTGGCGGGCAGCTGGGGGCCGTGCTCGGCCAGCTGCGGGGGCGGCCTGCAGCGGCGGCCCGTGGACTGTCGCGGGCCCCCCGGGCAGCGCGGAGCATCCGCCTGCGACACCGCCCACCGGCCGGCGGACACGCGCGCCTGTGGGGAGCCCTGCCCGGCCTGGGAGCTGGGCGCCTGGTCCCCCTGCTCCAAGAGCTGCGGCCGGGGCTTCAAGAGGCGTCCGCTCAAGTGCGTGGGCCACGGAGGGCGGCTGCTGGCCCGGGACCGGTGCAACCTGCGCCGGAAGCCCCAGGAGCTGGACTTCTGCGTCCTGAGGCCGTGCTGAGCGGAGCGCTCCGCCGCTTAACTCTGCAGCCCCTCGCGCTGCTGCCTCCGGGGCGGCCACGGGCAGAGGGCACTGGGCGGGGCCCAAGCCGCGAGGCCACCCACATCCAGGGACAAGGACCTGGGCCGGGAAGCTAAGTCACTAAGGCACAGTCTACCTCACGCCCGGCTCCTCCGGGGCCAGCCTCGGGGTGAGGCTGCGAGGTGCTTGGAGCTGGGCAGGAGGCACCGGGCCCAGTCTCCCAGGGACCTGGAAGATGGGCGCCTCCCAGCGGAACTTCAGGGACCTTGGCCCCCGTCAGGGAGGCCGCAGGCTGCTGGAAGAGCCAAGGCCCGGCAGCTTGGCGACTTCAGGGGGCCCCAGGGCTCTGAGCCGTCTCTGAACAAGGCAGGATTTTATGGTGCTTTCAGCCACTTTCTTTTCTGACTGATGTGGACTGAACAGTGAAAACTGGCTGGGGGTGGGCAGAGCTGAGGGGCAGGGGGCAGGTATAGCTGGAGCCTGGGCCGCTCCATTTGGGGTGAGGTGTGTGGGGGACAGTCCCAAGTTCCTCATCTTCTTTCCACTCTCGGCCATCCCTTAAAGGGCCACCTCCTCTCCCTGTGTCGTAGTCTTCAGACTAGTGGGAGGGCTTCTGCATAGGTGTCCTCTGGGTCTTTGCAGGTGGAGGTAGGCGGTCAGTAAGGAGACTTGTCTTCTTCAAGAGGGATCCGACCATCAAAAAAAAAAAAGATGCTGGGGTGATGGATTCTGTGCCCGAAGCAGGGAGTTTGAGGAGAGACCTAGAGGGTTCTACTGTCACTGGGGCTGGGTCTGAGCTTTGCAGGAATGTCTTCCTAGGATGGGGAGGAGGGGGCCCCAGTTCTGATGGCTTCTTCCTCCAGGGAGCCAGATATAAGTCAGGCTGTTACCTTAACCCAGCATTGCCACAGTCCTGATCCCATTAGGGGGACGTGGGACATGCCCAGAAGGGCCAGGTGCTGAACAAACAAGTAGGCACCGTCCAGACAGCTACATGCAGTCTTGCCTGGGGCCTGTCACGTTGCATCACAGGCTGTAGTTTCTGCAGTTGGATAACGGGGTTCACTGTTTGCTACCTCAGGCTCTGCTCTCTGGGAACCCACCCTTGTCCCTCCCCGGGGTAGTGGGGACCCTGGTGCTTCCAGCAGCCCTGCTGTCCTCCCCTGTAGACTGAGCTGCCCAGACACAGAGATGAGCTTGGGTGCATGCTTCCTGCTCCCCTCAGCCCGCCACCCCCCGGACCTCCAAATGCGATGACAGGGTCTCTCTCTTCAGGTGCCATGGGGACAGGTTTCAGGAGACACCAGGAATCACTTAGCTGACCCAGGGGCCCTTGGCAGCCACCAGTAGGAACTGCTGGAGACTTGTCTATCTCGGAGACACGGTAGCAGAGTGGAAACCGGATGTTTCCTATAGCTCCGAGGGGGACGATGTTTTGGAGTTAGGGATTCTTTGGCCAAGCAGGGTATTTCTTGAGGGTGCAGCTACCCCAGCATGAAGACGGGAGATTCTGTTTCTGAGAGTAGGTAGTGAGTCCTGGACCTCGGTGAGGTGACAGCACAGCATTGCCTCCCCTGGGAAAGGCAGTCAGCCCTTTGATTTGGCTTCCCCTGATAGAATCCACAAACCAGCCGACCAGCCAGGTGAGCCTGGGATGGTGTTCTAATCCCAGTCTGACCCTGGCTGAGCCCTGAACACGTTCCCGCAGGGGACGAAGGGCAGGAGGATGTCAGAGGCTGGGCTGCAGCCACCCTTGAAGAAGGGAGCAAGGAGGAACCGCCCTCCCTGCCCGAGCGAACACTGGGGCTGCAGGGCAGAGGTGGACCCCCGCTAGCTGACGACAGCACCGCACCCTGTGCTTGGTGCAGCCCTCCTCGTCGAGGAGAGGGTGGCGCGGGGGCGTGCGGAAGGGGCGGGGACCGGGTGGGTGGGAAGGGAGGTGCCATCACTGGGGGCGCCTGGCCCCCAGGAGAGCGGCTTGATGGATCATTTCCAGGAGGGACAACTAACCTTGCTCCTGACGTAAGCTGGGTCTCAGCGCTCTTTCCTGTCGTGATGTTTTCCTTTTACCTTTTTTTTTTTCCTTTTTAAAAGAAGTACGAGCAAGACAACTTGGGAGGTGTGTCTTGTCTGGGACCATTTCACTAATCCAACCATACTCTCCAAGGCTGAGCAGAGACAAGCCTCAAGGCACAGTTTTCTGGTGATGGAGACAAAGTTAAGGTGGTCTCTCATGTCTGTGGAAGAAGAGGAACATTCTGGGGCTGCAGCAACCTCTTCCGAGGGGTATGGACCAGTAAGGGTCTGGGCTCAGGAGCCCCTGCCTCCTCTGCTCGTTGTGTGCACTGATTGCAGGATCTCAACCTCGTGGGCCTCGCCATGCTGGAGCGGGGGCAGGCGAGCCGAGGACGGGAGGAGGGGCCCGAGTGCCCCCAGCCTGGGCACTGGCTCCCGAAGGCACTAGACACTGTCGTTTACCGAGACCCCCTTGTGTTTTGTTCTTTTGCATTCCGTGTGTGTACTGCAGAAGGATGGAAGGACCTGGGTACTGGCTGGGCTCTGTATACTGTGTATACGTGGGAGCTGGCCGCTGCAGGGACAACGGCCTGCTCCCAATAAAGTTGTATTTAAGACCCGTGTCCTGCCTCTGTGACTTCATCTCATCCACACACACCTTCCCCAGATCTACTGAGCACCCACCATCAGCCAGCCTGTGGGCCCCTGTGTCGCGCAGCGCCCAGGCTGGCAAAGACACAGATGGTGACAGGTGTGGTGAGTGTGAAGAGGGGTCGGACTGGGGCCAAGAAGGAGCACTTGGGTCTGGGGGTGTGGGGAGAGGGGCCAGGGGGCACACCCTGCTGAGTGGCGGAGGGGATCCAGAGGAGCGGGTGTGCAGGTGGCCTGAGGGGGGCCTCTGGGGCTGGACCGAGGTCAGGGGGCCCAGCATGCTCCTGGGCACCTGCCTTAGGAGGGATCCCAAGTTTTCAGAGGGAAGTTTCATTCTGTTTGGAGAATATTCCCTTCTTCCTTGTTTTGTTTTGGTCGGACCACGTTAGCAGACGTATGGGCATGGCAGGGGCGTGACACATTTTAAAGGACATCCAACTAAGAGTCCAGACACTTGCCTTGGTCTCAGATCTGAGGTTGTCTGTGGAATCCCATTCCCTAATCTGCAGAGTGAGGAGGCAGATTTCCTGCTCCCTTAGGGCGTTTCCAACACTCACAGCCTGGGCTTCCAGGGGCAGTTACGGTTTACGCTTCGGTGGATGATTATTTGGTTTCAATTTGGGATTCAGAGATGAGTGACGGGTCTAAAGCGGGGGCTGGGACAAAGCTTTGGCACTTGATAGAAAGTCGTCGTGGAAGGAGTGGGGAGCCAGAAGGGGTTGCATGACTCTCTGAGCTAGTTGGAGGCCTGGACGGGATGTGGAGGGGCTGAGGGTTGATGTCTAAGCTGGCAGTCAGCAACGGTAAGATCTCTGTAAAATTACCCAAAACCTTGTCCCGTTTCGGGGGTTGTTATTTTTGGTATCCCTTCTGTTTTCCATCGTGGCAATCGCCAGCAAAAGCTTTGTGAGGAAAAGTTCCCATGGCTTGGTTTGGGGGTAAAGGAAAAACCGTTTCTCTGCCTACAACACTTTTGACACCAAATGCATGTGGTTTTTATTTTTATTTTTTTTCCTCTTGCCAACCAATTTTCCAACTCTCCGGGCACCAACTGGGTGTCGTATAGTTTAATTAGTTTCTGGAATTAGCATCAGTCTTCACAGGTTAAGAGCTCAGTCCCACAAGAGTGCCTGCACTTCAGATACATCACAAGTAATGCGTCCCCAGGATCCGCACACTTCTGACCTACTTGGCTACGAAGTTGAGGGTTCCCACGGTTCCCTCTCAGGCTTGATAATTTGCTGGAACGGCTCACAGAACTCAGGGAAACATTCACTGGTGTTTACTCGTTTATCATAAGGGACATGATCAAGGACACAGACGAAGAGTCAGACGAGGAGGTACATAGGGCGAGGTCCAGGAGGGTCCTGACGCAGGAACTTCTGTCCCTGTGGACTCGGGGTGTGTCACCCTCAGCATGTGGATGTGTTGACCAATCCAGAAGCTTCCCAACCACATAGTGTAGGGATTTTTATGGAGGTTGCCTCACATTGGAAACTGCAAGGGATTGAAAAGGAGCTCTGTACCAGGAACCAGCATCAAATATCAAAACAAAAAGATACTCCTAGCGCCTCTATCACTAAGGAAATTACAAGTGCTTTAGGAGTTGTGTGTCAGGAACCAGGGGGAAAGACCGATATATATTTCTTATTGTGTTGCAGCAAATAACAGAGGCAGGGGAGAAGGCTGGGTCCCACCCCGCAGTGGGTCTGGGGGCTCAGGAGCGCCCCCGGCAAGGTAATAGGGGCAGCGACTTACACTGAAACGTCGAAAGCAGACAAACCTGCCTGTGTTTGCAAGCTTTCTGCAGAAGGAAGGAGCAGTTTCCTAACCTCACTGGCCTTTAAAGAGAGGCAGGAACAATTTGCTTTGTAATTCCTCCTCGGGAGAGGAATGTCTTCTTGCCCCAGTAGAGAAAAAGCCTCTATGATTGCATAAAGGTCTCGACTCCCTGGGCCATGCTCCCTGTGCCCGGCGAGCCCTGGCTGTTCCCCAGCAGGCTGCGCTGGCACAGCCCACGGCCGCGTGTGTAACCCCACAGTCTTTCCATGGCCCTTGGCTTGTGCCCAGCCCTACCGGGTGAGTCAGGCCTGAAGCTGGCAGTCCTAGCAGCAAGTCCTAGAAGAGCCCAAAGTCTCCTTCAACCTCCCCAGACGCCACCCTCACTTGCCAGCCCACGTGGCCCGGAGGGGATTGCGGTGGCATCCTCACCGTGAGGCCCAAGTGGGAGGAGACCCCTTACCGCCTCCGTCGTAGGGCCCTGGAAGGGGAGGCTCCTCCCTGCCTGCATCACGGGGGCTCCGGCGGGAGGAGACCCCAAGCTGCGTGGGAAGCTCAGCTCCCCTTCACCTCCCACCCGGCAGCACCGCTCAGCCCCTGCATGCAGCTGGGAGGGCCTCGCATTGTTTTCTTCTGCGCTTAGTGGTCAGTAATGTAAATCACATTCCAGGCACTGGTTGGGATGTTGTTTAGGGAGATAACAGTCCCTGGCTTCCAGAGGCATTCCAAGGACGAAGCAGAGCTATTGGTTTCCAAAGGAGAGTGATCTTAGCAGAAAGGGCAAGATAGAGGGAGAGGATGAGAGAAGGGAATCTCCTCCTGAAAAGTGGGATTTGGGAAAATGGTGAAAGTATTGTGATGGCAAGTGCTTGGAGGTTGAGGTTTCAGCTGCATCCCTGAGCTGCCCCAAACAGTCCCCTTCTACAGCCCTCTCCCCTGTCCCCACCAGGGCCACAGTCCTAGGCAGTATATGCAGGGCTTTAGGCCAGCGCTCCCTGGAACTTCAGACCCCACGGGACTGGGATTCTAGACTCATCAGAGAGGACCTGTCACCACCACAGGTCGTCAAGCAGAGACCCCTGATGTGGTGCTGCTGGTGGTGAGCATTTTGAGGAAAGAGTCTTTGGGAGGCCTAAGGACATGTATCTGGGGGATGCCATGGCCCTGTCAAGGACCCTCCTGGGCCTGGGTCTGCAGAGCGTGGGGATCTGGCCCAGGCAGCAGGTACACACACACGGAGAGCAGGGCCTGGGGCCGGTCAAACACCAGGGAGTGATTCCCAGACGGAGGCTTCCCTGGGAACATGCGTCAGACCAGGAGGGGTGATGGAGCTTGTCTTCTCTGGAACTATGAGGACCCTGCTCCGTGCAGGCAGCGTTTAACCTACAAACACGGTCCCACTTGGTCTTCACAGCCACCCTCTGTGAGTTGATCAATCCAGCCTTCTAGATGCTGAAACTGGTCTTTCAGAATATGAGGTGACTTGTACAGTTACCCTGGCAAGTGGTGGAGCCAGGATTCAAGCCCAAGTTTGCTTCCTTCCAGAACTAGGCTCTTCCCTACTCCACTGTGCTTTAGGAGGCCTTGTCAGCCTCTTGGTACGGCAGGGAGACAATGACCTTTCTTCAGTGACCAGTGTCCCGTTCTTCTGCCCTCAAAGATTTCTTGGGATGACTGAGAGCATGTTCTTGAGGCAATGTTTTGTGGTTTCTAAAGGACTTCATAACACAACCCAAACATGCCCTGATTCCTATACAGGCAGACCTGGGAGATATTGCAGGTTCTGTTCCAGATCACCGCAATAAAGTGAATATCGCAAGGAATCGAGTTGCACGAAGTTTTTGGTGTCCTGGTGCATATAAAAGTTACGTTTACACTATTCTGTAGTCTATTAAGGGTGCAATAGTATTATGACTAAAAAATGTACATGCTTAGATTAAGAAATACTTTATTGCTAAAAAATGCAAACCGTTGGGACTTCCCTGGTGGTCTAGTGGGTAAGACTCTGCGCTCCTAGTGGGGGGCAGTGGGGCCCGGGTTCGATCCCTGGTCGGGGAACTAGATCCCACGTGCCACAACTAAGGAGTCCATATGCCGCAACAAAGAGTCTGCATGGTGCAACTGAAAAGACCCTGCATGCTGCAATGAAGATCCCGCGTGCCACAACTAAGACCTGGCACAGTGAAAGAAAGAGAGAGAGAGAGAGAGAGAGAGAGAGAGAGAAAGAGAGAGAGAGAGAGAGAGAGAGAGAGAGAGAGAGGAAGAAAGAAAGAAAGGAAGAAAGAAAAAAACTAAAAAAAATTTACTAAAAAACAAAATGCTAACCATTATCTGTGCGAGTCGTAATTTTTGCAATACTAACATCAAAGATTACTGTCACAGACCACCATACCAAATATCAAAATTGTAATGAAAAAATTTGATACACTGTGAGAATTACTGAAATGTGACACAGAGACACGAAGTGAGCAAATGTTGTCGGAAAAATTGTGCTGATAGACTTGCTCGACACAGGATTACCACAAACCTTCAATTTACAAAAATGCGATATCTGCGAAGCATAATAAAGAGAGGGGCGCTGAAAGGAGGTCTGCCTGTAACCTCTCCTAACAGGAAACCCATGCACTTGACTGCCTTCTTGGTATGTTTCCCAGGGGAGCGTTTTCTGAGCTTTTTTAGGGCTGGCATTTGGCTCTTGGAAACATTCTGCCACCAAATGAACCTAGAGTTCAGAGAAGCCCCAGAAGTCTCAGCTGGTTTGAGCTACTTTGAGTCAAAGGAGCAGAAAAGAACGATGAGATGTGAGTAAAACTGGCAAGGGAGTCCGGCAACCCCCATGACTCTTTATTTTCCCTGAAAACCTGGCAGGGAAAAAAAAAAACAAACCCAGAATTTTTTTTTTCATTTTTTTCCCTTAAAATAATTATTAAATATTTAAGTCATACACAAGGAAAAAAGAATATAAAATAAAGCGTAGGTGCTAATCACCCGGTGTAAGAAATAACACATCACCAGCAGAGTCGAGGCCCCCTGGGGATGCCTGCCCTTTCGTGCCCCTCCCCACCTCTGCCCAGGGTAGAGGTGGAGCAACCATTACCTTGAATTTGGTGTTTATCATCCCCGGCCATTCCTTCATTGTCTCACTACATGTTTCTGTATCCCCAAACAATGCCTAGTTTGCTTGGTGTGCTTTTCAACCGTCCATTCCGGGTAGCATGTGCATTTACCTGCAGGGACCTGTGTTCTTCAGCCTCTTACCTTCTTTGCTTAACGTTCTGCCTGTAGGCGTCATTCACGTGGGTACGTGCAGTTCTAGTTCGCTTGCTTTTCAGTTTGGTATATGATTTCATTATTTAGATAGGAATGATGGACGTTTAGGTAGTTTCCAGAATCCTGCTGATACAAACAATTCTGCTGTGAAGATTCCTGTACATATTTTCCAGAGCATGTATTATGTGAGAGATTTTAGGGGTGGAATTTCTGGGCCGTAGAATATTTGCATCTTCAACCTTATTATGAGCTATTTCCAAATTGTTCTCCAATGTGATTTTACCAGGCCCAGTTTTCCCAATTTGCCTTACTATTTTTCAGGGGCTGCCTTACCCACCAACCAGGGTTGCTTCTTGACCCACTACCTGTTGGGTAATGATTCACCTGTCTCCAATTTCTTTCTCTTTTTCTCACCCTCTGGTTCCAAGGATTCCAGCAGGAAATAGGCACACTCAACTTAGGATAATTTGAGGAGAGAGTTAAATAAAGAGCAGGTTACAAAGGTGTGGGCCAGGGTGGGGAAAACCCAAGGGCTTGTGCAGCAACCCAGGTAGTAACTGTTGGGCTTAGTTTCCACACCCCCTGAAAGGTGAGGGGAGAAAGGTGGTGAGGACCAGAGTTAGGCAGCTCTTTGTAGACACGGCAGCCAGATACGTGCTGAGACTTTTGATTGGGGGACACAGCTTCAATTGCTTTAACTATGAAAGAGGGAATAACGGTACTTACCTCTGTGTGAATCAGTGGACTGATGTGCCCAGCACAGTGCCTGGGCTGTAGCAAGCACTCAGTAAATGCCATTAGTTATTACTCTCAACCTGGAGTAAGTTGCACTGCCTCCAGAATTCTCAAAGAATTTTCGTAGCTGTTATTTCCCAATCTGTGTTGAAATATGAGTGGCTTAAGGTTATTCCTTTCATAGCTGTGTCCCTGACATTTTGAAAAATAGGAAATGTGTCATCTCCACTTTCTGTACTTTGCTGGGACTCTGACCACTGCCTTTTCTCTAGCACCTCAGGAGCCAACATGGTTCCAGCTTCCTAGACATTGCAGAGCTATTTCTGGGGGATGACTCTCCAAGGTTCTGAAGAATGAGTTTCTCAATCTTTCCCCCAATTTTTATAATGAAACATATCAGACATACAAAACTGGAAAGAGTAGAGTTATCCTTTGCTTAGAATCTGTGATTATTATTTTACTGTATTTTCTTCATCTCTTTCATCGAGAGACCTTTTTTGTCAAACCATTTGGGAGTTGCATCCTGACCCTTCACCCCTAAATACTTCAGCTGCATTTCCTGAGAATAAAGATTGTCTTCTACAGTCCACTATAAACATGATACCATTATCATACCTAAGAAAATGAACAGTTCCGTGTCAGCATCTGATATCCAGTCCATATTCGCATTTCCCCAGTTGTTGCAAGAATGTCATTTATAGGATTCAGTCAGGCTTCTCACCTGGAATTTCATTCTCTGGTTGTTTCCTCACGGTGCCCTCTGACCTGTCCCATTTCCCCCTGTATTCCCCGCGTGGCTCTCATGCTGTCCCTGGCGTCCAGGGGCTCGCAGTTCCTGGTGTTCCACTGTTGGTGAAGCTGCTGGGTTACTTGGTCTCCTTGACTCTGTTTTAGATGCCTTGAGGACATTCACGCTCTCTGTCATCCGTGGAGTGGAGTTCAGCCAGCCATCTCCCCTTCAGTTCCCCTGCTCTTCACTGAAGTCCAAGGTCCCTCTCTCCTTTTCACATGTGCATTTTTTTTTTTTTGCCCCACCGAGTGGCTTGTGGCATCTTAGTTCCCCGACCAGGGATCGAAGCCGTGCCCCCTGCGGTGGAAGCGTGGAGTCCTAACCACCGGACCGCCAGGGAAGTGCCATCTCCTCGATCGTCAATACCCCAAGACGCTGTTAAGGTGAAATAATAGGTGTGCACCTACTCCTATGAAAGGCCTTTCATATGTCCTCAGTTTTAAGTGGGTCATTTCAATTCAGTGATTCACTCATTTACCTGTATATCTGCCAGGTATCGGGCACCAGGCACTGAGAATATCTAGAATATTCTTTTCTCTGCTTCCTTTTGCTGCTTCTGTGCTGGGTTCCTCTGCTCTGTCTGGCTGTTGCCCTCATGAGTTCGTCTTCCTCCTTTGGCCCTTAAATGCTGCTCCAGTGCAGCCCTCTGCGCAGCTCATTTCACACGCTCCCCTCCCTCCCCCTGCATCACGCGCTCTCCGGTTGCTTCAGTTAAAACCGGCGCAGGGATGGCTCCTGAGTCTGCATTCTAAACCTCCCCCGGGCCGGTGCTCGCCAGACTCTCCCTGGCAGGGACCCCACATCTCATCACTCACTAGTCACATGACTTAATTCCACCTCCCAGATGTCTTTAAAGCTGTCCCCTCCGTTCCCGTCCACGGCTGCTGCCTTAGTGCAGGCCAGCATCACGTCTCATCCGGGAAATGTCAGGAGGCTGTCCCCCATCCTCTGTGGTTTCAGATTCATCCCCTTTCAGTCCTTCCTCCAGGAATGACTTTCAGCCTCGATAGTAGATGGCCCACTTTGCGCTCTCCCGGCAACTCCGTGTCCTTCTGACACTGCACTAGTGGTTTGTCTGTCTCTTCAGTTATACTCTGAGGACCTCGAGGGTGGGCCCTAATTGACCTTGCACTTGTGCTTGGCACACAGCCATAATATAACAGTAATAGCCATCCCTCAGCATTAACCATATACGAGGGTTCTGTTAGGGGCTTTGCTTGTATTATTGTATTTATTCATCATACGAACATCATGCGTGATGTTAAATAACTGTGCCCGTTTGCATATGAAGAAGCTGACGGCCTAAGACGTAAAGGACCCAGTATGTGTTCTCCCAACTTCTAAGTGGCAGTCAGGTCTCCATGCTCCATATTTACTGAATGAGTTATAGAACAAAACCTCTTGTGCTGGCTCTCAGGAGGCTCACATTTCACCGGGGGGCCAGGCGGATGACTGTGATGTAGAGTGGGAAGGGCTATACTCGAGGTATGTGTTAGGTCTACGGGATTGTAGAAGAGGAAGTTGCAGTGATAACTTTCAGAGGATCTGGGAAGACCTCACAGAGGAAATGATGCCGGAGCTGGGTCTCGAAGAGTGAATAGAATTTGCTAGTAGCTAAGGAGGGAAGGCGTTCCTCACAGTGGGGTCAGCATGGGCAATGGCACGAGAGTGTCAGGAATGGAAGTACTTGCTATGGTTGGACTCCAGAGTGCTTGGGGTGGAGTGGTGGGAGATGAGGCTTGAAGGTTGGGCTGGGGTCTCATCATGAAGGCCCTTCATGCCACCTTAAGGAGTTTGTGCTTTGTTTGGTGGGCAGTGGAGAGCCATGGAAAGATTTAAAATCAGATATTGAACTCAGATCAGATTTTAATCAGCTCACAACTCCGGTGAACTTGAGCAAGCATGGATTAGGATAGGAAAAGACTGTTGGCAAAACACAAAGTAAGAGGCTCCGGCAATCTTCCAGATTCAAGACCACGAAACCTAGACTAGGGCAGTGTAAGAGGATTGGAGAAGATGACATAAATTCTAGAAATGTATACGGTTAAGGGTGAGCTGGTCTTGAAAACTAACTGCGTACAGAGTATGACAAGGAAAGAAGTGTCAGAGGAAAGTGCAGATTGATGTTTTCCCTGTCAGTGACTTCCGTGCTTCACACAGGAATTGTACAATGAGGTCATTCTCTGACACATGGATATGACCATGGAACAAGGGGAGTGGAAAGTGGAAATTCTTGATCTCCTGTCTGGATTAAGTTTTGAAAATATAGTACTGCCAGGATTCAGAGGGATGGGATGAATGACAGTTTTCTTTTCTCCTGTTGCCCCTTACTCCCAGCCACACCTTCTTACTAACTGCCTTAGTTCCTGCAATCACATCCCCCTCCCTCTAATCTTACTATTCTGTGGTTAGCTTGGCACTGAGAAAACATACAAGGAGACATGGGAGGGTGAAAGGAAAAGGAAAGAGTAATCAGAGGAAAAGACAGTGAGATAGTTGACTATCTTTTCTTCCACATACAGTTGAAAGCAACTGTATGGTATTTCAAATGTAATTCAGCATAGGTCACATAAACAGATTTATTTTTTAATATACCCCCTGTATCTTTCCATTAACCATACACAGTGCATAATATATTTCAATACACATCTCTCAGGATGGGAATAGCGGGAACATATGTTAACAGAGTTATATTAACTCTAGGGACAACACCACTGGGTTACGAGATATTATGTCTCCATATGGTACCCATAAATGATCCTGTGGCTTTAATGTGTAACACACTCTGCTTTGGATTGGCAAATGGATTGGAGTCAGGCTGAGAAAAATGAGAATCTTCCGGATGAGAAGGTTTATGTACTGCTCTGGGCAAGAAAACCTTCTTAAAAGCAAACTGGGTAAATCAATCTCCTTGCTGCCCAATCTCTATCTAAATGAAGATCCCAATGGTTAGGCCACTGCTATTTTCTCCCCACCATGCTGGGAAAGTCTGACACATGCCTATTGCCTTTGAGATAATTAGATAAATACCTAACTGCTCAAAGGGAAAGTCTCTCCATCAGTCTAGGGCACTATGTCTGAGCCACTTTGCTCTTATTTCTTCAAAAGTCACCTATCTACACATGGCTCTGGTAGCCTGGGCAGTCATGGCCTGAGAGTCAAGAGACCCAATCTTCTTTCTAGGCTATGCTACCACCAGGTGACTTTCTGCAGGTGACTTGTATTTTCTCGGTGTCCATTTCCTTTTTAGATGAGGCATTCAACTTAGTCAGTAATTTCATGGTCCCTTTCAAGCTTTAAGACTCATCAATTCCATAAATTGGAAATCTCAGCTCCAAGGGGATTTTCAAAAGCTTTTGTCTGTCACTTTTTCTGAAACAAAAAAGATGTATTTTTCGGCTTTATACTTTGGAAATTTCGATGCTTCCCCACTTTTTTGGTAAGTGTCTCATCCGAAGCATGCCTACTTACTCTTCCATCTGCAGGTAGCCCTTGGAAGGAGAATAAATATTTAAGAAATCTCACTGCAACATAGGTTTGCTACTGCCTCTGGGGTTTTCTTAGTCTTTTTTTTTTTGCGGTACGCGGGCCTCTCACTGCTGTGGCCTCTACCATTGCGGAGCACAGGCTCCGGACGTGCAGGCTCAGCAGCCACGGCTCACGGGCGCAGCTGCTCCGCGGCATGTGGGATCTTCCCGGACCGGGGCACGAACCCGTGTCCCCTGCATCAGCAGGTGGACTCTCAACCACTGCGCCACCAGGGAAGCCCCTCCTTAGTCCTTCTTGGCTTTTAAAGTAGTTTTGGATGTCATGGACTAGGAACGTGATATTAAATATTTCCATTTCTTCCCTCTACTTATCAAACCCATACCTAGACACAAAAATCTGTTTTAAACTCTGCACTGCTGCCTAGTGGGTAGCTCTCATCACAGCATTCTCTTTATACTGGGCCTTGGGGAGAGAAACCTGGACACCTTTTGGAAAGTGGGATAATAATAAGGCTGCTGCCGCTAATAATGGGGTTTTTTCTACATCCCACCCAGGCACTGTTATGTCTTTATATGTTGTATATGTTGTGTGTGTTTATAGCTTATAATTATTTATATGTTACATGCGGTCTACCTTCACAGCAGCTTGATGGATAATAGAACAATAAAGTTAACTATTATTCCCCTTCTGCAGATTAGAAAACTGACGTTGGTTAAGTGACAACTAGGTTGGTAGGATTTAGGGCTAGAAACAGTGAGAATCGTTCCTCCCGGGTCTCTGATCTCACAGAAGTTCTCAACAGCCAAGTTTCTGTCTCAACTGTTGTCTCAGGCATCAGAAGAGAAGGGGTTTATTCTTGGACAGTGCCTTCAGTTTAGTCTGATAACTGTCTGTTGTAGTGTGTGCTTGGAGCTTTACAAGAAAGAAGCCCAGGAAATGGTCCTTGCCCTCGAAGGGCTTATAGTCCAGTTCAGAGAGCTCTGCATAGTCTTAGGGAATAAATAAACAGTGCAGAGTGGTCCGGAGGAGAGGAGGAGTTGGAGTGGGTGAGGACAGCCCAGCTTGAGTCTGGAGGCTGGAGAGGGATGGGACGGGACAGAGTGTGCATGGAGTGGAAGGTCATCATCTCGAGGCAGGCACTGCGCCCTTCCTTATTCTTTTTTCTCCTCTTTCCCCCTTTTCCGTATTTATCATTTTCTCACCAGAATCCAGGAATGTGGAGTATGAGACATAGACTCTGCACTCAGAGGGCTCACAGTCAAAGGGAGCGACTGTGTGATTAGCCTGAGTAAGGGCAGTAGCAGGGGTAGTGAGGTCTCTGCAGAGGCAGAGGTGCTGTGCCGGAGAGGGGCGGTGGGAGAGGGTGGATAAGAACCGGACCTTGAGCCCTCACCCGGAAAGCTGGGGCTTTATTCTGAGCCACAGACATGGCGAGTCTGGTTTCTGAACAGGGACTAGCATTCTGAAATCACATGGCATTGACTGTTTTTAAGAAAGAGAAATGAGGAGAGGAGAGAAGAATATAGACTTATATGCTTTGTGCCAGAAATGAGTCTCTGTTGTTAACACGTTGAACTCTTTGAAGCCAACTACAGGGAATTCTCCAACATGGCTATGCCGCTGCCTCTCTCCACCGGCAGCTGCTTCTCGAGGGATTTGGCAACGACAGCTGAATTGACCTCTAGTGTCACATGGCTTCCTAGGTCTTCGTGTGGCCTCTGTGAGTTTAAGAAATTGCATAGGAACTCAAGGGACGAAGAGCTGGAGCTGGAGACAGAGCAGCCTCCTTGACTTTGGTGAGGCTGAGGGCTTCTGTCGTCCTCCTGGAGTTAAGCCTGTGCCTGACTCTTTTTCTTTTTAGCTCCTTCTCTATGAAAAAGGTCCAATGCAATCCGAAAAATGAAACGGGCAACATAAAAGGGGGAGCGGGAAGCCAAGTGAGTGCAGAAAAAGAACAGTGAATTACTTAACAAACTACATGCATGCAAAACTCAAAGCTCCCGGGCGATAGGTACTGACTTACAAAACATGCTTCTTAGTTGACATGAGAACTCTTCCTTGATGAATTTAACCTATGGAAACACTCAATCATAAACGTGCAAGAATATTCCTAGGGATATCCAGTATAGCACCGTGTGTAATTGAAAAGGAAGAAAGAAGAAAGAAAGAAAGAAAGAAAGAAAGAAAGAAAGAAAGAAAGAAAGAGAAAGAAAGAAAAGAAAGAAAGAAAGAGGGGAAGGAAGAAAGAGAGAGGGGAAGGAAGGAAGGAAGGAAGAAAACAAGGGAGGGAGGCCTTAGATTCCTACAAAAAGAGAACTATTTAAATCAATTGTGGTACATTTGTTAAGAAGAATTCCATGTGGCAGATGAAAAGAACTGTGATAAAGCTGTGTATTAGTTTTCTGGGGCTACCATAGCAAGTACCACAGACTGGGTGCCTTAAGCAATTTTTTTGTTTTTAACATTTTTATTGGAGTATAATTGCTTTACAGTGGTGTGTTAGTTTCTGCTTTATAACAAAGTGAATCAGCTATACATATACATATGTTCCCATATCTCTTCCCGCTTGCGTCTCCCTCCCTCCCACCCTCCCTATCCCACCCCTCTAGGTGGTCACAAAGCTCTGAGCTGATCTCCCTGTGCTATGCGGCTGCTTCCCACTAGCTATCTATTTTACGTTTGGTAGTGTATATATGTCCATGCCTCTCTCTCACTTTGTCACAGCTTACCCTTCCCCCTCCCCATATCCTCAAGTCCATTCTCCAGTAAGTCTGTGTCTTTATTCCTGTTTTACCCCTAGGTTCTTCATGACATTTTTTTTTTCTTAAATTCCATATATATGTGTTAGCTAATCCAATATGACTGGTGTCCTTATAAGAAGAGTAAAGGACACAGACAGGTACAGAGGGAAGACCCTGTGAGGACACAAGGAGAAGGTAGCTGCAAGCCAAGGAGAGAAGCCTGAGAAGAAAGCAACCCTGTTGACACCTTGATCTTAGACTTCCAGCCTCCGGAACTATGACAAAATTGCTTAAGGCTGAGTAATATAACATATCTTCCCTCTGTACCTGTCTGTGTCCTTTACTCTTCTTATAAGGACACCAGTCATATTGGATTAGGGACCCTAATGACCTCATTTTACCTTAATTACATCTTTAAATGTCCCATCTCCAAATACAGTCATATTTTGACGTACTGGGGGTTGGGACCCCACCATATGAATTTTGGGGGAACTCAATGTAGCCCATAACAAGATACACATACTCATATGGAAAGGTGTCTAGAATTGTTAAAAATAAATAAATTGAATATCAGTATAATAAGTATGATACCATTGTGAAAAAACTAGTATGTATGTAACAAATATGAATGTATGGGGACTTCCCTGAGAGTCCAGTGGTTAAGACTCCGTGCTTCCAATGCAGGGGGCGCGGGTTCCATCCCTGGTTAGGGAACTAAGATCCCACGTTCCACGCGAGGCGCGGCCAAAAACAATTGAAAAATATATGCATGTATGTACACCAAAAAACATTTGGAAGGATGTGTGTCAAACATTTAGGAGTGGAAATCTGTGTGAAAGAGGTGGGCATTGTGGTGAAGGGGAGATGGCTGTGTAACAATGGATTATGGGGATTTTTTCCCATTTATTTATTGTACGAACTTCATTTTTAATATGTTTACTTTGGGGATTAGCTTAGTGATAAAGAGCACAAATCCCTAGACTGGGGTTGTTTGACTCATGATTTGAGCACAGACTCAAATCCTAGCTTTGCCTCTTTGTAACTGCTTCTCTAAACCTCTGGGGATTTCTTTGTAATGGGGAAAATAATAATAAGATTTTTATGACAGTCACATTACATAATGAATGGGAAACATTAGGCACAGTACTTGGCACCTACTAAGACGAATGAATGTTAGCTATTTTTATTACCGTGTTAATAAAGAAAAAAAGCTCTCACTTGCAACTTGGGGTAAAGAGGTGTGTCCTTAACCCCGGAGTGCTGTTAATTGAATCTGGTTCAGTGGAACACGTTATTGAAAGTCTGCCGTGTATGCAAGGCGCTGTGATAAAATCTGCAGAGGAGCAACTCAGGTCAATGCCTGCCTGTGAATAGCTAACAAAAGGCAGACACAGCTTTGTCTACAAAATAACCTTAACTCACAGGAGTCTTGTGACTGCCTGAGGGAGAAACACCTATAAAGCACTTAGTAAGAATTCAGTATAAGACGACCATGGCTATTGTTATTACTGTCCTCTCTTTTGTAGTAAAATCGACTTGGAAAATTAAATTTAGAAGGCAGCTCAGGAAGGACAGATTCAGGGAGATTACTTAAGGGAAGTGAAATCAAGCCATGCACATTCTGGCCTGTTCCAGCCATCTCTAGAAGCAGATAGGAATACCTGTGATGGCTGGTCACTGTGTGTGGTCTACCCGGGTGAGGGGGATGGCGGTGGGGTGGGGATTGCTGACAGACTTCCTTTTTCTCTTTTTCTTTATCTTTTTTAACCTTTTATTTTATATTGGAGTAGAGCCAATTAACAACGTTGTGATGGTTTCAGGTGCACGGCAAAGCGACTCAGCCATGTGTATACATGTGTCCATTCTCCCCCAGACTCCCCTCCCATCCAGGCTGCCGCAGAACACTGAGCAGAGTTCCCTGTGCTGTACAGCGGGTGGTTGTTGGTTATCCTTTTTAAATATAGCAGTGCGGACGTGTCAATCCCAGACTCCCAATGTTCCTCTTTGGTCACCAAGCGCGTCTTTGTATATAGTTAGAGCTACTGAGACCACTGTCCCACCCTGAGAGACTGGCCTTTTCCTGGCACTTCCTCCACGCGAATGGACGCGTTCCTGAAGATTCTCGTTCCTCGCCCTGTGCCTTGGAGCACACTTTTTTCCGTGGCCCCCTGTTAGCCAGTCCTTGCTCAGGTGCACTGTGCTGGTCACCGCTCAGAAGTGACAGTGACGTCCCGGCACTGGGGCTCTTCCCTCTTGGGCTCATTCACAGTCCCGGGCTCGTCATCTCCGAGTGGGGCGCGTGCCCTTCCTGCCCGCTCTGCTCCCTGTGTGCCCCCTCCTCCTCCGCATCTGCGCCTTCGGACTCCTCCGTGTAACCCTACGGGGCTGGCTTATCAAGACCCACTTGACTGAAAAATAAAAAGGATATTTGGGATAGAAAAGGGGAGCAGTTCATTCCTCCTTTCCTTTGAAGGAAGTCTTGTGGAATTGGCCTTTGAGTGAAAGAGAACGTATATATATATATATATATATATATATATATATGTAGCCGTACGCGTAACTTTGCGTGAAAGAGAACGTATACGTACCCGTATGCGTAAACGCGTATATACGCATAGGCTTTGGGCCCGACGCCGGAAGTTGGGAGGGGTCCGGCCAACGGGCCGCAGGAAGAGGCCCAGGGAGTCAGCGGAGGGAGAGGGACGGAAGGCGGCGCATGCAGATGGAACCCTGGTCTCCAAGGCAACAAGCGACGGGGAAGCTCAGGTGAGTGGCCGGCGGTTGGGCTCACGCGCACACCTGGAGCAGGTGCGGGGCCTTGGGGAAGCCGGGCCGCGGAGCCGGCTTTCCGCTCAGGCTCCAGAGCCAAGCGTCAGGTTCAAGGCGGGTCTGCTACGAACATGTGTGACCTTGGCTCCTTATCTGTACCTGGAGGTGATAGCGGTACCTGCCTGGCAGGTTCGCCGAGTGGACTAGGTGAGATAACCTGGGAGAAGCACTCGGAATACTGAGTGCCTGGCGCTCTTCGTGTCGCCCGGTGCGCGCGGAGCGTGTGTGACGCAGGGCGCAGATAGCGGCGCGCGGCCGGCGGGGAGGGGAGGCGGCGACGGGTCACCCCCGCGGCTCCCGAGCCCCGCCGTGGCTTCCGGTCTCTCACGGCGGGTGTGACTCAGGCAGATTCTTAGGGGAAACGTCCCCCTCCCCACAAGGTCACTTTTCCAAGCCCCCAGGGTCGAGAGGGGCACCTCCTGAGCTTCAGGCATCAAGGGCCCTCTTTCTTTGTTGGATCCTGGGGGCCCGGCCGGCAGAGAAAAGTCCCTCGGCTGCTGGTGTCGCCGGATCAGAGCAGAGCCCCCCCTCGCCAGACAGGCGTTTCCCGAGAGGAGAAGGGGCCACGGCTGGCTCCCCGGGGCCTGCGTGGTGGAAATATGAAGTGAGACTTCCCTTGCACAGGGGAACCTGAGCCAACCCCGGCCCGGCTTATCTCTTTGCTCAGCGCAGTGTTTGTTTTAAGAAAATCAAAGCACGTTCCTCTTCTGCATTCTTCGAAGGGAGCGAGCTGGCTGCTGCCTGGGGAGGAGGGCTGCCGGGTGCCGAGGGGTCAGCTCACAGCTTCCCTCTCCTCGGTCCCCCTCGGGTCGTCCCCGTGCCCCTTCCTTGCGCAGCTAAGCGATGTGGCGTCATATTGCGTCAGAGGCCCCAGACTTACGGCTGTGCATCCTGCAGTCTCTCTGAATTTGGCTCTGGGAGGCGAGGCTGCCTGGAGTTCACCCACCTCTGAGGACCTCCTGGCTCCGCGGTCGCAGCCCTTCCCCTCCGTGCAGCTGTAGCCCCTCCTCCGCTCCAGGCTCTGCAACCCCAGGCTCCTCCTTGCTGGACCATCCCCCGTGACTCTAGCCTCTAGCTTCTAACTCACGAGTCTGCAGGCAGAGAGGCCTTGGCTGGACAGGAAAGTTATCCCTGCCGCCCTCCGATTTCTGCTGCTTCTCCTTTCTCCCATCCCAGACCCACAAGTGGTGGAGCGAAGGCCATGTTCTCCCTCCCCCGCTCCTGGGAGGGTCAGAGCCCCTGGTTTACCCCCCACCCCCACCTCCACTGAGGGTCAGGGTTTCTTATTGGCAGCCATTGAAGGGGCTGAGACCAGCTCTCCGAGGCCCACCACTGGATTGGGAACAAACAGCTCATTGTTTGAGGTGCTTTTAGGACCACTCAGAGTCCACTGGGTCACCGGGTGCTCTGGGCCAGAACTCAGACGGTGCCTGCGTGTGAACTCTGGAAGGCCACTTGGGGCTTCGGGGAGCCGAGTCACAGCAGCAGCAGTGAATGTGGGTAACCCGGGGAGTGCTTTACAGGGTTCAGATCGCTTTTCATGGCCAGAATCCTGCAGTATAAATTGCAGTGCGCCTAGGTTTAAACTTTTTTTTTTTTTCATTTTAAATATGGGTATTTTCAAACACACAAAAGCAGAGAGAATAGGACAGTGAAAGCCCAGGTACCTGGTCACCCAGATTCAGAAAGCCCTGACTTTCTGCTGCTGCTGTTTCCTCAGCGCTGCCACCCCCATGCCCAGTTCTCGCCTCTCTCTTTGCAGCACTCTCTTCTTTAACTTGCAAACAATTGATGACTTTTAAGATGAATTTGTCACATGGCCTTCTGCCACAGTCATTATGGTTTATTATCGTGGCTTTTCTTTTCTACTCAGGAGACATGATCTGTTTTAATAGAGAGCTGAATCCAATGGCAATTTATTGTCAGCAAGAGCAGCCCAACCTCATGCCAAATGGAAAATAGTAGTTTGAGGCGGGCATTTTCCGACACCCAGTCAGACAGCATTAAATAATGATGTGACTGGCCGATTTCGCAGCTGCGTGGGGCTGGTGGGTCGGCGGGGGGCTGGCTCCTACTGGAGCCCTTTCTGATCCTCCCCCAGAAGCAGGGCCTCCCTGGGTTAGAGGCCTGTCCGCAGCCTTGCTGGTTTGGGGAGGGGGCAGCTGAGGATGCTGCCCACAATGTTATTCATCCGCCTTTTAAAAGGACTGACACCCTGATTCCTGCAAAAGGCAGCTCCTAGAAAGGGTTTATCTTTCCCAATGTCGGTATGACCTTTTTTTCTGACAATGAGAGCTAAGAACGTTATCACATTTTGCTTTTTGCCTTGGCTACCAGGAAGCTTAGCACTCAATTGAGAGCCCACATGCAGTGACTGTTTCACCTATGGTTCTAGTTAACTTATCTCCCCCAATTCTTCTCTCCATTTCCGATTTCTCAATTTTGTCTTTATGTGCCTGGGGCTTAGGGGTTTTATTGTACCCACCCTTCAGTTTCACTCCTTTGAAATTAGGAGTGGTAGAAATTAAAAACAAAAGCAAACAATGCAACCTCACCTTCCCTGTGATCCTTGCCCACAGAGCCTTGTTTGTGAGAAGCCAAAGAAGTTAAAGTACTAGGCCCAGTTCACGTAGCAGGTGGTGCATACACACACACACACACATATATAAAATGCCTTTATACACACACACACACACACATACATACACACATATACATGTATATACAATGCCTTTACACTTTGTAATTTATGGTTTATACTTTTTTTTTTTTTTTTTTTCCGGTATGCGGGCCTCTCACTGTTGTGGCCTCTCCCGTTGCGGAGCACAGGCTCTGGACGCGCAGGCTTAGCGGCCATGGCTCACAGGCCCAGCCGCTCCGCGGCATTTGGGATCCTCCCAGACCGGGGCACGAACCCATGTCCCCTGCATCGGCAGGCGGACTCTCAACCACTGCGCCACCAGGGAACCATAGGAAACCCTATGGTTTATACTTTTAAAAGGGCTTCCTCATCGGGAGCAAATTGTCTCAGTTTGTCCTTGATTTATTCTTTCAACAAAGAACTCACTGCCCACTTTATCTGTGTCCTACTAGGCAGTATGGGGGGACAAATAAACGTAAAACAAACACGTGTCCTCAGGGAATTTACACTTTAATAGGGAATATCAGACATGTTCATCTAATTATAACACAAGATAAGAAATGTGGGAGTGTTTTAAATAAAGTTTTTAGGGGTTGAGAGGAGGGAGAAGTTATTTGAAGATGAACGAGGGCAGACTGTGTAGATGGTTGGCATTTAAGTTGATTTTTTTTTTGATGTGGACCATTTTTAAAGTCTTTATGGAATTTGTTACAATATTGCTTCTGTTTTATGTTTTGGTTTTTTGGCCCTGAGGCAAGTGGGATCTTACTTAGTTCCCTGACCAGGGATCGGACCCACACCCCCTGCACTGGGAGGTGAAGCCTTAATCACTGGACCACCTCAGAAGTCCCTAAGTTGATTTTTGAAGGCGAGGGAAGGCATAGATATAGACCCTCCTATCTTGCTATGACCTCCATGTTACAGAGGATGAAATCAGTGCAGAGAGGAAGGAAGTTTTCCCACATCACCCAGTTAGAAGTTATTACTGTTGTAACCACCCCATCTGCCTCTCCGTGTTGAAGCTGGTCCTGTGGCTTTAGGGCAACTGTAGGCTGGATTGAATTTGTTCGTAGGTGACAGTTATTTAATTCATGATATTTAAATTGTCAGAGCCCAAGCCTTGGTTTTTGGGGCAGTGCGTTTTTTTATTTGCAAGGGACAAAACATTATCTTGAGCTAACTTAGGGTAAAAAGTGGGAATGCATGGAGGCCACCAAAGTATCTCAGATCATTTAAGGAAGTGTTGAAGAACCAACTGGGGATCAGGGGCAGCTGGGACCGGGCAGGACATGTCACAAGGAGCCACTCTTTTGTATCTGTGGTTCTATCAGAGTGTCAGCCTACCTCCCCCCAACCTTCCTGCCCTCCCCAGCCTGTGCCCAACCTTCAGGGCTGAGCTTGAATTAGGAACTTGGGACATGGATGTCTTTTTCCCACGGATGTCTGCCCTTGCTCTGGTCTGATATAGAACTTATTCTTTGTCTGGCTCCTTTGAAAGCAATTGTATGTACCCCCTTCCTTCTGCCTGCCCTCCAATACCCCTCACAGTCCTGAAGGAGAACTGGCTTCACGTGGTTCTTAGGACAGGGCGCGGCAAGGCGGCCCCGACAGCTGGCATTTTGCATCCCCTGCTGCTATGACTTTAGGATCTGCCGTGTTCCATTTCTGGATCTCTTCAGCGCTCCTTTTGTCATTTTTTTAAATAAAAATTTTTATTTTGAGATAGCTGCAGATTTCAGGCAGTTATAAGAAATCAGAGAGAGCCCATGTGCCCTTTACCCAGTTTCCCCAATGATAACATCTTGCAAAACTGTACTGTAATATCACAACCAGGATACTGATGGTGATACAGAGCATTTGCAGCATCACTGGGTATCTTCATGCTGCCCTTTTATAGTGATTTCCCTCTCACTCTCATCCCCTCCTTAGCCCCTGGCGACTGCTAATCAATAGTTTGTTCCTCTTTGTTGTGAGTCGTATTCCATGGTATGGCCGTACTGCAGTGGGTTTCAGCATCTGGGCTGTTTTAAGTTTTTGACTAACACGAACAACCCTGCTATAAACATTTGTGTACAGGTTTTTGTGTGAAATGTCTTTATTTCTCTGGGATAAATGCTAAGAAGTTCAGCTGTTAGATTTATGGTAGTGGCATTTAAAAAAAATTAGGCATACTTAAAGAACTAGACATTTTAAAGTGCAGTATTAGGTTCACAGCAAAATTGAGCAGAGATTTCCCGTATATTCCTGGCCCTCTCGCACATGCATCCTCCCCACTATCAATGAGCCTACTTGACACAGCATTATTGCCCAAAGTCCACAGTTTATATTAGAGTTTACTCATGATTTTGTACATTCTATGAGTTTTGACAAATGTATATGGATCCACCATTAAAGTGTCACAGAGAGTATTTTCAGTGCCCTAAAAATCCTCTGTGCTCTACCTATTCATCCTTCCTTCCCTCCCTGCCAGGCCCTGGCAACCATTGATCTTTTCATTACCTCCATAGTTTTGCCTTTTGAGAATGTCATATACAGTAGTTGGAGTCGTACAATATGTAGACTTTTCAGATTGACTTTTCTCACTTAGTAATATGCATTTAAGTTCCCTCCATGCATTTTCATGGCTTGATACCTCATTTATTTTCAGTGCTGAATAATATTCCAGTGTCTGGTTGTACCACAGTTTATGTGGCCATTCACCTACTAAACGATATCTTAGTT
The DNA here is from genome assembly GCF_005190385.1 of Monodon monoceros. Classification (NCBI taxonomy): domain Eukaryota; kingdom Metazoa; phylum Chordata; class Mammalia; order Artiodactyla; family Monodontidae; genus Monodon; species Monodon monoceros. Next base: position 3,810,169 of record NW_021703784.1, on the reverse strand, counting down.
GCTTCCAAGTTTTAGCAATTATGAATAAAGCTACTATAAACAATCATATGCAGGTTTTTGTGTGTACACAAGTTTTCAACTTATTTGGTAAATACCAAGGAGTGGAATTGCTAGATCATATGGTAAAGTGTATTTAGTTCTGTAAGAAACTGCCAAAGTGTCTTCTGAAGTGACCGGCTGCACCATTTTGCATTCCTACCAGCAGTGAATTAGAGTTTCTGTTGCTCTACATCCTCACCAGAATTCGCTGTTGTCAGTGCTTTGGATTTTGGTCATTCTAATAGGTGTGTAGTAATATGTTGCCGTTTTAATGTGCAACTTCTTAATGACATGTGATGTTGAGCATCTTTTAATATGCTAATTTTCCTTCTGTATATCTTCTTTGGTGAGGTGTCTGTTCAGGTCTTTTGTCCATTTAAAATCAGGTTGTTCAGTTTCTTATTGTTGAGTTTTAAGAGCTCTTTGCATATGTTGGATATTAGTCTTTTATCAGATATATCTGTTGATATGATGAATTATATTAATTGATTTTCAAATGTTGAACCAGCCTTGCATATCAGGGATAAATTCCACTTAATCGTGGTGTATAATTCTTTTTATACATTGTTGGATTATATTTGCTAATATTTTGTTCCACATGAGCTTGAGAAGCATCTGTGTTCTTCTGTTGTTGAGTGACATAGTCTATAGATGTCAATTATATCTGGTTTATTGATGCTTTTGAGTTCAATATAGAGTTCAACTATGTCCCTACGATTTTCTGTCTTCTGGATCTGTTTCTGATAGAAGGGTATTGAGTCTCCAACTATAATGGGGGGGTTATCTATTTCTCTTTGAAGTTTTATCACTTTTTGCCACACGTTTTTGATGCTCTGTTGTGAGGTTCATTCACATTAAGGATTGTTATGTCTTCTAGGAAAATTGATCCCTATGTCACTATGTAATGCTCCTCTTTATCCCTGATTACTTTCTTTGCTCTGAGGTCTAGTCTGTCTGATATTAGTATAGCTGTGCCCTTTCTTTTGATTAGTATTAGCATGATGTATCTTTTTTTTTTTAACATCTTTATTGGAGTATAATTGCTTTACAGTGGTGTGTTAGTTTCTGCTTTATAACAAAGTAAATCAGCTATACATATACATATATCCCCATATCTCCTCCCTCTTGCATCTCCCTCCCACCCTCCCTATCCCACCCCTCTAGGTGGTCACAAAGCACCGAGCTGATCTCCCTGTGCTCTGTGGCTGCTTCCCACTAGCTATCTATTTTACATTTGGTAGTGTATATATGTCCATGCCACTCCCTCACTTCATCCCAGCTTACCCTTCTCCCTCCCCGTGTGCTCAAGTCCATTCTCTGTGTCTTTATTCCTGTCCTTCCCCTAGGTTCTTCAGAACCATTCTAAAAAAAATTTTAGATTCCATATATATGTGTTAGCATATGGTATTTGTTTTTCTCTTTCTGACTTACTTCATTCTGTATGACAGACTCTATAGGTCCATCCACCTCACTATAAATAACTCAATTTCGTTTCTTTTTATGGCTGAGTAATATTCCATTGTATATATGTGCCACATCTTCTTTATCCATTCATCTGTCAGTGGACACTTAGGTTGCTTCCATGTCCTGGCTATTGTAAATAGAGCTGCAGTGAACATTGTGGTCCATGACTCTTTTTGAATTATGGTTTTCTCAGGGTATATGCCCAGTAGTGGGATTGCTGGGTCGTATGGTAGTTCTATTTTTAGTTTTTAAGGAACCTCCATACTGTTCTCCATAGCGGCTGTATCAGTTTACATTCCCACCAACAGTGCAAGAGGGTTCCCTTTTCTTTACACCCTCTCCAGCATTTATTATTTGTAGATTTTTTGATGATGGCCATTCTGACCAGTGTGAGGTGATACCTCATTGTAGTTTTGATTTGCATTTCTCTCATGATTAGTGATGTTGAGCATCCTTTCATGTGTCTGTTGGCAATCTGTGTATCTTCTTTGGAGAAATGTCTATTTAGGTCTTCTGCCCATTTTGGGATTGGGTTGTTTGTTTTTTTGATATTGAGCTGCATGAGCTGCTTGTAACTTTTGGAGATTAATCCTTTGTCAGTTGCTTTGTTTGAAAATATTTTCTCCCATTCTGAGGGTGGTCTTTTGGTGTTGTTTATGTTTTCCTTTGCTGTGCAAAAGTTTTTAAGTTTCATTAGGTCCCATTTGTTTATTTTTGTTTTTATTTCCATTTCTCTAGGAGGTGGGTCAAAAAGGATCTTGCTGTGATTTATGTCATAGTGTTCTGCCTGTGTTTCCTCTAAGAGTTTTATAGTGTCTGACCTTACATTTAGGTCTTTAATCCATTTTGAGTTTATTTTTGTGTATGGTGTTAGGGAGTGTGCTAATTTCATTCTTTTACATGTAGCTGTCCAGTTTTCCCAGCACCACTATTGAAGAAGCTGTCTTTTCTCCATTGTATATTCTTGCATCCTTTATCAAAAATAAGGTGACCATATGTGCGTGGGTTTATCTCTGGGCTTTCTGTGCTGTTCCATTGATCTATATTTCTGTTTTTGTGCCAGTACCATACTGTCTTGCTTACTGTAGCTTTGTAGTATAGTCTGAAGCCCGGGAGCTTGATTCCTCCGGCTCCGTCTTTCTTTCTCAAGATTGCTCTGGCTATTCAGGGTCTTTCGTGTTTCCATACAAATTGTGAAATTTTTTATTCTAGTTCTGTGAAAAATGCCATTGGTAGTTTGATAAGGATTGCATTGAATCTGTAGATTGCTTTGGGTAGTATAGTCATTTTCACAATGTTGATTCTTCCAATCTAAGAACATGGTATATCTCTCCATCTGTTTGTATCGTCTCAAATTTCTTTCATTGGTGTCTTAAGAGTTTTCTGCATACAGGTCTTTTGTCTCCTTAGGTAGGTTTATTCCTAGGTATTTTATTCTTTTTGTTGAAATGGTAAATGGGATTGTTTCCTTAATTTCTCTTTCAGATTTTTCATCATTAGTGTATAGGAATGCAAGAGATTTCTGTGCATTAATTTTGTATCCTGCTACTTTACCAAATTTATTGATTAGCTCTAGTAGTTTTCTGGTAGCATCTTTAGGATTCTCTATGTATAATATCATGTCAAGCATGATGTATCTTTATTCATTTACTTTTAACCTATATGTGTCTTTATACTGAAAGTGGGTTTCTTATAGACAATGTATAGCTGGGTCCTTTTTTTTTTTTAAATCCACTGTGACAATCTCTGTCTTTTAATTGATATATTTAAACCATTGACATTTAGTGTGATTACTGACATAGTTGGATTAATCTCTGCCATATTTGTTACTGTTTTCTATTTGTTGCCCTTGTCTTTGTTCCTGGTTTTGTCTTCCACTCCTTTCTTGTCTTTTGTGGTTCTAATTGAGTATTTTATGATTCCATTTTCTCTCCTTTCTTAGCATATCAGTTATACTTTTTTTTAAACTTCTTTTAGTGCTTGCCTTAAATTTTGAAATACACATTTACAACTAATCCAAGGCCACTTCCAAATAACATTATACTGATTCACAGGTACTGCATGTACCTTATAATAACAAAGTTACCCTAGTTCTTTCCTTTCATCCCTTGTATCTTTGCTGCCATTCATTTCACTTATACATATGCATAAATAATACACACACACAGAAGCATACACAATTGAATACATTGTTGCTATTATTATTTTGAACCAACTGTTATCTGATCAATTAAGAATAAGAAAAATAAAAGTTTTATTTTACCTTTACTAATTTTTTCTCTAATGTGCTTCCTTTCTTTATATAGGTCCAAGTTTCTGACCTATATCACTTTCCTTTTCTCTGAAGAACTTCTTTTAACATCTATTTCAAGGCAGGTCTAGCAACAAATTCCCTCAACTTCTGTTTGTCTGAGGAAGACTTTATTCCTCTTTACTTTTGAAGGATAATTTCACAGAGTACAGAATTTTAGGTTGGTCATTTTTTCTTTTCAATACTTTAAACATTTTACTTCATTTTCTTCTTGCTTGTATGGTTTCTACTGAGGAGAATTCAGATGTAATTCTTATCTTTGCTGCTCTAAAGGTAAGGTGTTTTCCTTTGTTTTTTTTTCCCCTGGCCGCACTGTACCGCATGGGGGATCTTAGTTCCCTGAAGAGGGATAGAACTGCGCCCTCTGCAGTGGTAGCGCAGATTCTTAACCACTGGACCACCAGGGAAGTCCCTAAAGGTAAGGTATTTTTAAACCTTACCTCTGTCTTCTTGAGACGTATTTTATTTTAATCTTTGATTTTCTGCACTTTGACTGTGACATGCCTAGGTGTCTTTGTTTGTTTGCTTGTTTTTGCATTTATCCTGCTTGGTGCTCTCTGAGATTTTTGGTATTGTGGTTTAGTGTCATTAATTTTGGGGCAAAAAAATATCTCAGTCATTATTGCTTCAAGTATTTCTTCCGTTTCTTTCTCTTTTTCTTTTCCTTTTGGTATTTTCATTACATGTATGTTATACTTTTTGTAGTTGTCCCAAAGTTCTTGGATATTCTGTTCTTTTTTTTTTTTTTTTTTCCCAGTTCTTTTTCTTTTTGCTTTTCAGTTTTGGAAGTATCTATTGAAATATCCTCAAGCAAAGAGATTTTTTCCTTAGCCATGTCCAGTCTACTGCTGAGTCTTTCAAAGGCATTCTTCATTTCTTTTACAGCATTTTTGATCTCTAGCATTACTTTTTCTTTCTTCCTTAGAATTTCCATCTCTCTACTTACATTGCTCATTTGTTCTTGCATGCTGTCTGCTTTATCCATTAGCACTTTTAGCAAATTAATCATAACTGTTTTAAATTCCTGGTCTGATAATTCCAATATTCTTGCCATATTTGAGTCTGGTTCTGATGCTTACTCTGTCTCTTCATACTGTATTTTTTGCCTTTTAGCATGTCTTGTAATTTTTTTCTTGATGGCTGTATATGATGTAAAAGAAACTGGTAAATAGACCTTTAGTAATGTGCCAGATATTGGAGGGGGGAGGGAGGCTTTCTATAGTCCTGTGATTAGATCTCAGTCTTTTAGTGAGACTATGTCTCTGGAATGTGAACCTTACACATGCTGCTCAGTTTTTTTCACCTCTTTAATATCAAAGTTTGTTACTCTTCATTTCTTAGTAATATCCCATGGTATGAATGTGCCACATTGGTTTCAGCATTCACCCACTGAAGGGCATTTGGGCTGTTTCAAATTTTTGGCTATAATGAGAAAAGCTACTATAAATATTTGTGCATAGGTTTTTGTGTGAAAATGTCTTCATTTATCTGGGATAATTCCCAGGAGTGCAAATTGCTGGGTCGTACGGTTGTTTCATGTTTAGTTTTTTAAGAAACTGCCCAACTGTTTTCCTGAGTGGCTGCACCATTTTATGTTCCCATCAGTCATGTGTGAGTGATCTTGTTTCTCCCATCACTATGTTTTATTTTAGCCATTCTGATAGGTCTGCAGTGATACAGGGGGTTTTAATTTGTATTTCCATAATGGCAAATAATGTTGAACATCTTTTCACGTGCTGATTTGCCATCTTTAGATCCTCTTTGAATATGGCTCTTCATGTCTTTTGCTCATTTTCTAATTGGATTATTTATTTTTCTACTGAGTTTTGAGTGTTCTGTATATATTCTAGATATTAGTCCTTTGTTAGATATGTGTTTTGAGAATATTTTCTCCCAGTTTGTAGACTTCTTGGTAGGGTCTTCTGCAGAGCAAATGTTTTGAATTTTGATGAAGTCCAGTTTATCATTTTTCCTTTTGTGGATTATGATTTTGGTCCCATGTCTAGGAACTCTTTGCCTAGCCCTATATCCCAAAGATTTTCTCCTATTTTTAAGAAAAAGTTTTACAGTTTTATGTTTTATATTAAAGTCCATGATCCATTCTGAGTGAAATTTTTAATGAGGCGTGAGACTTGGATTGAAGTTCATTTTATTTCCTCTGGGTTTCTAGTTCCTCCAGCACCATTTGTTGAAAGGCTATATTTGCCTCCATGAATTGCTTTTGCACCTTTGTCAGTAAACAATTTGGCATATTTGTGTGGGTCTGTGTCTAGGTTCTCTATTCTGTTGCATTGATCTGTGTAGTTTTCCTTCTGCCAGTACACACAGTCTTCATTACTATAGCTATATAATGTCTTGAAATTGGGTAGATGATTTCCTCTTATTCTTCTTTCTCAAAATTTCTTTTAGCTGTTCTAGTTTGTTTGCTGTTCCATCTAACTTTTAGAGTAACTTTGTATACAGCTACAAAAATTCTTGATGGCATTTTGATAAGAATTATGTTAAATCTGTATATAAATTTGGGGAGAATTGACATATTTACTATGTTGAGTCTTACAATCCATAAGCACGATATGTCTCTCCATTTATTTAGGAATTCTTTCTTTCATTAGCTTTTGGTAGTTTTTAACATAAAAATTCTATACATGTTTTGTTAGATTTACACTTAAGTGTTTAATATTTTTCAGTTATTGTAATGGTACAGTGTTTGTACCTTTGGTGTCTGTGTGTTCATTGCTAGTATGTAGAAATGCAGTTAACTTTAAAATGTTTATCTTGTACCTTGGAAGCTTGCTGAACTCACTCAATTCTAGGACCTTTAAAAACATAGATTCCTTGAGATTTTCCACATATATAATCATGTCATCTGAAAATAGGGATATTTTTATTTCTTCATTTTGGATCTGTATGCCTTTTATTTCCTTTCCTTCCCCTTTTACACTGGCTAGAACTTTCAGCACTATGTAAATGAGAGTGGTGAGGGCAGACGCCCTTGTTTTGATCCCAGACTTGGAGGGGCGATAACATTCATTTTTTCACCATTAAGTACATTGGCTGTAGGTTTTTGTAGATGCTTTTTATCAGTTTGAGGAAGATCTTTCTATTGCTAGTTATCTGAGTGTTTTTATCATATATAGGAGTTGAATTTTGTCAAATGCTTTTTCCATATTGATTGATATCATCGTGAGCTGTTTCTTCTTTAGCCTGTTATATGGGGGCGACACTGATTGTGAATTGAGTCACCCTTGCATACCTGGAAGACACCCTATTAAATTATACACTTAGTCAAGTCAAATTCTTTTCTGTATTGCTAACTTCTATTTGCTAATGTTTTATTAAAGATTTTGGTGTTATATTTATGATGGATACTGGTGTGTTTTCTTTTTCTGTGTTGTCTTTAGTATCAGGATAATACTTACTTCATTAAATAAATTGAGAAGTGTTTCCTTCTCTTCCATTTTCTGGAAGAGATTGTATGGAATTGGTGTTAAATCTTCTTTGGGTAGAATTCTCTATGAAACCGTTTGGGCCCAGAGATTTCTCTTTGGGGCATTTGAAAAATTACAAATTCAATTTTCTTAATAGTTAAGGACTATTCAAATTGTCTGTTTCATTTTGGATGAGTTGTGATAGTGTTTTTCAAGAAATTAGTCTATTTCATTTAAGTTGTTAAATTTATGTATGCAGAGTTGTTCATAGTATTCTCTTCTCCTCATGATGTTTATGAAGTATGTAATGTTAGCCTCTATTTCATTCCTAATATTATTAATTTATATCTTGTCTTTTTTTCTTTTTTAATCTTCATAGAGTTTTGTCAATTTTATCGATCTTTTCGAAGAAGTTTTTTGTTTCATTAATTTTTTCCCTATTGTTTTTTAGTTTTCAACTTCATCGATTTCTGCTTTTCTCTTTGTTTTCTTCCTTCCACTTTTTTGGGTTTATTTGTTCTTTTTCTAGGTTATTGAGGTGGGAGCTTAGGTCATAGATTGGAGACTTACACTGTTTTCTAATGTATCATTTAGGCCTATAAATTGCCCTCAAAGCACTGCTTTATCTGTGTCCCACAAATTTTGATATGTTGTTATTATTGTTTTCATTCAGTTCAATTTTTTTTTTTTTTTTGCGGTATGCGGGCCTCTCGTTGTTGTGGCCTCTCCCATTGCGGAGCACAGGCTCTGGACGCACAGGCTCAGTAGCTACGGCTCACGGGCCCAGCCGCTCCGCGGCATGTGGGGTCCTCCCAGACCAGGGCACGAACCCGTGTCCCCTGCATCAGCAGGCGGACTCTCAACCACTGCGCCACCAGGGAAGCTCCGTTCAGTTCAATTTTTAAAAAAAATTTTTTCCTTGAGAATTCCCCTTTGACCTATGTATTATTTAGAAGTGTGTTGTTTATTTCCCTGTTATCTTTCTGTTATTGATTTCTAGTTTGGTTCCACTGTGGTCAGAGAACACACTCTATGTGATTTCAGTTCTTTTAACTTTGTTGAGGTTGGTTTTGTGGTCCAGGATATGGTTTATCTTGGTATATGTTTTGAGGGAACTTGAAAAGAGTATGTATTCTGCTGTTATTGGGTGGAGTGTTCCATAAATGTCAATGAGATCCTACTGGTTGATGATGGTGTTGAGTTCTTTCATACTCTTGGTGATTTTCTGTCTAATTTTTCTATTAATTTTTGGATAGTGGTATTAAAGTCTCCAAATATAATTGTGAGTTTGTCTGTTTTTTCCTCTCAGTTCTATCAGTTTTTGCCTCACATATTTTGTAGCTTTTTTGTTTGGTACATATATATTTAGGATTGCAGGGGAAGGTCACCTTCTACTGACAGGTGAGAGTAGAATTCTGAATCCCTCACTGGATCTCTCTACTGACACCTGAGGAGGCTCCTCATTACTGCTGGGCATGGGGTGGATTTCTGGCTCCTTGCTAGGCCTCCACTGAAACTTCCTGGCTGGCAGGGGGAGGAGTGCCTTGTTCTGCTTCCCATGTGGCCTCCACTGACTCTAGGGGAGGGAGGGTGTGGTGGTTTCATTACTGCTGGGTGACAGTGAGTCCTGTCTCCTCTGACACAAACTCTGCAGGTTGGGGGTCACCTCATTCTTTCCATGTGGACTTGAAGTCCAGGTCTCCATTGGTCTCCACTTGGACCCCAAGGGAAGATGACATCACTGCCCGGTGGGGATGAAGCTCCCAGCACCCTTCTTGGCCTTCTAAGTGACAGTACCATGCAGGGATGTTGAGGGTGTCTTGTTGCACCCTGATGGAGCAGGTGAGGGCTAGCTCCCCACCCAGCTTTCCTGGATCACAGCCTCTTTCCGTGGCATTTGGCTGGAGTAGAGCAGTGATCGACTGCAAGTTTTCTGTCTTTCTAGGCTCCCTTTTCCTGGTTCTTTGGCCAAAGAGAGAAGAGTTTTTCTGGGAGTTTGTCTGTTTTTTGGTCTGTTTGCTCTCTTCTTCAGCTCCAAGTCTGGTACATACGAGGCAAAAAATAAGCTCAGAAAGCTGACTGCTGTGTTGTCATCAGATTCTGAGGTCCCTCGCCAGTCTGCCTTTTCCTTTCCACTTTTCAGAGTCTTCTTGTATTTGTTTTGTATATTCTATCCAGGGCTTTTAGTTGTATATGGTGGAAGGAATAGGAAAAATATGTCTACTCCATCTTCCCAGAAATGGAAATTCAGCTCTCTCTTTGAACCCTCACAAAAGTTACCACAATAGTCTAAATTGGGACTGGGATCCTGGGAAAGGGCAGCTTTTACAATTTTTAAATTTAATTTTTTTATAGTTTAAATGTTTTAAAACATATATTTAAAATATATTTAACACTTAATATTAACAGCCAGGAACTGTGCAAGCTGCTTTACAAATATCATCTCATTTAACCCTTACAATTACCCTTTGTATGGGCATTGCCTGTATGCTCAATTTACAGATCAGGAAACTGGGGCCTGGTAAGCAGTTTACCATGAGTTGCTCAGATGTTGAGTTTAGAGTTGGGCTCTGAACCTGTGCCTGATTTCAAAGATTCTCTTGAGATGCTAACCTCTCTGTTGTCTGGGAGACCTGGCAGGCTGCTGGCTTGTTGATGGTTGTTGACTGAAGGAGTTATGTCTGTTTGGCCAGAATCTTACTTGCTGTGGTCGTTGGTGTCTTTCAGGACTCTCACTGACCCAGGAGGGTACTGGGGACAATTCTTAGAGTGTCAAAGGTTGAGCTCAGGATCTCAGGGATGATTCTCCCTTCTTTAACAGTCTCCAAACCAAAACAAGTCCTTTCCTTATAAAGGGTCTGTTCTATCTGACTGCCTCATAGAAACTTGGATTTGTTTAAAAGTTTGGCCAGGTTCTTTAACCAGTACCTAACTTTATTTGTACCCTTGAGTCTCTAAATTAGAAAAGAAAGTCTTCCTCAGCCTAAGGAGGCCTCTGGCTGTGCCCGTGAATGCCTGTAGAAGGAGATTTTTCCCTGTCATATGCTTGCTGGGTTTTTTACTCAGGAGGCCTGGTTTAAAAACAAACATATAACGTTTGTCTTGGAGCTTAACTAATTCCACCAACCTGACATTCTCTTTAAAGTGCAGTCGTGACTGCAAAGGATGTGGTGAAGAAAAAAAGGAACACCCTTCACATGTCATATCCCTGTTTCTGGCTGGAGCTGAAAGCCCACTTTTAACACTCTTTCCTGCATGGGACCTGCTTCTATTGGAGAAGCAGCTGGCGGAAGGTGAAGGTTGAGCATTAAAGCGATAGAATTTGTAGGTTCCTGGGAAATGTAGCCACATGCAAACAAACGTGTGGGTGTTCCTTGATTTTCACCCTCACATTTTAGAAACTGTGATGAACCTGTAGGCAGAAAGAATGTGTCTAACTTGACACAAAGGCATTGGAATCAGAGACAGATTAGTTCCACCTTGGCTTCTCCACTTGTGTATCATTGAAAAGGGTCCTTAACCTCTCTGAGTGTCCGCTTCCTCAGCTGTGAAGTGAGGATGACAACACCCGACCCAGTGTTGCTGTTGGGAGGATTAGAGTAGACAATGCAGGGAAAATGCCCAGTACACAGTAAGTGCCCTGTGAACATTCACAATACATGACACGATCAAAATGCAACTTAATATTTTGTGTGTCTCATCATCCCTTTAAAATTACTCAGCAGGTGCAATCTTCTCTTGCCCTAGAAGGATACTCCAGCGGGTACATCTTACCAACACATTAATTCTCCAACAGCCTCAATTCAGAAACTGCAATGTCCAGTTGAAGACAATAGTAAAAATTCTGAACTAGATTTAATGTTAAACTTCTTCCCCTCCCTTGGCTCAGGTGAGCCTCAGGTGGGGTCCCTCTGGAGCCTGCTGTAGGAGCGAAGTGAGGGATGTGCTTGGTTCTCTATTTTTCAGCCCTTTCTTCTCATCTTCCTCTCTTACCTCCTGATTGGTTTCTTTTCCCTCCATGGATGGGAAGGTGGATGGGGAGTGGTGAGAAAAGGTAGGGGGCAGAGGACATAGAAAAGGTTCATTGTTGACTGGAAATTTCCCAAAGTGGCTTTGTGCTTTGGGTGTGAAGAGCACTGTCTTGTGTGGGCACTTTGGTGGGTTCTCCCAGCACAGTCCCTCCTGCAGACCCTTCGACCCAGAAGCTGTATTTTAAATCTACAGAACTGTATAAAAGGAAACCTGAACAATATTATTTACTTAAAAAAAATTGAACCTTTCGATTACTTCTTTGGGGATGTGCTAAAAGTACAGGTTTATTCAGTGAAAATCAAAACTAAAAATAATTTGAGGCAAAACATCACTGTGAAGTGATGGGTGAAAATAGAAAATGCTGTGTTAAGAAAGCCATGCTCACTAATATTTTGCACAGTGCATTACAAATGAGGAACAGCATCCTGAAGGTATGTAAGATGTTTTATGTAAGTCTCATGATAACTACAAAACAAAAACCTGTGGTAGATAAAGACAAGGAGAAAGGAATCAAAGCACACCACCACAGAGAACCATCAAACCACAAAGGAAGAGAGCAAGAGAGGAAGACAGGAACAAAGGAACTACAAAACAGCCAGAAAACAATGAAGAAAATGGCAATATTAAGCCCATACTTACCAATAATTACTTTAAATGTAAAGGGACTAAATTCTACAATAAAAAGACACAGAGTGGGTGAATGGATTAAAAAAACAAGCCCCAATTAAATGCCGCCTACAAGAGACTCACTTCATCTTTAGGGACACACGTAGACTGAAAGTGAAGAGGTGGAAAAAGGTATTCCATATAAATAGAAACCAAAGTATAGTATATAGCTATACTTATATCAGATAAAGTAGACTTCAGCTAAAAATCTGTCAAAAGAGTCAAAGAAGGTCATTATATAATGATAAAGCGGTCAGTTCATCAAGTGGATAAAACAATTGTAAATATTTATGCACCCAACATAGGAGCACCTAAATATATAAAGCAAACACCAACATATCTGAAGGGAGAAATATAAAGCAATACAATAATAGGAGGGGACTTTCAATGGCGGATAGATCACCCAGACATAAAATCAGTGTGGAAACGCTGGATTTAAACTATATGTTAGAGGGACTTCCCTGGTGGCACAGTGGTTAAGAATCCACCCGCCAGTGCAGGGGACATGGGTTCGATCCCTGGTCCGGGAAGATCCCACATGCCGTGGAACAACTAAGCCCGTGTGCCACAACTACTGAACCCACGGGCCACAACTACTGTAGCCCGTGCACCTAGAGCCCGTGCTCCACAACAAGAGAAGCCACTGCAATGAGAAGCCTGAGAACTGCATCGAAGAGTAGCCCCCGCTCGCCATAACTAGAGAAAGCCTGCACACAGCAATGAAGACCCGACACAGCCAAAATTAAAAATAAATAAATAAATTTATTTATTAAAAAAATAAACTATATGTTAGAGCAGATGGACCCAAAGGACATATAGAACATCCCATCCAACAGCAGCAGAAGATACATTCTTCTCAAGCACACGTGGTTCCAGGATAAGTCATGCAGCCACATCCACCTGGGCCATGTGCATCTTTACTTTCTCAGGAGTGACCCCACACCAGGCCGCTTTATCTTTTTCCAGTGGCAAGAAACACAGTGCAGGTTTTCTGAGGAATCTCGTAGCAGCCCCTTCTCACTAGCCTTGGGGTGAGATGATCACCCCAAGTGGGGGAGGGGTGGGACTCGCAGCTCAGCCACAGCTCTCCCCACAGAACTTTCTTCCTGCACCTTTTCCCACAACTCTTGGTTCCCGTCCTGTATTACTGATTTGCCCAAGCATCCCAGAGTGGTGCAATTTGTCCTGGAACATTTACTGCGTGAGGTGCACACATAGGAATTGGTCTCATACTTCTGGTGGTACCAATCTTTATGATATGAATTCTTCTGCTGAAACTTTAATTTTAGCATCCTTTCACACATTTAATAGGCCCAGAATCTAAATCATTTTTAGTTACACTCCCTTTCCTGCCAAATCCAGGCTGATTGCTTCCCTTTCTACCCTCCTGACAAAGGGCTCTGCATGGTTACCCCTACCACGTGTACCTTGTTCCCTACCATTTTGGAGAACTGGTCCCAAATGATGGCACTGGTCTTCAGTGCTGAACTCCAGGTTCAGTAGCGGTCCTCACAGGTGGACACTCAGATTCAAGTGCACATCCGCCATGGGCATGGGTGGGGGTGGGAGGAGGCAGAGGGACATGAAGACCGGAGAAGCTGAGCTTGGGTGATCAGAGTAGCTTGCACCCTGCAGTGTGATCAATGGACAGTGGCTCAGAACTGGCACCTCTGCCCCCGGGGGAGCCTCAGCACAGAGGTCAGCAGGGTATCCGGCATCAGGCTCAGTTCAGAACTGTGGGGAGGTTGCAGTTGGGAGGACAGAATGGGTGGTGGTGGAGAAGGCTCCCCTCCAGGCTGCTGGTGCCCCGGGCTTCCCCAAGCGTCCTGGAGCTTTCCAGGCTCATTTCCTGTCTGTGCTCCCTTCCTTGCCCACCTCTCTTACTAACTCAAGCCCTCCTGGGGAAGAACCTCAGTGAGGACCATGCAGGAAGAAGAGGGAAGGGGGGCACAAGGACTGGGCATGGTGCCCTTCCAGACCGCCCCCTGAAGCAGCTGGTAGGACCTTGGCCAGTTGGGTTCTCCGCTCCTCACTCAGGATCTCCCCGGTAGCGCGAGTGGCTGCGGTCTGAGCTCCAAGCAGGCATGAGGACCAGCCCTGCCCAACCTTCCCCTGTTTGGCTGATGGCCCGCATGCCGGCTCAAGTGGAGCACACACCTAGTTCTCATGCTGGGGCTCAGGCCAAGTGGCCTCATCTCCCCTGCAGCCTCCGCGTGTCTCCAGCTGATGATTTACGGCTGCCCATTAACTCTATTCAAACGGCTCAGCTCTTGGGAACATCTGCTCTGCGGTAGAGCAAGCTGTGTTTGCAGTGACACATGGTCACACTCTTCTGGGGACCGATTAGGCTCACAGAGCGACAGACGCCTGAACTTCTGCTGCCCGGGGAAAGCCAGCCTCCCTCTTAGCTCATCAGAGAGCAAGCAGACCTTCTCCTTACCTTCATCCATGGCCGCAGACCACAGCAGGGTCCCAGGTCTCTGCCCGGTCCTCTTGCCTCCAGTACCTTCCCTCCTATTCTGGCTCCGATGGCAGAGAGGAGATCGTAAGTCTAGACCAGTGATTCTTAAAGCGCAGAGTGCTGGGCCCACCCCCAGAATTTCTGATTCAGTAGGTCTGGGGTGGGGGCCGATAGCTTGCCTTTCTAACAAGTTCCCAGGTGCTGTGATGCTGTTGATCTGGGAGCCCCGCTTTGAGAACCACTGGCCTTGACCAACCCTAAAAGGAGGCACCTCTCTGGGCAGGTTAGAAGGGTCCCAGGCTGAGTGGAGGATGGACTGGATGCTATGTTGATGAAATATAGATTTGGGCGGGAAACCTTTGAGATGCTGAGCTCTCAGCAGAGATTGTAGGGACTCAGGTTGCCAAAGACCGTGTTGTTCTGGAGTGAAGATCTCCCAAGGGTCTGCACAGGCTTGAGGGAAATCACATGTATTGATTTAATCAGACCCCGATGAGTCTCAGAACCCCAGTGTCAGAATCTGGGTAGAGAGCCCGCTGAGCTTGGTTCGTGGGCACAGGGTCGGCCGCCCCTGCTTTGCTGTCTGGGTGTCTGTTGAGGAGTGTGGTCTGCCCAGCAAGCGTCCTGAGAAGAGTCCACACTGCAGAGCCTGAACCACCTGGTCGAAGGACTGTCTCCTAGGGAGGCCGAGGGACCCCAACATGGACTCTCCAACTCGACTCCTGGAGGACTCTGCCTTTGGGCACCTTGTCCCCATTGCCTACACTCTCCCCCCAGAATGAATGGCACCTGCTCAGAACCTGATCCGCAAGCTGCTGCATCGGCCTCGGGGCTTGAGGAGGCAGCTGAGTCTCCACTGCACGCGTATCTGTTCCAATCCCCAGCTCTCAGGAGGCCCACGTGGTCTTGGTTCCTGTTTAGCCAAGTGCAGGGTGCAGGCCAGGGCCGAAAGACTCCCGCAGTGATCTGGAGGGGCAGTGCTCATGTGGAGGAGAGATGACATCTGGGCAGACAGGCCACCGGTCAGGCAGCGCCGAAGAAGCAGGTGCGGGTGCGGGTGCGGGTGCAGGTGAGGACAGTGAATCAGTCCTTGAAACCACAGTGGTACACAGGAGGCTGGCCCCGTATGAGATGGACATCTTGAAATGTGACTCTCTGCTCTGAAATCTATCCCTCGGAAGTGTCCCGGCAGCCCAGAGAAGGCCGTGTGAGGACACCTCTCTCCTGCAGATACTCCCTGTGCCCTTCTCCTTTCCAGCTCTTTCTGATGCCTCCTCTCCCGCCCAGCCCTTGCCTGTTTGGCTTTGGTGATTCTTCCTTCCCAGGCTGCTGCGCCTTGGGTGTGGGGTTGGTGACCAGCATGGAGAGTCTCGGGGGTGGCAGGTTGAGAAGGGGACGGTGATGTCCAGTCGTGTGTTGGCCCTTTGGTGTAGCTGGGTGTTGCAGAACAAGAGGAACTAGAGGAGAACACTGAGACTCAGGAAAGTTATCCACTTGCCCCCAGCAGTGATTAGTTGGCAGAACTGGGATTTGGTTCCAGAACCGGGGTTCCCGAGCCTGGTTTCCTCTACCTCCCAGCCCCTCATGTGGTCTCTCTTCTGAGGCTCTCCTTAGTCACCGATATTTGCAGGAATAACGGGCGACAAGTATGCCTTTGCATATAATTGGCCTGCACCTGTCCAGATGTTTAAAAAGTCTGCCCTCTCTGTGTCAGTCAGGGTTTAATCAAGGAAGCAGATTCACTATTGTGGGAGTTACAGGAGAAGAGATTTCTCATAGGAATGGATCCTACACCACCTGGGAGGTGCTGGGCAGAGCTGGGGGTGTGCCAGTTGGGGAAGCCCACTTGCTGAAATGACCCCACAAAGCAGGAGGGGGTGAGAAAGTCCACTGGAAACCAAGTATCTGATGGCCAGGCTCCCGTTTCTGCCTGCAAAGCTACTGAAGTCCCACTTTTGGCTAAGTCTAACCCAGAACCATCCAGGGAAGGGGATTCTGGGAAATGGCTCCAGTGTAACCCAGTTGTCAACAGGACCATTGCCACGATATATTTTTGGGTTCTTGGTTATTAGTCAGTGAGTTTAATTCCCCCCCCCCCCCACCAACCTGCTTTCTCTGACTACAAACCTTACACCAGAGAGGAGAGAGGGAGACCCTTAGGGGCTCTAAAAAAGTCCCTGGGAGAACTTCTCTGCCATAACTGAAATCAACTGATTTTCCTTAAAAGGCAAATTCTTCAAGGCCAGACCTGCATAGACTTTGCCCCGAGCCCTGTAACCGGGGACACCACATGCCCTAGTTCCCCAGCTCCGGTGTACAGCTGTTGTCCTGCATAATTATTAACGACGCCCCCTTGCGTTCTCAGGAGGATGCTGGTTTGGAGGACAGATCGTACGGTCGCTTGGCCTTTAGCTCAGCACTGAGTTGCATTGGCAGATGAAGAGGGTGGGGAGCTGAGGGCAGAGAAATGGGGCTGCTGGGATTCCCTGGAGGCCTCACGTTCTACCCCCTGCTTCTCAGTCAGCCAGGGTTACCATGGGGGGAGGGGAGGTGACTGGGCTGCAACATCAAAAGATCTGATGCTGAAACAGGGAGAAAACCAGACTAAGCTCCCCGTCCCAGTGCCCCTCTGCTTCCCAGGAATTCCAGGAGAATTTCCACCAGGTGTTCCTGCTCTTCCAACGCCTCCCCAGTCCCCTGCGTCCTGGTCTGGGGCTTGGTGGGCAAGGGAAGCCCAGCCAGCGCGGCTCAGTGCCCACCATAACCTCGCCCTTCCCTGGGCTCAGGGTGGTGCTGCCCAAGGTCTGGGGCTGTGCTTCCATCCTCATCTCCTTCTCGTAACTTAATTCATTTGCTTAATGCAGTTTTGGCTCCACCTGGCACTTTTTTTGAGAACCGTGGTTTAAGTCGATGGTTAATTGAAATCCCAGACGTTTAACATCTGTTTCCTTCAGGGCACGGGTTTACTGCACAAACGAGTAAACGGAATGAATGGAGAAATCAGTAGCTTAGGTAAAGATGATACATACGTGCTATGGGGAGGCCGTTAGGATGAATCTTACCGTTAAATCTGCCTTCACGACCTTCCCAGGTCTGCTACGAGAGAATATTCCTCTGGCTGTTGTGGAAACCATGATGGTTGGGCCCAACTAACACAGGGATTTGGGAAGAGAAAGCTCAGGCTTTGTTTGGGGGACGGAGGTGGGGATGGGGCCTTGGGCAGGTGACCGAAGCTCTCCAAGCTCACCTTCCTTCTCTGTAGAACTGGGATGACACTACCTGCCTCACAGGATGACTATAAATAGGGAGACATTATTTATGTAAATCCATCAACAGTAAGTAATCACTCAGTAGCACTCTTGGCGATGCTGGTGTTTATTCTCAGCCATCCCCCAAACGCAGTTCTGCCGTCCTGCTCAGCATCCTCCAAGCACTTCCTGCTCGTTCCCAGCTAGTCCTCTCGAGGCTACCTCTTGTGCCCTGAAATGCTTCCCATCCACCCTTTTCACGCCCGAGTCATCGAGTCCCATCTCTCCATGAAGGCTTCCTGAGGTCTCTGTGTCTCCTCTGAGTTCCTTCCTTCCCTTGGCACTGATCACGCTGCTTTGGGTTGCCATGTGCCTGTCTATGGACAGCTGCGGTCTTATCTCTCCAGGGAGGTGGTCGGGTCCTTGCAGGCGGGAAATCTTTCTTTTTTATCCCCTCCTGGTACAAGTGCTGGCTCACGCACGCACGCAGTGGTGTCTAATGACAGCTTGCAGAATGTCAGATGCAGCCTTCTCTCTAGTACCGAGCTTTTATGGGAAGACAAACTTGAGAAGAGTGGAGTGTTTACTCCACAAATTCCTCCGTTTCCCAACAATATCCTCAAGATTGTATCTGTCCTACCCTCCCCCATCATTTCCCAACATGGACTTCTGGGGTTGCAGCAGAAACCTGAGGATGAAATGACCCCACCGTCTGAGGAGGCTGCATTTCAGTTACGTTAGGAGCCTGCGGCTGGAAGTAGAAACGTCCTTCCCAAAGTACTGGTCCCAGAGAAAAGATTGGTGGCCACCTTGGCCTTCTTTGCCATTTAAGCCTGGTATCTAAAAGTAGCCCTTTCCTTGCCAGGAGCATCAAGGCTTGGCTTGGGAGGACTGACGTGTGTGTGTGTGCTCACAGGCATGTGTGCACATGCGTGTAGAGAGGGTTGAAGGGGAGGGACAAGGTGGGGCTGAAACTTCATCCAGATTGACCCCATATATTTGGATATGCAGCAGATATAGGAACTGCATGAACATTAGTTTATAGCCATGGCATTCTTTCAAACTAAAGTTCACTCAGAAATTCGTATATAAAACACACCAAGGTGGAGCTGCTCTGGGGGAACCCAAAGGTGGGAGAGGGTCCAAGGAAGCTCCAAGAACATTATCAAAAGTGATACCATGAATCTCATTTTTCTTGCCAAAAAGGAGGGATACTGGCGTCTTTCTCACTCTTAGAAAGTGCCTCGCGTGCTGAGGACCTGCTGTTGGGGACCCATTTGCATTTTACGTCTTTGTGTGAGGTTATGGAGCCTAAGGGCGGCGATGTTTTTGCTTCAGGCTCCGGACTCCTTTCTGCTCTGCTCATGAGGAGGGGCAGACAGGAGGTGCTGCAGACTCAGGCAGTGACAGGCGTTCCGTGCTGCGCTGTGGCCTTCACAGCATTGTTTGCGTCCAGGGTGGAGGCGGCAGGATACCTCCGAGAGGGGCTTTGCGTGGAGCGCAGCGTGTGAGGTGGGCGTCTGTGTGAGGCCTGGGTGGGGAGTGAGGCCCGAGGGTGGGGTGTGCGACGCCTGCTGTGTGTGGTCCCTCCAGCCTCGGGGCCACGGGAGGCTCGGGCTTGGATGTCGCTCTGGGCGTTGGAGGCGCTTGGGCTGCTTCCAGCGGAGCTGGTGGGTGTTGAGAGGCCACGGGTGACAGCTGCGGGAACGGCACCAGCCCGCCCGGCCTCTGAGGTGGCCGGTTTCCTCTGCGTCCTTGAGAGCAGGCGGCCGCGTCGCACCCTGTGTGGGAAAGCAGGGCCGCCCAGGGGTGGAGACCCCGACGGCGCGGGTGTAGCCTGGGAGGGGCCTGGGAGGGCGGCCGAAGTGCGAGTCTCGAGTCTCGGGGGGCCGAATCCGGAGAAAGGGCTTGAAATGCCGGATAAGGCATTTCTCCAGCGCTTAGCTCTTTATCTCTGAAAATTAAAGCCAGGCCTCTGCTGGAACGTTCTGCCTGAGATTCTGCTGGGAAGTTTAAAAGATTGGGGAGGACTGGGTGGCCGGTCAGACCCTTTTGCCTCGGTTGATAGTATATGGGCGGGGGTGGGCCCACAGTGTTCTGGTATTTATCCATTCATCAGTTGGTTATTGAGTACCTACTGGGTTCCAGAGCCTGGCTTAGAGGCGGATGAAACCAGAGTCATGGCTCCTGCTGTTAAAGAGCCCGTGGTCTAGTGAAGAAGGCAGACAAGTAAATGGACGATGACGTGATACGATGCTCATCCCGGAAGATACCAATAATATGTGATATATAATATACTTATTAGCATATTATGATGCTATGATATGGTGCTAATATTAATATACATAGCATGATATGGTGCTAATATTAATATACTACTAATAACATACTAATCTATTTGTATATAATATATGTCAATTACATAGCTATGGACAGTAAACTAACAGAGTGTATATATACACACACATATACATACTATTGTGTATATGTATACATACATGCAATATAGTATATCATATAGTATGTATACTCTATTGATATACTGTATTTGGATGTATAGATTTGTATATTGGTATATATACACGTATAAGGACTTTGCCGTTGCCCTTTACCTCTGCTAACTCAGATAATCCCTACCACAGTTCTGTGCTAGTAAGTGGATTAACTGGACTTGAACCCCGCAGTCTTCCCTCAGGTGGATACAGGGTGCAGGAGGAGATCTGAAATAAGAATAACTCTGCCCCCAGGAGTTGGAGAGGCTTCACAGAGAACAGGTTGTCTGCCCGAGGTTGTGTCTGTCTCCCTGTTGGGGGTGGAGAGTAGGGTGGAGGGGGTGTGGAAGGTGTTCCGAGTAAATATCAATACTTCCTGGGGCATGGATACGGGGGAGAGAAAGGCATTCATGTCAGGTCAGCCCAGATCAGGTCTGGGAACCAGAACACACCCTGGATCATCCAGCCCAAGCCCCCTCCTCCCATCTCCTAGAGGGCAGTGCCCCCCCCCCCCCCCGACACATGCACAGTTCCTATCAGCTGAGTGCAGTCCAGGCTGCAGGCCCTCCTGGCAACCACAGTGCTGAATCGACCAGTGTGGGAAGGGAGCGGAGGGTGGGGGAGGACTGGAGCTCTCCTGTTTCCAAGCAGTGGTACCCATTCCAGCCCTGAGCTCTTTGCCAGAGGGGTCAGTGTAGCCATGGGGAGGGGAGCTGCCTGAGCTGTTGCACGGCCTCCGGCACGTGGAGTCCGGTGACCTGGGTCAGCTGGCCATCTGCATCTTGTTGAGCGTCCCTATTCCTGGGAGCCCTGCTCTCTGGCCCATCTGTCCAGCTGAAGGGGAGGTTTGCAGGCAGAGGGACGTTCTTGCTGTGTTTCTCTAACCAAACAGATGCTTCGAACAAATAAACAGACCAGGAAGCTTGGAGGGGCTGTGTCAGGCTTAGCTGAGACGTGCTGTCCTTTTTGAAGGCTGTTGATGTGCTCAAAGGGCTCAACATCCAGGGCCAGATCATATCTGACCGTGTGTTGAGGCCAGGATTCTCAGATCATTCATAAAATGACAGTATTTGTTGAATGCTTTACGGTTTCCAAAGTCCCGAGATCACCAGCCAACAAAGAGTGGACGGGGAGCCTTGTGTTCAAGTTCTTGGCCTCCAAACCATGGGCTCTTTTCTCTGCCATGCAATTCTCAACCTTGGTAGGTCCGTCCAGAGAACGTTAGAGGGCCCCTGGGAAATTGCAAGCTTGCTTTGACTGACTGTGTGATTGTATCGATTACAGACCCTTGCTTCCTTTAGGAGAACAGGCTGGAGGAAACCTATAGGTTAGAGCTCCAAGGTTTTGTTCTGGGGACGGTTCCCTATTGTCAGACCTTCCCCATCCTGGGGTGGATGGTGAGCCCAGCTCTGCAAACAAACAGACCTGAGTTTTTGGACTCGGCCTCCATTCTGCAGGACCTTGGATGAATTCCTTCACTTCTCTGGGTCTTGGTTTCCCTCTCAGCAAAGTGGGGACGACCATGCCTCGCTCATGGGGTTTTGCGAGGACGCATAGGGGAGTGTTCAACAACTGTGACCTCCCTTCGCGTTTCTCTCCTGGCTTATTCCTCAAGTGTCTTCAGGCAGGAAAACCGCACCCAGTTGCTTGGCCCCCTCCTCCCTTCCCTTGGCTGCCTCTTCTTCAGGCTGCTCTGTACGCTCATCCAGCCCCGTCTTAGTCCCCGTGAGACTGAGCGCTTGGCTACTGTACAGCTCCCTGCAAACGTGCTGATAAGGGTTTGATAGGCTTGAATGAGATAATCCCATACAGTCGTCCCTCCATGTCTGTGGGGGATTGGCTCTAGGACCCCCACGGATACCAGAATCTGCAGATCCTCAAGTGCTTTGTATAAAATGGCGTAGTATTTGTATATAACCCCCGCACATCCTCCTGTACACTTTAAATCATCTCTAGATGACTTATAATACCTAATCCAATGTAAATGCCATGTAAATACTTGCCAGTGAATGACAAATTCAAGTCTTACTTTTTGGAATTTTCTGGAATTTTTTGCGTGCATGTTCTTGAATAATTTCAATCTGGAGTCGGTTGAATCCACAGATGCAGAACCCGTGGACACAGAGGGCGGATACAGTGCTTAGCAGAGCAGCTGGCTTGCTAACCTGTTCAGGAAGTGTGAGCTATGGCTATTACTGTTACGCGGGATCCACGAGGGAAAACTGAAATGATTCACAAAATCTTGGGCCTGGAAGAGACCTTTGCGAATGTTCTTCTCCGTTTCCGCTTTTGACAGATGAGGTCTCAGTGGCAGAGTAAGTTCAGCTGTGGGGGAAGGTCCCAGTGCTAACTCGTTCATTCATTCATTAACACTCACCGAACACTTCCTCTGTGCCAAGTGCTGCACCAGGTATCGGTATAAGGAGACCCAGTGCCAGCTGCCAGCGAGCGCATCATCTCCCTGGAGAGGCAGACACATAAGCAGGGGACAATGCATGTGGAAGGTGCAGTAGAGGAAGCAGGCATGGGGGTTTGGAGAGAGTCAAGCAGAAGCCTCTAATACGCTGTCAGAGGGTCAGCAAAGACTTCCTGGAGCTGAGCTTTTAAGAAGCAGACCCTCATCAGGTTAAGTGGAGATTCTTGGTGGGCAGGTCAGGCATTCCTAGTGAAGGAGAGAAAGAACACAGTGCATCCAGGGAACCATGCGGCTCCTGACTTTTGGAGCCAGACTCTATAGAAGAGGAATCTTGAGCAGGAGTTTTGAGAAGAGAGAACGCTTAATTGGTAGAGTGAACTTTCTCTCCTGAACAAAGCCTTGAAGGCAGAAGCAACAAAATTGTATATGGGGGGCTTCCCTGGTGGCGCAGCTGTTGAGAGTCCGCCTGCCGATGCAGGGGACGCGGGTTCGTGCCCCGGTCCGGGAGGATCCCACATGCCGCGGAGCGGCTGGGCCCGTGAGCCATGGCCACTGAGCCTGCGCGTCCGGAGCCTGTGCTCCGCAACGGGAGAGGCCACAACAGTGAGAGGCCCGCGTACCGCAAAAAAAAAAAAAAAAAAAAATGTATATGGGGCCCTGCAAATGGATTGGAGTGGAGAGGCCTTGGCCAGATGACGGGATGGAAACTGGTGGAAGGCTTTGAGGTCTGCTCGCTTTCTCAGGTTCTTCCCTGTGGGTTATAGGAGAACACATACATCTCCCAAACGTATATTTACTGAAAAAAGCATTACCATAAAGGGAATAAGAAAGCAGTGTGGAGTTGTGTGTTAGGAGCAGAGTCCCACGTGGCGTGCGCGGCCAGTGTGGATGTAACAGTCCTCTCAGTTACCTGCTCACTGCCCAGAGAGGACAGGTGAGCATCACCTGAGAAATGGCACTTCAGGGGTTAGATGGGCACCTCCAACCAGCAGGGCATTCTTTTCTGATACATTTCTTGTTATAATGCAGCATTAGTCAGGGTTCTTGGTTGTGAAGAAGACTCCAGCTGGTTAACTTAAGCAGAAAATAGATTTATTGGACGTATTCAGTAGCTCTTGAAATCTCTGGGAAGACGAATGAGCCAGTCTTGGGCACACACCAAGGAGGCAAGGCTCTGCCAAAACCCTACTGTGTGAGCAGTGGGCTTGGGGTGCTGCTTCTGCTGTCGCACCTTCAGGCTCCACTCTCCCTAGAAACCCGCCATCACAAGATCATCTCTAAGTGGTCCTTGGCTTTTAACTCGGAGTTAAACGGTATGGTAGCCTCCGATGGGCCACACCTCGGTCACATGCCCTTTCTCCAGCTGCGAGGGAAGAGGGGGAGGAGCTATGTGACCTCTTGGGCCACCAAGGAGGCCTGTCTTCCACTTAACTTGGGATTTCTTCCCCCAGTAGGAGAGTGTTTGGATGCTGGGTGGCCCCAAGTGACAAATATCTACCATGTTCTTTGACCTTATAGGTCTGGCTCTCAAAGACCTTTTTTCTCCACAACTGCCCACCTCTGCTTCCATAGCAGTTCTGAGGCCTGAACAACTAAGGGGTTTTCTCCTTCAGTCTTGGGAACGTCCACCTCTTTTTTTTTTTTTTTTTTTTAATACTGATTTAGTTCTTTTTAAAATATTTATTTATTTATTTTGGCTGTGCTGGGTCTTAGGTGCGGCACACAGGATCTTCGTTGCGGCATGCGGGATCTTTTTTTTTTTTTTTTAGTTTCAGTATGTGGACTCTTAGTTGCAACATGCATGCAGGATCTGATTCCCTGACCAGGGATCGAACCCAGGCCCCCTGCATTGGGAGTGTGGATTCTTACCCACTGGGCCACCAGGGAAGTCCCAGGGAGCGTCCACCTCTTGAATTCTCTTTCTTTTTTTTTTCTAAGATTCCAGTCGCCTCTTGAATTCTTGACTGGTCTCCTCTAACTCTTTCCCTGAAAATTGGATACTACTTTTCTTTGATTGAAAAGAGATACAGCTGCTTAACTATAAAGAGGATTCCTTCTTCCTCTGAGAGATTTCTGCCAACAGACTCTTCTTGCCCTAGACTGTGTACACCACAGGTGGGCAGGAGGGAGGGGGCCGCTTAGTCAGCCTCTCTGACTTTTTCAGCTTTTCCCTGCTGTGACAAATGGCATAAATCACACTCTCATTGGTTAGGCCCAAGTTAAAAAAACCCAAGAGCCAGTATTCCTGCTTCCCTTCCTTCCTTCCTTCCTCCCTCTCTCCCTCCCCCCCCTTCCTTTGTCCCCTCCCCTCCCTTCCCCTTCTCTCCCCCCTTTCCTTCTTTCTTTCTCTCTTGATCTTTTAATGGATCTCATTTGGGTTGCCTCAGAACTCACCTGACCATGGATTTACTTCCTAGAATCAGAGGAGATGGTTGGGGAACCTGCATGGAGATATGGGTTTTGAGCCTCTTTGGACTGCCAACAATACTTGTACTGATTTACTATAATGAGAAAATCTGACTCTGTCCATAAAATGGTCTGAGATCATTCATCTCTCAAAGGGTCACCTCTTGATTTGTCAGAGCAGTAGGGTGATCCAGGGAGGGATAATACAGACCTTTTGCTTTGCTTCCTTTTCCTTCTCGCCCCCTGATCTTTAGCCAGTTGGTTATTTCCTAATCCTGCCACTGGAGAATGAAAGAAGGAAGAGGAGGTGAAACTCGCTTCCTTGCCTTTACATCTCACGAGCTCTCTCTCCAGGAAAAGTTGCCGTGTGGATGGCTCAAGATGTGCATGTTAAAATGAAGTCCCTGCGTAGTTTATCCATGTCTTTCTGCCACCCTTCAAGTTTTCTTCCTCTCCATTATATCTCTTCATTAGGTCTAGGAACCTTGCCAAAAGCCTGTATGATGATGTGAGGTCTTTAGGACACCCTGCAGACCTTAGGTTTTTATCAGTAGAAGCTATGGCTGTTCCAAATACAGAAAGGACATAATTTCATGATTGCCCAAATTCCTCCAAAGGTCAGAGTTAAATCTCTTTATGGAGTCAGTTTGCCTCATAGGGGTTAAAAGAGGAGGGGCAACGTCCCCCTTCCCGTTTAACAGATCACATTCCCAAGGTGAATCCAACTGGAGGAGTAGAATTTGGGGAGGCACCTTAACGCTAACACCTTAATCACTAAGGTGTTAGCATGGTTCCTTAATCACTAAGGTGTTAGCGTTACGAAGAAGTTCCTGGTCAGTTGAAGACCAGAACTAGAATCTAACTTTCAGCCCAAGGCTTGGCGGGTTATGGAGAGCCAGGGCTCAAAGCTCCACCACCGTGTGTGACGTCACTGTCACAGGCACATGGCATTATCAAGGCTCAATTACTCATGACCTTTAACTCTGCTTTTCCTCCCTTCTCTTCCTCTCTCCCCTTCCCTGGGGGACCAAGACCCAGAGCCACATTCCTGCATTATCACACTTCCTTCTGCAGGCTGAACAGGCTCATTCCAGGATACTGATCTGTGTGAAAGCTCTCCAGGGCTGGTGGGAACACTGCCCCCAGAACCTGACTTGTTTCAGAAGCTTATCTTCTGGCACTTGCTCCTCCAAAGAAAAAGGCTTAGGCACGAGGATAAAAGAGGCAGACCAAGGGAGCGTGAGATGGAGTATTCTCTGCAGACTCACAGCCCACCCTCCGGATGGCAGTGAGAATGAAGCAAATCTTGCCTGAAGGATCATTGTCTAGCCCTTTTATTACCTCCTCTGGGTCCGGTGAGCTATGACTCCAGTGGGGTTACCAGGTGGAATAGTCATCACCTATGGCTACCCCTGAACAGGAGCTGTGCCTTGCCAGTTTCACTGGGAGAGGGAGTGGGGCAAGGGGTACCATGGCTAACATCTCCGTCGGACGTTAGACAGTTTTAGTGAGGGATGGGGGTAGCTGTATGTATGTATACACACATGTGAATATGTGTAAGAGGGAGTGTATATTTGTTGGGTCCTCATGTTTGCTTCAAATGGATGTTTGGGTTTGAGGCCAGGGGGATGGCAGGTGCTGGGAGAGGCGGAGGATGGGGGGAGCTGGAGCTGGGGGAGTGGAATGGCTGCGGTAGGAGTGGGGGAGGCGTGCGAAATGTGGGTGGCATGAGAACTGATTTTATGGCTGAATGGAGCCTGAAAACTCTTTGTCTGGCTAAAGTCAAAGGATAAAAATTTTTTTGTGCTGTAGAAATGATTTTATGTTTTCCCTTCTCTTCTTTGGTTCCTTTTGTGTAATAATTTGCCAAACTCCCTCCAAAAAATCCCCCCAATGGGTTCAGGGTCCGGAAAGCACTGCTGAACTCCGTGGGAAGGAGTGGCCACAGGGGCAGAGTGGGCTCGGCTGGTTTTGGGGACAGGCCCCCTGGGCTGCTGGCTTCCTCCCCTGCCAGGAGGCCAGATTCCTGCCCACCCATTTGGGAAGGCTGCTGTTTATCTTTTGTTTTGGTTTTCATTGGCATTTTCTTTCTTCCTCTTAAACTGTGTCCAATCAAATTGGCACAGATGAGGCTTGTGTAGACCAGTTGGAGCCATCCCATTACTCCTGCCTATTGAATTCTGGGATTTCTGCTTCCTGCCCCATCCTGTATTCTGATCCCGACTCACCCTGCCTCTGTTGACATCACCCTTTATCCTCCTTGTCTGTGTCTATAACTCTTTGGTATTGGGGTGGGGTTGGTGAGAGTCATAACAAAACCATTAAGAGAAAGGAACGCATTTCACCAACATCTCTAGCCATTTGGATCCTCATTGGCCCCACACTTTCTCCATTTTGCAGACAGAACACTGAGTTATGGGGAGACAAAATAGACTGCATGCTCGCTTTACTGGACTAGTGATGGGTGTGGCTTTTCGGTTCTTCATTTGGTTCTTTGAACACTCATTTCCTTTTCTTACCCAATTGGAGATACGGAGGAGACAGCTGGATCATAGAATTTTACAGCTGGAAAAATCCTCATGGAACAGTGGCATAGAGGGGTCTTCAATAGTGCTCTGGGGACCCCCCTCAGAAGTGACCTGCTCGGCTTCAGTCTGAACAGCTCCATGCCTACTGACTACATATCTTGAGCTTTGGCAAGTTGGAAACTCCTTGGGTGGATTTCACCCACTTTCCCTATTTAATGATGAGTAAAATGAGCCAGGTGATCAAAAGAAAACAAATATCTGCAACCAAGAGCTCTACTTACTTGTAATCTGTTCATTACTTAAATTAAACACACACATGCAAAACAAAGCCCAAATGTTTTAATATTTAGTTGCCATTAATTAAGGCATGTGGAAATGCTTTACATAATCCTAGGGGTAAAACCGTGTGAAGTTTTTGTTAAAAATGCTCTTTTGGGCAGGGCGGGAGAAGTTGTTTGTTCTCAACGTACATGACCGTGGCATGGGACAGTCTTGACTTTTATATTTTAAGAGTGTAAGTGGTGGTGCCATAGTGATAGATAAGGTCCAGATGCTGGATAACAGTGTTAAGGCTGCTGATTAAACTTCTTGTTCGTTGGGGACAAGTGATTCTTCTCTGGATGTTGAACGTAACAGAGTTTGGGATAACAAACTGGGGAAAGAAGAGCTTGAAGATCACCCGGTGGTTTAATTCCACCATCATTGGTCCTCTGCTGGGAATGCTTTGCTTGCTGCAATCCTAAATTGAAAGAGCTTGCTTGGCCCGCAGGGGGCTGGGTGGCCACAATTAAAACAGAAAGCCAGAAAATATGAATTTCATCAGTTTGAAGCTCATCTATGCAATTGTGCAATGAAATCTGATTTCAACATATCCTAATATCTTGCCTTGCCTAAATCTGTTTTTCGGTGAGTGATTATTTGAAACAATAATTCAGAATCTTTTCAATTTTAGATCCCCAGACAGTGAGATCATCATTGTTCTCATCCATTTCATCTAAAACTATTGGAATATGGGGATCTTTAGATCATTGAATCTGGAGGAACATATAGATCATGTGGTTCAATAACTTCCAAACTATTCTCCAAGGAGGGAGAGAGAGAGGGAGAGAGGGGGAGATACTTAAGGGTAAGGAGTTGGTCCTAAGTGGGAGCCTTTAGGCTCCCCAGGTCTGCTTCAACCAGAGAAACTCCATATGGTTGACTGTTCATATCACAATTGCCTGGTAGAGCTTTAGAATCTGTAGTCCTTGATACAGATAGATCTCACTTTGGTTAAATCATGGTTTTCAAGCTTTTTTTTAAGCCATGGAATTATTTTTTTCTACATAAAATCTTCTGATTATATATATGCACATGCATATATACCATTTATGTATGTGTATATATTTTATCGTATATAATATACATAAATGTAAATTATGTTATCATATGTTACATATGATAAGGTATATGTCATATAAATTAATGGCTAATACCAGAATGAATCTGATTGAAGAGTAGATGGAGGACCCAAAGCCCTACCAGCCTGGTGGTGTCCTGGTCTTCTGAGATACTTCTATGCAACTTTAGTATTTCAGGAACACAGAATGGAAATCAATACTGTAGACAACAGGTATGTATCCAAAAGACTAGATGTAAATGGAATCTTTGCAGATGAAATAGCATCTTATTTGCCCATATGCACTTTAGCTGAGGCAGAACAGCCATAAGCAGACGCCACGGAAGAAGTATTTTAAAGAGATGGCAAAGTTGCATTTCCAGTGAAGTACCATAGCCGCAGCCCTCGAGAAGCAAAAGTGGTAGGTAGGCCAGGCTGTTTCTGATCATCAGATGGCCCGGATGGTCTAGGATGAAGCTCATTGTGAAAGGGAGTGAGTGCTCCAAATGAAAGACAAGATGCCCAGCTGAACGTAACTCCAGGTACAAAACTAGCTGATGGCAGCTCCAGCAAATCCCAAGGAAAGTTGTCTTGGTTTCCATGTGGCATGGAAACACTTGAGATCACCGCTGTACCATCGAAAGTTCATTTTCTAACACTGTTTCCGATGCTGTGCTCCTGCTCTGGCCCCTTCAATGGTCCCCACACTGGACACACCCTGTGGGCAGGCATCGGCATCCTTCAGCTCCCGGAGTTGCTGGAGCCACCAGGTCAGCTGGCCTCCTGTCCTTGCTCAGTCACTCAGTTTGTATGTGGACTTTGGGATTTCCTGAATGCCCTGGGTGAGGCATGGGGAGGAGATTTACCAGGAAGTGGTGGGCTTACATAAGGCAGAGGTCAAAGAAAGCATTTGGTTCTAGGTAAGGACTAGTGAGTAATGAGATATTTAATTTTTAAATCCGACTATAAATTTTTCTTAATGAAAACCACCTAAGGAGGTTTTATGGCTAATCTCATGGTTGCTGTTTGCTTTAGGGGAGTTTTTGAGCCCCTTCTGTTGTCAGTGGTCACAGCTATACAATAGGCGGCCGGAAATGCGTTCACCTTCACAAGATGCTATTTCCAACCCATCCTCCGTGATTTGGGTGGGTGGGTTGTTTGTCCTGAGCCACCTGCTTTTTAGCATAGCCCATCTCACAATTCATATATGACTTTTTCAGATGCCGGTTTGGGGGTATGGGGTAAAGTCTGTGGTTTAAGAATAGGCTTTTTCTCTGTGGGAAACTGAAAGGCTGTGTTACGGCCTCTTTAGTGCAGTTAGTTAATTCTAATGACAAATATTTACTGTGTCCCCAGCAAAGCAGGCCATGCTCTAACTGACTGAGATGCTCTGTTGTGGTAATGGAGAGTGCGTTTGAAAAAGTAATGATTTTAAAATGTAGTTACCAACCCCAGGGTCTGCAGGCACAATGACAGGCATTCTTCTGGCTTGAAAACCATTCTTGACTGTGGGGGGACTTGCCCACGATGTCTGGGTTGGCGATCTTGCTTCCTTTCCACTGCTGGGGGAAGAGAGGCAGTTCTTGGCCCTGCGCCAGTGTTTGTAATCCTCCCAGCAGGCTCCCACATCTTCTGGGTGGGCCTGCGTCTTTTGTTACATGTTTGTCCCCTAACCCTGACCATTTCTGAACTCTCAGGGAGAAGGCGCCCAGGAGCTGTTCAGCGGGGTAGGAGGGCTGGTGGGCGCCCTCAGGCCTAATTTGTTTGGCTTCTCTTCAGCCCCTCAGCACTAATTCATTTGTTTGCATTTGGTTAAAAAAAAAAAACTCTCTTTATTGTCTACCCTTTATTTCCTGGAATTTGACATGAAAGTTATCATTGTTTTAGTTAGTGGCCTCCAAAGGAATAAACCATTTGAGCAGCAATTCTCCATGGCAGGGGTTTCAGATTATTTGAGTTTTAAGTCTGGGTGTCCATTCTGTTAGAATTGAATGTGCACCGAATTTGGGGCAGGGAGAAGGGGGGCTGTATTCACTTTTGAACCCTTTTAGGCTGTAATGAAAACCAGCTGCTTCTCCAGCAAGTGCATTACTTTTCCCATTAGAAAGCCTCACAGTGAAGCTAAAGCTATAGAGGTGTCTTGTGTTTTGACTTTTCCTCATATAACCTTCTTGCGTTTTACCTTTCATCTTTCAGTCCTTCAGCCCTTGGTGGTGGATTGGTTGGTACCTTCTCTCCTGACGCCTTTTGTGTTTCTGGCACTGTTGGCACTTCTAGTTAGTGGGGGACCAACTTTTCCATCACTCAGCCGTGAGGGCGAAGTGGTAGATGCCTCCTGAGCAGGGTGGCCCCTTCAGTTTGCGTCTGGGCTGAGGCCCAGCTTCTCTGCTGGCCGCGTATAACCCTGATGCCAGGTCCAAACGGGGCACATTACTTTGGGTGCCAGGAGAACATTCCTTCACATGTGCCATTCCACTGGGCGTCTCCAGTCACCTTTTCTCCCGAAGAGTAGCGCTGAATTAAAATCCTTGCCTGAGTTTACAGGCTGATGAGCAGGAGGGTGGGGGGCAGCAGGAAATGTAGCGGAGGGGCTGCACAGGCCGTTTTGCTCCCGTGAGAATGCGGAGGAATGATTTACTAGCTGCTTCCTTCACCTTGCATGTGTGATGCAGGCAGATGAGGGAATGCACTTTTTTTCCCTCTGTAATTGAATGCTTAAAGGATGGGATAATGAGGTGAGCTATATAATGCCAACCTTCGTGTGGGGAAATCCAGAAGAAATAGGTAAGGAAAAGAAGATGGAGTGAAGACGGCCTGAGGGAAAAAGAAGATTAAAAATAAGTGAAGAGAGGGACTTCCCTGGCGGTCCAGTGGTTAGGACTCTGCGCTTCCACTGCAGGAGGCGTGGATTTGATCCCTGGTCGGAGAACTAAGATCCCGCGTGCCTCGCCATGCGGCCAAGTAAAAAAAAAGTCAGTCTTTAAAAAAAATAAGTGTAAAGGATTATCGGGATTGAATGGGAGAGAAAGCTCAAAAAGGTGTTACTCACCTTCCATCAGTAACGGAATCGAAGGCATAGGAGGCCTTGCTCCCTGCCCCCCTCCCCTGAGATAGAGAGAAGGATTGGGGGAGGGGTTGACCAGGAGATGGAATTTATAGGTCAGTGGAAGAAATGGTGAGAATGAGAAGTAACTCCGATTTTTAGGTCATTGGACACCCCTGAAGCTGTGGGTAATGTGCACTTCAGAAGGATTTGGGCAAATTTCCGCAGAACCAATTCGGAGAACATGATATAGTGTGTCCTGACTGTTTATGGAGGACGTGCTCTGTAGGACCAGAGAAATACACGCAGCTGAGGCTTTACAACTGTATCCAGTTTCCGTGTAGTTCTCTTTCTTCTCGGGTTCTCACAACACTTGTCTGTGTTCAGATATATTTAGCTCCTGAGTCTCTTCAGCACAGTGAATTGCTTCTGTCATTCACTCAATTGGTTTTAGTATATTTTCTCGTTCCTCAAAAGACTGAGATTCTTAGGGACAAGGAGGATGCTTTCTTTTTCTTTTGTAGTATCCACAGCCTTGCGGGGCGGTGAGCAGGTGGTAGGTGCTGAGGTAGATGGGGCAAATGGTGACTTCATAGGAGAAACCGGCTCGCCTGTCCTCCTTCCTTCTTTCCTCCCTCCCTCTCTCCCCCCTCCTCCCTCTCCCTTTTCACCTTCTTCTCTCCATCTCTCCTTTCCTTCCATCCAGTATTTATCGGAAAATGGCCACGTGCCATGCACTGTTCTAGGCCCTGGACATGAGCAGCGAACAAGCAGACAAGATCTGATGAAGCTTACGTTCCAGCAGGGGAGGAAGACAACGCAAGGAAATGAACATATGCATAACACACCATGTGCTGTGGAGGGCGGGGGAGGGGAGACAGGGCAAAGTGGCCGCAGTAGAAGGAGGGCAGGGGTTCCAGTTTGTACAGGGTGCAGGGAATGTCCTTTTAAAAAATTAGGGACATTTGAGTAGAGGCCTGAATGACATGGAGAGACCTCCTGGGGAGGAGCGTCCAGGTGTAGGGAACAGGGAGCCCAGAGGAGAACATGCCCAGTGTGTCTGGAGGGCAGCAAGGAGGCTGGTGGGCTGGAGAGGGTCCTGAGGGGCAGATGAGGTCAGAGAGGGACCAGGGCCCGGACCACGCAGGTCCATACAGCCACAGTAGGTAAGCATGTCGGATTCTCCTTCGGGCGAGATGGGGAGCTGCTGTGTGGAGGTTGGGAGCCCGCAGGGGCTGCTGCAAAGTTGAGGCCAGAGCGCTGGCAGCTGGGACTGGGGCGGTGGTGGCTGAGACGAAGGCAGCGGCCGGAGCTGATGGCATTGGCTGACGGGCTTGAGGAGGGGAATGACAGAAGTGCCAGAGGTGAAGATCGCCCAAGGATTCGGGCCAAGTCCTTCGATGAAGGAAGCCTGGGCTGAGCCTGGGCCTCCGTTTCCCCATGACTGGTCTGGGCCGATGAACATCTGGATGGTGGTGGCCACACCCAGCCTCAGGTCCAGGTGAGAGTGGCATAAGTGAGGTTCAGGATAAGTCGTTTGTCCATTCTACGCGTATTTACAAAGCATCTCTTATGGCCGCGTTCTAGCCGATGGTTCAGGTCGTTTCACCTCTTTTATCTAGCTGGCATCCACTATTGTTTGGGGACCTGAACTCCTGGGTTCAGAACAATCCAATCCAGTTCTACTGCAGTGTGGTTGAAGGTGGTCAGTGCATATAAATAGGTTTTAGTTTTAGAGCAGTTTTAGGTTCACAGCAAAATTGAGCAGAAAGTACAGAGGTTTCCCATATGCCATCTGTCTCCACACACACACAGTCTCCCCTTCTGTTAACATCCTCCGTCAGAGGGGTGCACACGTTACAATCATTGAACCTACAGTGGGCATCATCATCACCCAAAGTCCATAGTTTACAGTATATAGTTCACTCTTGAGTGAAACAGTCCATGAGTTTTGACGCATGTATGATAACATGGTTCTATCATTATAGTATCACACAGAATAGTTTCACTGCCCTAAAAATCCTCTGCATGATCTTAGTTCCACCTGCTCATCCCACTGCTGCCAACCCCGCCCACCGCCTAGCCCACCACTGATCTTTTCACTGTCTACGTAGTTTTGGCTTTTCCAGAGTGTCATAGAGTGGGAACCATGCAGCTTGTAGCCTTTTCAGATTGGCGTCTTTCGCTTAGTGATGTGTATTTCAGTTCCCTCCACATCTTTTTATGGCTGATAGCTCATTTCTTTTCAGTGCTGAGTAATATTCCATTGCTTGGATGGACCACAGTTTATGTAATCCTTTCAACCTACCGAAAGGCATTCTAATCGCTCCCAAGTTTGAGCAGTTAGGAGTAACGCTGCTTTAAATATCTGTGTGCAGGTTTCTGTGTGGGCCGAAGTTTGCAGTTTATTTGCTTAAACTTACACAGCACTGTATGTCAGTCATACCTCAGTAAAACTGAAAGGAAAACCCAGAAATTGCCAAAGTGTCTTCCAAAGTGTCTGTAGCACTTCGGGCTCCCACCAGCAGTGGAGGAGTTTCTGTTGCCCCACACCCTCGGCGCCCTTCAGTGGTGTCAGTGTTTTGGAGTCTGATCACTCTAGTAGGCGTGCAGTGGTATTTCATCGCTGTTTCAATTTGAAATTTCCTGACAACACGTTGTTAAGCACCTTTTCACATTCTTATTTTCCACGCGTATGTCTTCTTTGGCGAGGTGTCTGTTCAGGTCTTTTGCCCATTGTTTTTAATCGGATTGTTCATTTTCTTACTGTTGAGTTTCAAGAGGTTTTTGGTGTATTTTGGATGACAGTCCTTTCTCAGAGGCGTCCTTTGCAGACATTTTCTCCCCGACTGTGGCTTGTCTTCTCATTCGCTCGACAGTGTTTTTCGCAAGCAGACGTTTTCAGTTGTAATGAAGTCCAGCTTATTGTCTTTCTTTCACGGATTGTGCCTTTGGTGCTGTATGTTAAATGTCATCGCCAAGCCCAAGGTCAGCTAGACATTCTCCTATTTCGTCTTAGGCGGGTGTTGTTTACTGTTTGTTCAGTGCACTTTAAGGACTGTATATGGCTTCTGAAACTGTCCACTCACTCTTCCCTTCCTTCTCATCTCTTCTTTAGTACCCCACCTCACTCAAGTGAAAAGCACAGTTTATCATAACTCCCAACAGCTCGCATTCTTCTGCCCAACAGAGGGAAAGGGAGATTGTTCGGCTTCTAATTAAGCCTGTTGGAGGGTCCTAGGAGACCCAGGCCAACAGGCTAGTCCTGATTTTCTCCACTGTTTTATTCAGAGATACATACCTTCTCGCCTACGGCCTCAGCTTTCTTATATTCCTGTGCGGGCCGTCCACAGCTGCACCCCACCTCCCCCGGCAACCTTGCCCTGGATTCTCTCACATCCCGTCTGAGTCAGGAATAAACTGAGCCAGAACTGACTTTAAAACTCTTTTAGTCAAGGGTTTTTTGTTGTTGACAAAGTTCTGGAAATGATGACGGTTGAGCTGACTGGTATATTATGTTCCAGTGAAAAATTGTGATGATGCAAAGAGCGACAGTGCCATGAAAATCTTCAATGCATCTGCACCTACACTAAGGTTGTGGGTTACGCCCAAGTGACCTCAGCGTCATTTTGACCCAGTTGGCATCTAGGGCTGATTGCCAGTTTCTCTCAAACTCCTGTGCTGACTTCACAGACCCCTAAAATTTGGCTTTCCTTCCCAGCTGCCTTTAGTTTTGGCTTTGCTTTTGCTGCGTGCTGTGCATAAACCTTTCCTTAGGATTTTGGAGGTTTAACTTTGACTCTTGTGGGTAAGTGGCTAGCTTAGGTGCCATGACCCTGAGGAACCAGAAACCCAGAAGGACAGTCATGGAAAATATCCAAAGAACTGGATATCCACCCTCCTGAAGCAAGTTCAGAGCTGGCTCAGAGATCTGGTAACTGCTGCATCCTTCAACCCAAAGGTGGCCAGGGCTGGGGCGGAAGCTGGGGCATGCCCAGTGCAAGGATGGAGTTGACGAGGAGTTATGGCATCAGCCACGATGGGGTGAAGGCAGCGCTTTGGGGGAACGCTGTCCTGCCAGCAAGCTTTGTGGGAAAAGAGCTAGTGATAAAATTGTCAAGTGTTATTAGGAAGGATTATTAAAAAAGTACAGTGCCCATGATTAATTTGTAAGCAGAGAGGAGTCGAAGGAGAAATGGAGGATGGTGCATGATGGGAGTGGCTCAGCAATGACACTCAAGCAGGTGAGAGAATCACCTGCGGGGGGGGGGGTAGAGGAGGAACAGAGGCTGGAGGGGAACCAACGTGTCAGAGCACGGCCCCTGGGGTCAGCAGTAGACTGCTTCCATCACAGCCAGCAGGGAGCTTGAGAATTTACCTAAGATTCTGACTGAGTGGGTTTGGGTTAAGACCTAGGAATCTGTTTCCAAAACCAGCTCCCTCCCTCGCTCCATACCCACGTCAGGGTGATTAACCTGTGGGTGTGCGAAGTTATCAGTTTAGACAAGGGGTAGGCAAGAGCGTCTGGGCCAAATCCAACCTGTAGAGACCCTTTTTTTACAGCCTTGAGTTAAGAATGG
This sequence comes from Monodon monoceros, assembly GCF_005190385.1. Taxonomy (NCBI): domain Eukaryota; kingdom Metazoa; phylum Chordata; class Mammalia; order Artiodactyla; family Monodontidae; genus Monodon; species Monodon monoceros. The sequence continues at coordinate 3,773,677 of NW_021703784.1, read as the reverse complement.
TTTTTTACAGTTTTAAAGAATTGTATTAAAAAACACACACACACAAAAACTAAAAGCAAAAAAACCCAGAAAAGAATATATGACAAAAATGTAAGTGGCCTGCAGAGCCTATAACATTTACTACCTGGCCCTTTACAGAAAAAGTTTGCCTCCCCTGGCTTAATAGGGGATAAATAAACCTGATGTTACAACTGGTAAAGAGGTAACACAGTGGGTCACCTTCCTTCCAGGTAGGGAACCTTTGCTTTGGGTGTGGTTCTTGTTGCGGAGGGGTGCACTGCCACTTTTTAAACTCCTGTGTTTTCAGGTGCTGGTAAGTGCATCATATTTGCGCCAAGGCATTAAGGTTATGGATAAGGCAGGGATCCAATGGGCTGCCCGCTAAGGGGATTATTTAAAATTATTTCAATGTTTCCTTTGTTTAGCTGGGGGAGGAGAGAGCAGATCAGACCTTGGAAGTTGAGGGAAAAAATTCTCGGTTAGACAAATATAAGGCACTTAAGTAGGCATGTATTGTAATGAGATAAGGGTGAGATAAGGGTGGACTACAGTTTTTGAAAAATGGCTTTGCAAATGCTGTCTTACCTCCAGGTATACAAATTGGCCCAAGAGGGAGGGAGGGAGAGGGGGAGGGGAGAAAGTCTATGAAGAATGCGGAAAGGGAAAGTTTGGGAAAGGATCTGATCCCAGGCTTTCTTGAAAAGCTAGACCAGTCACCCAAACTCAAGACGAAGGCTGAGGCTCGTGGCAAGGGCTGGTTTTTTGTGTCGTGTGTGCCCCTTGCACCCAGCACTCATGCCCAGGGATTGCAGGTTGGGGGAATTTGGCTGCAGATGGCGTGTGAGTGAAGATCTGTGACGCTGGTGCCTGTGTGGTGTTCCCCAGGTAATGCTGAGAAGTCCATCCTGGCTCTAGGGGCAAATGCAGACTGTTGATCTGAGTGGGGCTGTTACTGGGAAGAACAAAATCTGGCTACATGTTGGATCTGTTTCTTTCACTTTAACCTTTGCTCTCCGCTGCTTTGGTTCACTAAAAGGATACTGTCTGTACGTAATGGCCTGCCTCGGGGAACCCTGCTCCTCTGCCTGAAGGTTAAACCAAAGTGCCTTTGTTCAGGGAAACATCCAGACCCTGTCCACCTGGGGATGGCTGCAAGAAAGAAGGAATTAACACGCCCCCTCCCTGAGGCTGGCCATTCCCGGAGATATCTGCAAGACTTCGGGGCTTTTTGCTTTACTTCCTCACCTCCTCCCCCTCTCTGTTCTATAAAAGAAACTGGCATCCAGACCCCGGTAAGACGGTCTTTTTGAAACACTAGTCTGCCATCTTCTGGGTCTGCTGGCTTTCCGAAAGTCGTACTCCTTGCCTCCACACCTCGTCTCCCGACTTATTGGCCTGTCGTGTGGTGAGCAGAGCGAGCTTGGACTCGGTAACAGGGTGAGTGGTCAGGGCAACATCCACGAGAGCGATGAGCCACTGGGCCGAGGATGAGGTACCTTTGAATTCATTGAAGCCTGCGGTTCCTGGAAAACTCATGTACAAAGCAACTGCGTGAGAGAGACCCTAGGCTTTCTGCCGGTACGTCACGGGGCTTGAACAATTTGCTAAAAAACCCAAAGCACCATATTTGCCTTTTTACCCTGAGTTTGTATAGGTTGGTCGCACCCATTCATTTATTCCTGTACCAGTGTGGAAACAGAGGCTAGGGAAGTGGAGGGACTGGCCCAAGTCACACACTGAGTCAGGGAGTCAGAACCCCACCCAGGCCTGTGTGATTCCAAAGTTACTCTCCTTCCACGTGACCGTGGGCAGAATCATGGGTTATTAAGGAGATCCTACAGATTATGAGCCATTTTCAAATGAGAAAACTGAGACTCAGAGAAGTGAAGCAATTTGTTCAAGGTTGCTCAGCTAATGACCAGAATTCCTGTAGGCCTGCTTCGGGAATGGGGAGATCTGAGTGGCCATGGACTTTTAAGAACTCCTTATCAAAGGAGTTGAGAATGTCAGATGGAGTGTGTTGAAACCCTTAGGAACAAAGGAGCACTGAGGGAAAAGGGAGCTTTGCAGAATGAACACATCTCACTTTTCTTAATGACCTGCTAGTTGATGCCCTCTTTGAAAGGGCTTTTAGAGGGCAGGAAGGTTCTAAGCCGTTTTCAGCAGTTTGGCCCCAGAGAGTACCTATTTATATATTTATTAGCTCTTTAAACATTAACTTGGCTGGTGTGAAGCAATCACCTCAGAGTTTGGAGTTCATGGACAGGCCAGGGAAGGGAACGTGCCTCTCCACCCAGCCCAGCACCTGAGAGCAGGAATGTTGGCGGACACCCAGCCATTGGGCACACCTGTGATCTGGCTACCCTGACCTCTCAGGTAGCTCACGTGCTAATGGCAGTGGAAGGGATGCCCAAGAAGGGGCTTGAAATCAACCAGATCTTCAAGTTCCTGTCTCAGGGCTCCATTTGAGAAGCTACCACTGTCCAGATGAGTCCAAAGGCCAAGATCTCTGCAAATCAGTGAATTTTCAGAGCATGGAGGGTGTATGGTTTCCTGATGTGTATATCACAGAGAATCCCTGGGACACTTCAGTTTCTGAAGATGGTGCAATGCCTAGAGAAGTTGTGAAATGTTCTTGGATGATGCTTCAGCGCAGAATCTAATCACTTTTCTGGGGTAATTTGGCCAAGGGCGTTCTTAGAGGTGGGAAAAGGACTGGGTGACCTCTTTAATCTCTTGTCTTAGAGAGGTCACAGTTTTGCCCGTAAGAGTTAAGTAAGATGCAGACTCATGAAAATGTGACAGGAATTGAATTCCTGGGGGTAGCTGGCCCAGACGGGGGCGGTTATTCAGAATGTTGAGGCTGTTTCCAGCTTCCCCTCCCCAGTGCAGTGGATGTAAACCCGAGTAAGACGTGCAGAGAAAGTGGACACTGCCTGCCTTTCACCAAGCTCGGCCCCTTTCTGTGGTCAGAAAAGATAGCACGGGCCTGGCCTGTTCACCCACAAAGGGATGGTTATTCCCCTCCAGGGCCTTTGGTAAAACACTCAAAGGAGATTAGAACTAAGGAGGCTTTAAAGAATTTCTTGCTTGATGCCCTTGTTTTCAGGGGAAGAAAATAAAGCTCAGAGAGGAGATGTGAGTGATTAACTTGAAGCCCACACAGTATGGTGGGGCGAGGATGAATGGGACTCCAGGTCTTCAGATTCTCAGGCCAGTGGGTTTATGACCTGCTGTACTGCCTTCTACTGCCTCTCTGAAATAGGGCTATCATATTAAAATCCACAGTCTACAGCAAAAGGAGGGAGGAGCCAAATTCATTCATTCATCCATTCATTCATTCAAAAACTTAACTGAGCTGCTGTTGGGTATAACGAAGAACAAAGCTGGTAAGGCTCCACCCTCGTGGTGCTCATAGAAACAGGCGTTTGTGGAGAACACACGTGGACTTAGTTCTCTTGTTCTTTCACTTTCTTCAGTTGGTGAAAAACAGATACAGTAAGTCTCCTGCACATGAACCTTCAAGTTGCGAACTTTCAAAGATGTGAACGTGCGTTCCATCACTGTCAGGCGTGAGTGACATTGCAGTTTGCCCTCCGTCTCCCGTTGCTGACGATCTTTCGGCTCTACCGTCTCCCACCTCCTCTAGCCAGTAGCTCTTCTTGCCTGTCCACGCGATGCCAGCCCCTGGATGCCAGCCGTTGGACTGTACTATTGTACTATTCAAGATACTGTGCTGTAAGATTAAAACGTTTTCTTCATTTTTTGTGTATGTTTTTTATGTATTATTTGTGTGAAAAGTATTACACCTATTAATTAGTATTAAACCTGTATAGCCAACTGTGTTAGTTGGGTACCTAGGCTAACTTTGTTGGACTTACGAACAAATTGGGCGCTCTTGGAACGGAACTTGTTCGTTTGCAGGGGACTTACTATACACAGAAAAGGAGTTTTCAGGGAGCTGGAGAGAGGGAGAGTGCGTGGAGGAGAGAGAGGGAGAAGGAGGGGTGTAAGAAGGAGAGAGGCAGAGAATATCTCCCGAAAGGCATGCACGGGGCGGGAAATATTTGGCTTCTTCTTCTTTTTAAAAAATTAATTGTGGTTAGCTGAACTGTATCGACTCCCTTAACTCTCCCCAATGCAGACCTTTCTGCTTTCCGGTAAACTTGAGTTGCTATGGTGAGAGAGCGGCCTGGGACAAGTCAAACGTAAAACATTGGGAACAGCACCCCAACGCAGTGCAACGCGTCAAAGAGTTAATTAGAATGACCTGCCGTGTGTTTCCCATTCCCTGCCACAGATTCGATGGCCTTCTGACTGATCACCTGCTTTTCCAAACAAAGCTTTAGGCCTGTTCTCAGCTCCCCTTTCTTGCGTGTGTTAAGAACGGATGAGGGCGCAGAAGGTAGGGGAAGGGGATGAAATGTGTGTTCCTCCAGAAGCCTTTCCCAGGTCCTGCTGGGACTCTCCCCGTTTCCGCCCCTAATCTGATGTCCTTCGCCTTGGTGACTTCTCTCCTAGGCACGATTACAACTAACTTGTGAAAGTTCGCTCTGACGTCCGCAGGAACAGCCCACAGGGCACCTCCATGCTTCGTTTGGTGCCATCTGTCCCACAGCCTTGGGCAGCAGAAATGGCCGGGTGACCCTGCTTCCCATTTACAGGCTTGGGGACGGAGGCCCAGGCAGGGGTTAATGGATGGCCCGCGGTCATTTCCATGGACGTAGGTTCGAGCTTGAGCCTCTGAACTCCAGGGCGCGGCTCAGCAGTTCTTTCTGCAGTTCTGCTGTGCTGTCAATGGCTTGTGAACTTGGAGGGCACAGGGCAACGAGCATCTGACTGTGAATCAAAAAAAGGGGGGAAAGCCATTTCCTCTGCCTCAGTTGTAAAGTCAGAGAGTCGGAAAGCGGGTGTACCTCTCATGTCCCAACCGGCTCTAACATCCCCTGCTACGTGGTTTCACGATAGGAGCACGTGGACTGAGGCGGGGCCCCTGAGAGGCAGTTGTGGGTAGTTCTATAACATCAAATATTCCATTTTGTACAGAAATGTATTTATTCAAAACGTTATCATTTCTTTCTGGCCATACACGATCATTCTTAATAGTGGTGGTTAACCTTTCAGATCTAAAATTTGATTTCACACATCAGTCGGAATGGCCATCATCAAAAAGTCTACAAATAACAGTTGCTGGAGAGGGTGTGGAGAAAAGGGAACCATCCTGCACTGCTGGTGGGAATGTAAGTTGGTGCAGCCACTGTGGAGAACAGCATGGAGGTTCCTCAGAAAATTAAAGGTACAGTTACCATATGATCCAGCAATCCCACTCCTGAGCATGTATCCGGAAAAGATGAAAACTCTAATTCGAAAAGGTACATGCACCCCAATGTTCACTGCAGCACTACTTAACACTAGCCAGGACATGGAAACAACCTAAGTGTCCACTGACAGAGGAATGGATAAAGGAGATGTGGTACGCACATACAATGGAATACTACTCAGCCATAAAAAAGGATGAAGCAATGCCATTTGCAGCAACATGGAGAGTATCATACTAAGTGAAGTAAGTCAGACAGAGAAAGACAGATATCACATGATATCGCTTATATGTGGACTCTAAAAAAATGATACGAATGAACTTATTTACAAAACAGAAATAGACTCACAGACATAGAAAAATTATGATTACCAAAGGGGTAGGTGGGGGGAGGGATAAATTAGGAGTGTGAGATTAATAGATAGACACCACTATATATAAAACAATCAACAAGGACGTACTATATAGCACAGGGAACTACACTCAGTATCTTGTAATAACCTATAATGGAGAAGAATCTTTTTTTTTTTTTAACATCTTTATTGGAGTGTAATTGCTTTACAATGGTGTGTTAGTTTCTGCTTTATAACAAAGTGGATCAGTTATACATATACATACGTTCCCATATCTCTTCCCTCTTGCATCTCCCTCCCTCCCACACTCCCTATCCCACCCCTCCAGGCGGTCACAAAGCACCGAGCTGATCTCCCTGTGCTATGTGGCTGCTTCCCACTAGCTATCTACCTTACGTTTGGTAGTGTATATATGTCCACGCCTCTCTCTCGCTTTGTCACAGCTCACCGTTCCCCCTCCCCATATCCTCAAGTCCGTTCTCTAGTAGGTCTGTGTCTTTATTCCTGTCTTACCCCTGGGTTCCTCATGACATTTTTTTTTCTTAGATTCCATATATATGTGTTAGCATACGGTATTTGTCTTTCTCTTTCTGACTTACTTCACTCTGTATGACAGACTCTAGGTCTATCCACCTCATTACAAATAGCTCAATTTCATTTCTTTTTATGGCTGAGTAATATTCCATTGTATACATGTGCCACATCTTCTTTATCCATTCATCCAATGATGGACACCTAGGTTGTTTCCATCTCCGGACTATCGTAAATAGAGCTGCAATGAACATTGTGGTCCATGACTCTTTTTGAATTATGGTTTTCTCAGGGTATATGCCCAGTAGTGGGATTGCTGGGTCGTATGGTAGTTCTATTTGTAGTTTTTTTAAGGAACCTTCATACTGTTCTCCATAGTGGCTGTACCAATTCACATTCCCACCAGCAGTGCAAGAGTGTTCCCTTGCTGTTCACCTGAAACTAATACAGCATTGTAAATCAACTATATTTCAATAAAAATGAAAAAAAAATTGATTTTAGTGGTTTACCCAGAGGTGTTCAATGAGTCAGGGTTTAACCAGACCAACAATGATAATGTGATGACCAACGATAACCAACAATAAAAATTGCAAGCATTTACTGGGCACAAAACAGGAAGCGTTTTTTTCTGGATTATTCTAATTTAATCTCCCCCAACCACCCGTGAGGGAGGTACTGTTGTCATCCTTGTCAGTGAGGAACTAGGACTAAGATGCCAGATTTGCTTAATGTCTTCAGCCAGTAAAGACTAGATCCAGGATTGAAATCCAGGCAGCCTGTCTGCAGAATTGGCTCTTTTACTGATGGAATTTGCTAAGATACAGTGGGTGAAGGTCTGGTTAGAGGCGAGTGAGGGCACTCATTTTGGAAGGCCCTCCACTGAGGACACCAAGGGACAGGTGAGACTTTCCTTGGAGATCTAGGATCAAAGGGATGCTTCCATCCGACAGGTCTGATGATGTAGCAAGAACCCTGGGTGGTGGCGGAGATGCCCCGAGAGTTTCACTCAGTTTCCTGACTCTTGCGGACCCTCACCCTCTGTTATGACAATACAACATTATCTCAGATTCATTGCAACTCAACTGAGTAGGTTACCACGAGCCACATTCCAGCATGTGTTCCTGGGGCCACTCTGATGGGACTTGCGGGAGACTCTGGTGCCCTTAATTGAATTTGTAAGGCACCCTGTTCCCCTTGACGGAAAATGGGGAGAAGCCCTGCTCCCATCAACAACACATTTTACAGCCATCTCCCGAGTGGTTTCTTTCTGTAGATGGAGAATCTCAGTCATTTTATGTTCTTATTGTTTTCAATTTACTGACCAAATTCTGGGCCCAGACCCAATTTGAGGTTTGTAACGTCTTGTGTGTTATTATAGAGAGAAGTAGGGCACAATGAATGAATTTCTCATGTTTGCTTCTGGTTCAGGCCCTGGTTTTTAAGTGGGGCAGTAGGAGTTCCACAGTCATGTGTGTAGATGTTATGTAGATACAGATATATATGCATATAACACATTTAATCAGAAGTATGCATATTTGATCTCATAGACTGTCTCTGGGGAGAAACTCTGTGGCTTCGTTTTTTTATGTAGCTCGCGTGCTGGGCTGTGATAGACTCAGCTCCTACCCGTTTGCTCTCTTTGCTTTAACACTTCTCCCGCATCAAGTGTTTTCATAACAGGAATTAGATCGAACATTATTTATCTCGTAATTAATGTAATTTAACACCACTTACGCAGCACATGCTGTGGGCTGGACACTGCTCCAAGCACGTTACAAATGTTAGCTGATGCAATCCTATTATAACTCTTGGAAGTGGGTCCTATTACTGTCCTTGTTTTACAGACCAGGAAATTGAGACAAGTTTCCTTATCTGCTGCAGAGCTGGATTTGTATGGCAGGGAGTGGATGTGCAATCCTGCTGCTTTGTTTGAGGGTTTAGTGTTTTGTTTTCCATACAAAAGAATGACAAGAAGCTGTGATCTGATAGTTCTGGGAGGGAGAGAAAAAGAAGAGCTATTCCTCTTGAGCAGAAAAGCCAGAATCATCAAAGGCTGGATTTACTTAATGATATACTGGTTTTATGGCTAAACACTTATAACTATTAAAAACACTTTTATTATTAAAATTCCTGCAGGAAAAATAACTTTGTTACCGTGACACTTAAACTTTCTGGCTTCTAACTTCCCTACCCTTTGAAATAATTCTGTGCATGATGTGAGTTTTAATCATGTGTGGTTTCTTTGGAATGCAGAGATCATGTCCAAGCATCTCAGGGTGTCCTTCTTAAGGCTCTAGGCCTCCTCGTCTTTGCATACAAGATGCCTATTGCCCAGGATACTTGGTCTCCGTCCTCCAGCAGGCAGGGCTCCAAGGAAGAATGTCCAACAACAGCCGAGCCCTCCTCTGACGCACCAGAAGCAGAAGCTTGGGTGATGGAACCCGTCAAACCTGGGCTCACCCCAGGAGTGGCTCACGTGTCTTATGAGCTGTGGCTTTGACCAGGATGGTAGTGGACAGGGACTGGGAGGCCAGTGAGTCAAGCTATGCTTTGGATGTGAAATAGACAGGACTTGATGATTACCTAGTCATGGGGCAGAGGAAGAGGATTCTGCTGTAGAATGGGAATCGTCTGGATTTTTGCCTCTCACTGACGTGGGTTCAGGGACACTGTCTTCCTAGTGCGTACCACAGTGCTTGGCACCTAGGAAACAACTGAAAAATATTTATTGACTTCGTGTATGAATGAGTGATGGGTGAAGAAAATGTGACCCGACGAAATTCTGTGACCTGCCAAAGGTCGCGTAACTACTCAATGGCAGAACTAACTTTGGAATCTCGGTTACCTGAGTATGATACAGCTTTTGGAGTTATTTCCTTTTTGTGGTCTCTCTTGTCTCCCTTTCAGATGTTTAACTCTTTGAAGGCAGGGACTGTGTACAGATCAGTATAACAGAAGCTGCTAATTGGCGGTGGAGACTGAGTCAAAGCTGGATGTCTGTGTGCATGTATGTGCACTTTTTAAAAAAAAAAAAATTTATTTATTTTATCTATTTACTTTGGGCTGCGTTGGGTCTTTGTTGCTGCGCACGGGCTACTCTCCGTTACGGTGCTTGGGTTTCTCATTGCGGTGGCTTCTCTTGTTGCAGAGCCTGGGCTCTAGGCACGTGGGCTTCAGTAGTTGTGGCACACGGGCTCAGTAGTTGTGGCTTGCGGGCTCTAGAGCGCAGGCTCAGTAGTTGTGGCACACTGGCTTAGTTGCTCCATGGCATGTGGGATCTTCCCGGACCAGGGTTCGAACCCGTGTCCCCTGCACTGGCAGACGGATTCTTAACCACTGAGCCACCAGGGAAGCCCTGCACTTTTGGTAGACACGATGTGCTTTTCTTCCAGGGGTGATGGAACGGAGAACTGGGGAGAGGCTGGAAACTGACAGATACTGTAGGGTTCCCAGGTCCTTCCACTTCCACAAATGGCCACTTTACTTTTTCCTTGTCTCTGTCCTTTCTTCTCCGTTCCATCCTAGCAACAGCCCTACCTGCCCCTTGTTTGGATAGCAGCCGCCTCACCGTCCACTTTTGTCTTGTTATGTATGGGCCACTGGCCTCGTGAAATACTTGTCTTAGCTTTGCCACGCATTAGCAGGGTGATGTTGTCCAAGACATCTATTTTTTCAGAGCTTGAGTTTACTCATTTGTCAAAAGTAGGTAATGACAAAAAATCCCCTCCTAATACTGTAAAAATCTGTCAAAAGTAACTGTGAGAATCAGGCCAGACCACAAAGGCTGGGCCGGGCTAGAGCACTGGAGAGACCAACCAGCCAGACTTGGCTCCAGTGACCTCCTCTTTGGTTCACAACTGGGAAACTTCTGGAGGTTTCTGTGAAGCCGTTGAGAACAAGGCCTGCTTCTGGGTAAACCTGCTGTGTAGATTCTAAAGGGTTCTCATACTGTCAATGCTGTTAAGGTTCTAGTGCCAGAATCTTCTCTGTGCTGGATATTTTTGCACACTTTATCATATTTGATCAACACGACAAAGGTGAGTAGATATAATTATCTCCATTTTTTCTTTTTTTTGGCCGCACTGCATGGCATGTGGGATCTTAGTTCCCCAACCAGGGATTGAACCCGCGCCCCCTGCATTGGAAGCGAGGTGTCTTAACCACTGGACCACCAGGGAAGTCCCAATTATCTCTGTTTTACAGCCGTGGTACTGATATTGTACTGAAATGTTAAGTAACCTACCCAAGACCACAAAATCAGGTTTATTTCATTCCCAAGCTTATTCATTTTAAGTGACAGTTATTTTCAAACTATATACTTCACAGGCAGAATCTGTGCCATGTAACTGTTCCCCTGGTGCCTTGCACCTAAGAAGTACTTAGTGCATATTTTCTGATGCATAAATGGGTAGATAAAAACCTGTTTTATAGGTTATAAAGTTGAGGGACTCTTGGAAAAGAATTAAGATCTCTGAGAAGACTGTGGTGGGCCTGCTTGAGGTCTAGGCCTAAACTGAAGCTGGGATGCAGAAGTACAGAAGATGTTTGGGAACATTCAGAGATTTACACATTATTACATTCAGAGATTACATAAGAAGCTTTATAAGGAGAACGAGTCCAGAGTACAGAATGCCCTTTGTCTGAGAACTATGTGATGGCCAGGAAAAGCCACATGAATCAAAGCCAGAAAGAAATCTGGATGATGCTAAACCAGTGTTTCCCAAAGTGTGTTCCAGGGGACCGTCTACCCGAGAAACACTGTCTTGCAAGATACTTCTCCAGAGGAAGCTCATGATTAAATACTTATGAAAACACCACTCTATGTAGTCTATAGTGTATCTTCTCGTGGTATATATTAGCACAGTAAAAGCTGAGAATTCTTATAATTAAAAACAAAACCTAACAATGACAAAGTCCTTTTTACTTTTTTTAACCAGTATTGCAAACATATTTGACACCTGTCTTCTTCCATCACCCCCTACGCGCCACCGTCTGTTTACATACCAGGGAGTTAATGGTTGGCAGAACCCCCTGAGAAATGCTAGAAAGGAAACCGAGTAGTAGTTTGAATGAGATTCCTTTTTCTCCTTTTCATGCCTTCTTATTCAGTATTCGGATAATTTTGTATTTGGTGATGGAGGTTGGTCTGTTTTTTCTATTCACTCAATAAATATTTACCAAACACCTATAGAGCATCAGACATGGTGGTACACACTCTAAATCAGTAGATCTTTGATTTCTCTTGTCCTCACGAGGAAGGGAAAAGAAGGAGGTTGGAGAGAGACATGCAGGAGTATCGGGAACCATTGGTACTTGAGATGTTCCCATCTTCTCCAGCCTTCAAAAGTTACCAATGCCCAAATAACAGTCGCCTAAGTCTCCATTCCACTGCTATAAAGGATTCAGTATTTTATTAGGTTTTCCTCCTCAAGTAATTTTTGGGAACCCTTACGGAAACGATTCCCCGAATCCTCCCATTCTAGACAGGCAATCTGATGGTGTCTGGCTCTGGTGCGATGCTCCGCTTCTGCTGGTCGCTCCTTGTCCTCTTGTTGCTTCTCCAGGCTGTTGTCTTTCTGCTTCTTCCCAAGGGCAAATCAAAAAGTTTCTTTAGGGGCTTCCCTGGTGGCGCAGTGGTTGAGAGTCCGTCTGCCGATGCAGGGGACGCGGGTTCGTGCCTCGGTCCGGGGGGGATCCCACGTGCTGCGGAGCGGCTGGGCCCGTGAGCCATGGCCGCTGAGCCTGTGCGTCCGGAACCTGTGCTCCGCAACGGGAGAGGCCACAGCAGTGAGAGGCCCACGTACCGCAAAAAAAAAAAAAAAAAGTTTCTTTATAAGACAGCTTAAATCTAGATTTAGAAAAAATAATCTAATGCTACAGGTCAATAATCCTTAGAGTTATGCTCAATTTATATGCCCAAGTAGAATATTTAACTTCTCAACATCTCAGTTGGAAGTATTTGCATATATATATATATATATATATATATATATATATATAGTGCCTGAGCATTACTAAAAGGTAGCATTAAATGTTGCTTCCAGGATATTCTGTAATATATACGTGTATCAAATCATCACTTCGTGCACCTTAAACTTATACATTATATGTGAATTATATCTGCATAAAGCTGGGAGGAAAAGGCAATAATCTGCTTCATAAAACATTTTAGAAATTATAAAAAAATAAAGAAAACAAAAAACAACATACACCATATGCATTTCCTTGCTATTATGCAGTATACTTAATTACCATTTTGCTAACTGCATGATCTCCTCATTAGATATACTAGTTCAGTTTATGAAACCATTGTCTTATGTTTTGTCATTTAGGTTGTATTCAATTTTCACTTCTACAAATAAAACATTAGTAAACATTAAAAAAATGTTGCTTCTAGAATTAAAAGGCAGTCTGCACTCTAAAATACAGAGGTTCATTGCAACCCTCCAATATTTATATAAATATTAGGAGGTAGAATCTAAAAGGAAAGACCAGAGCATAGTTAGTGTCTTAGCCTCCGTTCTCCCTGCAGTGAGGGCCTTATGGAGATAGTTATTTTGGGAAGTGATGTCAGTGAGCAGGAGTTGGGCTGGAAGCAGGAAACTGAACAGGGGAAGAGAGACCCGGATGTGTCACTGTGCTGGTCACTGCCATGGGTGACTGAGGCTCCGTCCTGCTGGGAAGTGTCTGAGAGACTGTGGACTGCACCTCTCCTGCCTTAAGTACAGACGTTTCTCCACTGGATCTGTCTCCAGTGCCCAGTGATCCAGGTCGCCCCGTGGTCATTACTTCCCTCACTTCCAGGTTTGCCTGAATGTCAGATGACCAGTGAGTGAGGAGGTGCCCTGGGGAGGCAAGTGAGACCTACCAGCTACTGTCAAGTTCAGCCTGCCTTCCTCTCTGAACTGTCCCGTTTATTTATCGTGTCGCTTTCAGCCAAGAGCTGCTCATCAGATCGAGGGTCAATTGCTCATTAAGGCTGTGGGCTGCCTGAAGAAGGCACAGATAATATGCAGAGTAGACTAAAATTAGAGCAACTGAGATGGACTTTGCCAATGGCGGCTCCCCCGCTTCCCATTTTTCCTTGGCTGCCATTCATTTAGTCACTTAGTGTCCCCGACGCCGCATTAGGCTCTTTACAAGGATTACCTGTCTGGTTTAATGCTCATGAGGTGGACACCATTACGCTTCCCTTTGGAGGGTTGGTTGGCAGAAGCAGACATTGTGGATCTGCTCTCTAAGTGCATCCCTGTCCATCGCCGGACGAGTGAGAGGCTTTGATAAACATGAAGACAAGTGACTATTCTCACTAAGGCTTGGAAAAGGCCTAGCCAACCAACCCCCATCACGCTGTTCTGAGACTCTGCTCTATTTTCTTCTGAACCTATTATTTATTGGTTGATCTCTTTGCTTATTTTTGGTGTCCCAGCACTAGAACATCACCTTTATGGGATTGGGAGTTTATCTGTTTTGTTAGCACATTGCCTGGGACATACTATGTAAATATGTAGTTAATACATATTTACTACTGAATGAAAAAGGAAACAGCAGCTTTTATTGGTGTAGGAGCAAGGAAATTCGTCCTGTATGAGACCCTTTTGATAAAGAGGGGGTATGGGTAGCGGCAAGTTGCAAAGTCTCAGGGAGCAGATAGAGATCTCAACTGGGAACCGGCAGAATGTGGAGTCAGTGATGAGGAAATGCAGAGAAGAAGAATGAAAAGGGAAAAGATGGGAAGGATTCACTCACAGTCACCCCATTTATCAATATTTATTGGACGTTAGCTGTCCCGGTACATAATAGAGGGCACAATGGTTGGATATGATGTGATAAAATGTAGGGAAAAGAGCAACGGGGGTGGGGGTGGGGGGCGAGGGGAAATGAGAAACCGGAGAGATTTAGAGGAAGAAAGAGGCCTGCAGGAGGCTCCCTGTAAAATATTTGCAATGGCCCGGCGTTCTCTCTGAAGCATCTCCGTGGAGCTGTGGTATGTGTTAGGGAGAGGATTACAAGAAGTCCCACACTAGAGGGACCTACAGAGAATTGGACTTTGTGGCCAAGTTTTCAGAGTCAGAGGGCAAAGCTAATGTTTTCTACTGATGCAGGTCATCAGATGTCACCCAGAAACGGAGAGCAGATTTCGTCCAGAAAAAACAAGAATAAACTAACAATTATGGAAAACTTAGTTCCCCAAGGGTGAGTTTCTTGAAAGTGGCAAGGGTTAGAAAACCTGAGAGGAAGAGCAACCAAGCCAATCGTCTTGGGCTTGGGGGATGCGGATCGTGGGATTGGGTGCCGTGCATTCAGCCAAGAGCTGAACCTGAACTCTGTGTCCTGTGAATCACTGTTTTCCTCGTCAAAATGAACTTGTCAGACAGACCTGCAAAGAGGCTGAGGATCCCAGCGGTCCCAGGACACGTGCCTGCTCTTCCTTCTTTGTGTCAAAGCCCCTCTCGAAGTGCTGTCGGGCTGCGTTTCCTGTCTGTGGGGACAGGGTGTGGCCAGGTTGGAGGCTGGAATCAGAAGACCTTCCTGAGCCCCACCCCCCCAATCCCCTGTCTCTCTGTCTGTGTCAGAGCTCTAGGGGACCAGATCCCAGGCTGGCATTCCTGACCTTTCCTGAAACTCTCTATGCTGTTCTAACACATAATATCACTGTTACATAAGTGATATAAGTCAAGCCAGGAACATGCAGCCCAGGAAAGAAGTAAGTTTTCTGTTTTGATTTCTTCTTTTTTTTTTTTTGGCAAAAGCTTGTTGCTCCCACCCCTGCCAGGGCAGAAATCAAGTCCGCTTGGTATGGAGGGGGAGAGGGCCGTCTGCTTCACAGCACTGTAGCCTGGTGCATGTTCTGGAGGCCCCGCTGGTTGCAGAGGCACCCCGTGGAAAAGCAGGGCGTGGGGAGCCCTGGGCTCACCCGGGAGGTGCTGTAGCTCCCACGCTGGCTCCCACAGATGTCAGCCAGGGCCGGGTCCCCTCGGTGACCTGGACTGCTGATTTGACAAGATTCCCTGGATCACACAGTGCACAGAGTGCCATCTGAGTTAGGGTAGAGTCTCATCGAGGGAACACTTTTTCCCCAGTAGAAGTTACAGGAATTATTGAACAGATTATGAAATTGGTATCATTTCTAGGGTCATCCTTCTATCAGCTGCCCAGGCTGGAAAATTTGGGGTGATGCTGAAATTTCTCCCTTTCCTTTTATGCCCTTGGTAGAAGCAGTGACTGAACCCAGCATGACAACAGTGTCTCTCAGTGACCCCTTTCCTCTTGCCCTGCCGTGCCCAGGGCACTCCCCGCCCCCAGTCGGGGAGGCAGCTGGGAGGGAGGGGAGCACGGGCTCTGGAGAAAGACCCTCTGGGTGTACATTTTGGCTGTGTTGTGTGACTTGGACAAGCTGACCTTTCTGTCCCTCAAGTTATTCTTATAAAATGGGATTGATAGTACTTCTTAGTTTGCAGGGAAATAACATTTATTAATAAAGTGAAGGTGACTCAAGTCTGGTCCCAGTTGTTCTTTTAGATGAAGTGATTAGTAGAAAAAAGTTTATAAGGATCTGCACCAAAATGTTAATAATGTTTTTCTATTGAGGTGGGATTTATGGGCTTTTAAAAAAACTTGCATCTTTGTGCTTTTCTATATTTTAAAAATTTCCACAATGAACACGTGTTACTCTTGTAACTAAAAATCATAAATAGGAATTAAAATTCCACCAAACCTTCCAGAACCAGCTGAGATGATACTTTTATTAAAATTTTCCAGATCTTCCCATTGGCAGAGTTCAGTGTCTGAGCAAGTTACTGAATCAATCACAGGTATCTTGCTCACCTGTTGAATGGGGCCTAAAAACTTTAAGTGAAAAAAAATACACTATGATGTATATGTAATATAGATATGTATTATATATATTGTATGTGTGTGTGTATATATATATATATATACAGTGTTCTCTGTGTGTATGTATATATATATATTGCGATATATATGTATGCATATATTCCAATATGTTTCAACGCCTCGTTTATAGAAAGTACTTAATAAATGCACTTTTCTTTTCCTGAATACCAGAAACACTTTGTACCTCTCTTTAAGCACTTAATGTATTTTGTTTTGTATTATGGTTATTTGTGAACTTCCTATATCTGCTACTAGACTGCAAGACCTCTGAGGGCAACAGCTGTGTGCCCCCATCTCCTGCCACATAGGGCTTAATGGCCTGTACATCGTAGGTGATGAATGTACTTGTTGAGTGATTGAAAGCCCAGGTGAAGGAAGAGGCCCCAGAAGTAAGTGCTGAGCCTGAGTCGCGCCCTCCAGGGATTCGGGCATTCAGTGTCTGACCCTGGGCCACCTGGGTAGTTGCTCAGCAAGGGTCTGTTGGTTGGGTGGGCACACGGCACACATTGCAACAGGGACCCAGGGTTCTTGCAAGGGAAGCAGGAGCCCAGGTGAATGAGCCAGGCCCACAGACGGTGCCCCAGTCACCGTGAGGAGGTTGGTTCTTAGAACTGGATGGAGTCCCTCCAACTCCAGGACCTGCCCCTGAGGGCCAAGGAGAGTGAAAGAGAAAATGAAGGAAAGGAACAGGAAAGAGTGTTTGCTTGAACATCTTAAGAGACTGGGGAGGAGCAAATATTCCCGCTTTGGTGACAAGGTGGGGAATAGATTCTCCCCAGGTCAACTGTAGCATCACTGACCTCCCCTCTACGGATGGTCGGGCCCAGGAGGACTTTATCATGAGCAAGAGCCATGATAGAGCTTGGCAACTTCATAGAGCTTGACACTCAGAGCAGCGGAGAAAGAAGACAGCAGGGTCCCCCTGGCAGCTGAGAGGGCTGGGGATCTGGGCATGGGGGAGCCCTTCCTGAGAACTCCCATAACCAGCTGTTAATAAAAACTGGAGATTTTGACAGATTGGCTGCAGTGGGCAGAGGCTGAGTAATGCTGGTTATCCTGTCCCTGTGGTGCTCTTTCCTCTTGGCTAATGCAGCCCAAGGAATATGTATTGATATAATCTATATATGGTGTGTTTGTGGAGTGAAGAGGTAGTTTGGAAGAGAGAAACAGAAATACAGAAAGGTTAGTGACCCACTGAGAGAACAGATGTGCCAACTGGGACACAAGATAGAATGAAGTTAAACCCCGGTCTCATTGTCGTGTTGTACCTGCTCACTTATAGCTCAGGGAACCATGGTGGGACGGAGGCCCAGAGTTCTAGCCTGTTCAGTGGGCTCCCGGGGGTTTGTGAGACCTCGGGTGATGTCACTGGGAGCAGAACCAGGAGGAGGTGGGACTGTTAAAAACAATTTATAGAAGCTTTATTGAGATATAATTGCATGCCATGGAATTCACCGAAAATGTACAATTCACTGATTTTTAGAATATTCATAGAGTTGTACAACCATTGAGGAGGTGGGACTTTGAATGTCAGACATTTTCTCCAACATCGTTTGCCAAGAGTTGTGATATTCACGTCTATCTATTCACTGAGATAATTTGTTTTGGGAAGGAAATAGTGTAGGGGGCTGGTGTTTGTGTATATAAGTGTGTGTATGTGTATGTATGTGCATGCATGTACGTAAAGAACAAATAAAAATATTTTAGGGCTTCCCTGGTGGCGCAGTGGTGGAGAGTCCGCCTGCCGATGCAGGGGATACGGGTTTGTGTCCCGGTCCGGGAAGATCCCACATGCCGCGGAGTGGCTGGGCCCGTGAGCCATGGCCGCTGAGCCTGCGCGTCCGGAGCCTGTGCTCCGCAACGGGAGAGGCCACAACAGTGAGAGGCCCGCGTACTGCAAAAAAAAAAATCTTTTTTGAATACCTCGGTTTTTTTTTTTTTTCGCATGTGACACAATGTTCGTGATATTCTTGGTAAGACCAGAAAAGAAGAATAATTAAAACTGTTACATATTTGAATATGTAACTTGAAGAACTTAGTGATTAAGGAGGTGTTAACAGAACACCAACATAGACAATGAAATACCTTTTGGGCACATTACAGATTTTGTCACTGTTTCACGTACATCATTTCATCTGATTCTATGACAACCATGTGGGTAGAGGTGGGTAGGGTACTCTGGTCCCATTTTACAGTCCCATTTTACAGGGGAGGTCCCACCTTTACACTGGAAGGGTGAAGGGATTGTCCACAGGAACTGAACCTAGGTCTTTAGATTCAAAATCTCTTACTACTGCACCAAGAGCAGCAACCTTCTGCACCTTATCTCTCATTTTATACATTTTATATAAAACATTTTATATCTCAAATATATACATATCTTAGATCTTACCAGTCATTCTATCAAAAAATCTTGGTGTTATTCTGACAGAAATAGAAAGTCCATTTTTCCTGAGAATGGTGTGTATATATTCAGTCTGTTTCTGTATGATTTCCAGTCAAGCTTATGGACATAAAATTTTTTCGAGAATACACTGAAGATGATATCTTAGTTGTTATTCTGAAAGTGGTGTGTCCACTTTGACCTTTGTGTCCCACTGATGACACCCCATATCCATGGGTGGTTTGGATGACTCAGTGGTGTTGATGCGGGTGCATTGCAGGAAGGAGGTGAGGGAAAACGAAAAGAGTGTGAGTGTGGTGGGCATGCAGATGCACTGCCAGGGTCCTTTGGTGGGAGGACTTGTTGCCCGGGTGCTGGGAGTGTTGTCAGCAGACAGCCGCCAGAGCTCAGACCCTTACGGAGTTGCCTCACC
>NW_021703784.1:3622979-3754753 GCF_005190385.1 Monodon monoceros | reverse complement strand
AATCTGACCCCTCCCTGTGCCCACTCCTGCTTCCTTCCTCTCCTTCCAGAGGCCGGGGTCCCAGGGCTGTTCCCTCTCTCTCACCCTGAACTCTACACTCCTCTCAGAGTCCATGTCTTGGAGAGCTCAAACCACAACAGTTAGCTTTAGCTATGCTTTTTTTTTTGGAGCAGGGGTTGGGAAACTTTTCTGTAAAGGGCCACATAGTAAATGTTTTAGCCCTTGCAGTCCAACTCTGCCTTGGTAGCATGAAAGCAGCCACAGATAATATGTGGATGAATGAGCCTGGCTGTGTTCCAATAAAACTTTATTTACGAAAATATGCTCTTAGCTGGATTTGGACCGTGTGTGTAGTTTGCCAGAGATTTACTGATTACTGAGCATTACTGCTAAATTTCAGATAACAGGGGAATTCTAGAGAACTCCTGATCAATTTCTTCATGACCACGCTCCATAAGTTACAGAACTCCTGATCAATTTCTTCATGGCTACAGCTCCATGAGTTACAGAACTCCTGATCAATTTCTTCATGACCACGCTCCGCTCCATAAGCTACAGAGCAGTTTATTATTGTGCATGCCGAGTGCTGAATGCTGGGTAAAGCCAGTCCTGACAGCCCCCAAACACAGTTTCAACATGAGACAGACTTATCATCTAATGTGAGAAGGGACGTCTAGCAGTTGTCTTCCGCCCTGCGCAGAGTTATTGCCCTTTAGCCTGGTTCATCACTGACTCTGGCATCCCCTTCCCGGGATCCACGGAGATGGAGAAAGAGGACTCCCACGGGGAGGGATGGAGGAAGGAAAGGGCCGGGCCTCCTCCAGGACCTCTGCTTGTGTTATTTCACTTCATCCTCACAACCTGTGTCATCCCCACTTCACACGGGAAGAGATGGTCTCAGAGAAGGTGAGGAACCTGGTTTGCAACGCTCGTCAACAGGGGGATTGATTTCCAACCCTGTGTCGGGCTCGAAAGCCATGCCCTTTCCACTACCCCAAGCTGACCCGTCACCTCGGCCTTAGATTGCACATGGTTTCTCTTTAAACCCTGATCGTTTCTGCCTGAGAGGGTTTGGCACAAGAAGTTGGATCCTGGACCAGCTCTCGTGGCTCTGTTCCTGGGGTTCACTGGAGGCTGAGTTTCCACATTCTTTCTCCTGGCCAGCTCTGGGCTGTGGTATCTGATGAGCCGAGGCTTTTGGCTCCTTGGGCCTGATGGGGCGGTGCTGGCTGTGATGGGTCCACTTTCCTTCCGTGCTGGTATGAGTGTGGTGGGGGCCTGCAACAGACCCTCTCACCTCCCTTCTGTGAGGCAGCCGTCATCATCCCCCCTGGCCTTTTCTTCACAGCCTGTTTCAGGAGGCTGGGCAACTCCTTGGGAAGGTGAGAGAGGAAATTGGGAGGCTGGGGGCTGGAGGGACTCGTGCTCCCACTGTGCTCTCTTACCCTGGGCTGATGGAAATAGCACTGCTCTGGTCCCCGGAGACCTGGCTGTAGCCCGGGCTCCGCTGCACCTCAGCAGGGTGGCCCTGGGTGAGCCCCGGAGTACCTTGGAACTGCTCTTCCATGTGAGAAGGGTGAGCGTTCAGCAGACAGCCGCCAGAGCTCAGACCCTTACGGAGTTGCCTCACCCAGGGTCACGCCCTTCTGGGGGTGGCCTGTTTCCAATGACTGATCAAGGCGGAGTATAAAAGTGCAGCTATTTTGGCCAATTCAGGACCACTCCGAGGGGCCGTTTGCTCCAGTGTTCCCTGTAGAGCCGGCCGAGGGAGGCTGCGGGACCTGCATTACAATCTGACCCCTCCCTGTGCCCACTCCTGCTTCCTTCCTCTCCTTCCGGAGGCCGGGGTCCCAGGGCTGTTCCCTCTGTGTCACCCTGAACTCTACACTCCTCTCAGAGTCTGTGCACTGCCTGGTGTGGTTGTGCGTGACAGGTGAAAGGAAGCAGCGGGAGAGGGGGCGGGGCAGAGTCCAGCGGTTCTCACCTGTCAGCGTGCATCGGCACCACCTGTTCAGGAAGGCCAGTTGGAGTAAGAGTGTCTAATTCTGAAGATCTGGGGTGGGCTCTGGGAAACTTGCCTTTCTGACAAGTTTCTTACTAATCCTTCAAGGCCCTTTTCAAGTTTCTTTTCTGCAAAGCCTTCCTTGAGTACTGTAGTTCCAGCTGATCTTGCTCCTGAACTTTTAAGCTGGGATGTCCCACAGATGCCCGCACTCCTGTGTGATGTCACCATGGGGAGCACAGCAGCAGCTGTCTGCGTGCTCTGTTGGGCCGGATGCTGGAAGCACATGGTGGCTCAGGGAGGAGATGTGTGGACACGGAGGTGGTGGCATGCACGGTATGACAGGTATTTGTCATCCCTGACTTAGAGACTCTGCTGTGTTTTCTGTGTGCTGGGGTTGGCTTTACAATGAAATGATGCACTTCCTGCTGACAGCCGCAGTGTCTTTTACTGCTGCATCTTCTCTGATGCTTGGCCTTGAGCACATCACTCTGTGCACAGGACCGTGCCCTGTTTATTTTGAGTTCTCAGGACAACCACGGTGGTGCCAGGCGATGGCAGTGGCTGCAAATATTCTTTGCTTAGTCAAATAATAATTTTCAAATACTGGAAAAATGTTCCCCCCCAGTTTTTGTTCCAGTCACAATTTCACAATGGTAAACATGATGTACTCTTTTTATTTATTTAAGAATTTTATTGAAGTGTGGTTGATTTACAATGTTGTGTTAATTTCTGCTGTACAGCAAAGTGACTCAGTTATACACGCATAGGTTCTTCCTCATGTTCTTTTCCATTAGGGTTTATCACAGGATATTGAATATAATTCCCTGTGCTATGCAGTAGGACCTTGATGTTTATCCATCCTGTCTATACTAGTTTGCATAAACACGAAGCACTTTAAACTTTAATCTGCATTGTTAACAGTTTCCCCATCACTTTCTTAAGTCTAGACAATCAACAAGCCAACAAATCAGGCCTTGAGTTACAGTTTTTGTCAATTTTTGTGGTCACAATACTCCCACCCTGGCCAATTTCAAGCTACCAAAGTGGTGCTGCTGAATGCAGAGCTGAGGAGAGATGCTGGGTGGCACTGCTGTGTAGTATTCCCACCACGCAGACACAATAGACAGAAATAACCTTACAGCAAGTAAACTTACAAGGAAGGGATGGGTTTTGAGTATTTATTGCCTTTTTAAAAATATAATTGATTTGATTGGTTCGCACAATCCCTAAAACTTTAACAACTGGCTCTTGTGTGATCTCTCCAGCACACCACTGGGTGAATTGGTGTAGATTTGCATAAGTTAGGGCTTCTTTGGTTGTAGTGAATAAAAGCTTAATTTAAACTGGCTTAAGCCAAGAGGGTATATTTTGACTCACAAACTTGAAAGCTTATGGAAGGGGAGGATGGGTCTGGCTTCAGGTCAGGTGTCATTAGGACCTCCTCTCTCTCTTTCAGCTTTTCTGTCCTCTATGCGGTGTCAAGATGCCTGCTTACAGCTCAGGCCTCATCCTCTGAGATTTTAGTCTGCCAGAGAAGAAGCAAGCGTTTGGTCCTACTGGCTCTGTGTTCCATGTTTGTCCCTAAACCAGGCACTGTAGCCAGAGAAGTGTGAGGCTCTCTGCTGTGGACTAAATTGTACCCCACCAAACTCATATGTTAAAGCATGAACCCCCAATGTGATAGTATTTGGGGATGGGGGACTTTGGGAGGTAAAGTTTGGAGGAGGTGGTGAGGGTGGGGCCCTCATGATATTAGTGCCCTTATAAGAAGAGTCCAGAGAGCTTCCCCTTTCTCTCTGCCATGTGAGGACATGGTGAGAAGGTGGCCATCTGCAAGCCAGGAAGAGAGCCTTTACTGGAACCAAATTGACCTGCACCTTGATCTTGGACATTCCAGCCTCCAGAACTGTAAGAAATAAATTCCCATTACTTTGACCACTCAGTCTGTGGTATTTTGTTACGGAACCCTGAGCTGAGTAAGACACTCTCCTTGGCCAGGCTCACCCTGGCAGGTGGGGTGGAGTCAGTTTCACCTAAGTTCCTGGACTGAAAGTGGAGAGGGAGTGATTCCTTAGGGGAAATTCCGGATAAAGTTACTAGAAGGGCGATTGGAGGCAGGCAGCAAAGTAAATATCCATTGTAAGACCTCTCTTTGGACAGAAGAAATAGTTTCCTGGCTCAGAGGGTTCAGGTATCAGGGGACCCTTTCTGGGAATGGGATTGGAGCACTCCTTCTGTGTATAAGGGGGTAAAGAGAGGAGGAAAAGATGGAAAGCTTAGGGCCAGCCACTGTCCATGTAGCTCCATGATTTGGGGCCTTGGCCTCCCCCTGGGGAACATGGCAAGAAGTTTCTGGCACAAAAGACTGCTGTGAAGTTTGCTCCCTGAGTCCCAGGTTTCAAAGTTTAGTGGCTTGGGTGAGAAGTTTGTGCCTGGGAATGGGAGCTCTAAGAAGAAGTATCTTTGCTGGGGAGTATCTTGCTGACACTAGGAGTATCTTGCTGACACTAGGAGTATCTGGCTGATACTAGGAGTATCTAGCTGATACTAGGAGTATCGTGCTGGTACTAGGAGTATCTTGCTGATGTTTGGTGCGAGTTCTGGACTGGCCACCCCTCACATCACTCTGTAAGACCCATCGCCCTTAGCCCGAGAGCAGCCCCTTGCACTTGGTGGATGAAAAATTTTACAGGTGTCCAGGAAAATGAAATGCAGGCAGGAGGGTCACAGACCAATATCTCCACCAGAAGATTTTGAAAGAAAATGAGTTGGGGTGAGCAGTGGGCAAATATGGATGCAGCATTTTATATAAACTTCTAAGGGGGTGAAAGGGAGAGAAGCTTTGAGTAGAACCAGATGGTGGTTTATCTGTTCCAGACTAATGGCTGGTTCCTCAGGGTCAGTCAGGGCCATGGGTACAGGAGAGAACGCCAAGCTTCCTGGCCGGCAGCAGTTCCAAAATTCCCTCTATCCTCAGAGGTTGACAAGAGATGACCTGGTGTTAGCCCTGCACTTTGGGGTTTATATGCAATGGAGTGGTGCTGGGAAGGGCCAGCCACGTGCATGTAGAATGTGCAATACAGTGAGATTCTCCCATGTATGCTGGGCACGGAGCCAGATGTTGTCACACACTCATCTTCGTTGGATCACTCCAACTACACTCAACCGTAGTCAGTTTTTCCCATTTACAGAAGAGGACCCTGCGGCTCAGAGCCCACGGTTGGACAGCTGATAAGTGGCATTGCCACGCTCTAACCCAGACCTTTCTCACTTCCATGGCCCCGTTGACTTCCTTCACACGAATGTGAGTTGCAGGTGTAGCAGGCACTGGTTGGGCCGTCTTCACATGGGCAACCATCCTCTTAGCTGTTCTACAGGGCAGAGTTGTGTCTTGTTTGCAGCCACACCCCTAGTGGCTAAGGTGAAAGCTGAAAAAATACCGACTACGTATACTTTCCTTAATAGCCCTCAGAGTAGGCATTTAAAAAATTCCTACTGCAGAAATGAGGGAACTGAACCTCAGAGTTCAGATATGTTTCCTAAGCTCTCATAGATTGTTACTCAAACTCAGGTCTGTGTGGATTCAGAGCTGGTGATCTATTATTTGGTGTATCTTCCCCCTTGACCTGCCCTGGGGGGCATTTGGCTCCTGTCCCCACTGGGTTGAGAGTGAGGTGGATGTGGACAGGGACGGGGACAGTAGAGTGTTGGGAATTGCATCAGTCTGGAGTTAAAAGAGGATCCAAGAGGTAGACCAGTAAGCTGTATGCAGTTGCTACCCCCTTTTTCAATTAGAATGTCTGCTTTACTTATTGCGATTTCTTTCTTGTTTTTTATACAGCACGTTCTTATTAGTTATCTATTTCACACACATATTGGCGTATATATGTCAATCCCAATCTCCCAATTCATCCCACCACCACCCGCCTTCCCCCCCGTCCCCCACTTTTCCCTCTTGGTGTCCATATGTTTGTTCTCTACGTCTGTGTCTCTACTTCTGCCTTGCAAACCGGTTCTTCTGCACCGTTTTTCTAGATTCCACATATATGTGTTAATATACGATACTTGTTTTTCTTTTTCTGACTTACTTCATTCTGTATGACAGTCTCGAGGTCCATCCACGTCTCTACAAATGATCCAATTTCTTTTCTTCTTATGACTGAGTAATATTCCATTGTATATATGTACCACATCTTCCTTATCCATTCATCTGTTGATGGGCATGTAGGTTGCTTCCATGACCTGGCTATTGTAAACAGTGCTGCAATGAACACTGGGGCACATGTGTCTTTTTTTTTTTTATTTTTAATAAATTTATTTATTTATTTTTGGCTGCATTGGGTCTTCATTGCAGCATGCAGGCTTTCTCTAGTTTCAGCGAGCGGGGGCTACTCTTCGTTGTGGTGCGCGGGCTTCTCACTGCGGTGGTTTCTCTTTGTTTCAGAGCACAGGCTCTAGGCGTGCGGGCTTCAGTAGTTGTGGCACGTGGGCTCAGTAGTTGTGGCTCACGGGCTCTAAAGCGCAGGCTCAGTAGTTGTGGTGCACAGGCTTAGTTGCTCTGCGGCATGTGGGATCTTCCCAGACCAGGGCTTGAACTCATGTCCCCTGCATTGGCAGGCGGATTCTTAACCACTGCGCCACCAGGGAAGTCCACATGTGTATTTTTGAATGATGGTTTTCTCTGGGTATATGCCCAGTAGTGGGATTGCTGGGTCATATGGTAATTCTATTTTTAGTTGGTTTTTTTTTTTTTTTTTTTCTGGTACGTGGGCCTCTCACTCTGTGGCCTCTCCCGTTGCGGAGCACAGGCTCTGGACGCGCAGGCTCAGCGGCCATGGCTCACGGGCCCAGCCGCTCCGCAGCATGTGGGATCCTCCTGGACCGGGGCATGAACCCGTGTCCCCTGCATCGGCAGGCGGACTCTCAACCACTGCACCACCAGGGAAGCCCTATTTTTAGTTTTTTAAGGAATCTCCATACTGTTCTCCATAGTGGCTCTATGAATTTACATTCCCACCAACAGTGCAAGAGGGTTCCCTTTTCTCCACACCCTCTCCAACAATTGTTGTTTTCAGATTTTCTGATGATGCCCATTTTAACTGGTGTGAGGTGATACCTCATTGTAGTTTTGATTTGCAATTCTCTAATAATTAGTGGTGTTGAGCAGCTTTTCATGTGCCTCTTGGCCATCTGTATGTCTTCTTTGGAGAGATGTCTCTTTAGGTCTTCTGCCCATTTTTTGATTTGGTTGTTTTTGTTATTTTTTTTTTTTTAATATTGAGCTTCATGAGCTGTTTTTATATTTTGGAGATTAGTCCTTTGTTGATTAGTTTGCAAATACTTTTTCCCATTCTGAGTGTTGTCTTTTTGTCTTGTTTATAGTTTCCTTTGCTGTGCAAAAGCTTTTAAGTTTCATTAGGTCCCATTTGTTTATTTTTGTATTTATCTCCATTACTTTAGGAGGTAGGTCAAAAAAGATCTTGCTGTGATGTATGTCAGAGAGTGTTCTTCCTATGTTTTCCTCTAGGAGTTTTATAGTGTCTGGTCTTACCTTTAGGTCTTTAATCCATTTTGAGTTTATTTTTGTGTATGGTGTTAGGGAGTGTTCTAATTTCATTCTTTTACATGTAGCTGTCCAGTTTTCCCAGCACCACTTTTTGAAGAGGCTGTCTTTTCTCCATCGTATATTCTTGTGTCCTTTATCAAAGATAAGGTGACCATATGTGTGTGGGTTTATCTCTGTCCTTTCTATCCTGTTCCATTGATCTATATTTCTGTTTTTGTGCCAGTACCATATTGTCTTGATTACCGTAGCTTTGTAGTATAGTCTGAAGTCAGGGAGTCTGATTCCTCCAGCTCTGTTTTTTCCCCTCAAGATTGCTTTGGCTATTCGGGGTCTTTTGTGTCTCCATATAAATTTGAAGATTTTTTGTTTTAGATCTGTAAAAAATGCCACTGGTAATTTGATAGGGATTGTATTGAATCTGTAGGTTACTTTGGGTAGTATAGTAATTTTCACAATATTGATTCTTCCAATCCAAGAACATGGTATATCTCTCTGTTTGTGTCATCTTTGATTTCTTTCATCAGTGTCGTATAGTTTTCTGAGTACAGGTCTTTTACCTCCTTAGGTAGGTTTATTTCTAGGTATTTTATTCTTTTTGTTGCAGTGGTGAATGGGATTGTTTCCTTAATTTCTCTTTCTGATCTTTCACTGTTAGTGTATAAGAATGCAAGAGATTTCTGTGCATTAATTTTGTATCCTGCAGCTTTACCAGATTCATTGATTAGCTCTAGTAGTTTTCTGGTGGCATATTTAGGATTATCTATGTATAGTATCATGTTATCTACAAACAGTGACAGTTTTGCTTCTTTTCCAATTTGTATTCCTTTTGTTTCTTTTTCTTCTCTGATTGCCATGGCTA
This sequence comes from Monodon monoceros, assembly GCF_005190385.1. NCBI lineage: Eukaryota > Metazoa > Chordata > Mammalia > Artiodactyla > Monodontidae > Monodon > Monodon monoceros. The sequence goes on along the minus strand of NW_021703784.1, from coordinate 3,746,323 downwards.
GGACTTCCAAAACTATGTTGAATAATAGTGGCAAGAGTGGACATCCTCGTCTTGTTCCTAATCTTGGAGGAAAATGCTTTCAGTTTTTCACCCTTCAGAATAATGTTTGCTGTGGGTTTGTCTTATATGACCTTTATTATGTTGAGGTAGGTTCCCTCTATGCCCACTTTCTGGAGAGTTTTATCATAAATGGTGTTGAATTTTGTCAAAAGCTTTTTCTGCATCTATTGAGGTGTTCATATGGTTTTTATTCTTTAATTTGTTAATATGGTGTATCACATTGATTGCTTTGTGTATATTGAAGAATCCTTGCATCCTGGGATAAATCCCACTTGATCATGGTGTATGATCCTTTTAATGGGTTGTTGGATTCTGTTTGCTAATATTTTGTTGAGGATTTTTGCATCTATATTCATCAGTGATATTGGTCTGTAATTTTCTTTCTTTGTAGTATCTTTGTCTGGTTTTGGTATTAGGGTGATGGTGGACTCGTAAAATGAGTTTGGGAGTGTTCCTTCCTCTGCAATTTTTTGGAAGAGTTTGAGAAGGATGGGTGTTAGCTGTTCTCTAAATGTTTGATAGAATTCGCCTGTGAAGCCATCTGGTTCCGGGCTTTTGTTTGTTGGAAGATTTTTAATCACAGTTTCAATTTCAGTGCTTGTGATTGGTCTATTCATATTTTCTGTTTCTTCCTGGTTCAGTGTTGGAACGTTGTGCTTTTCTAAGAAGTTGTCCATTTCTTCCAAGTTGTCCATTTTGTTGGCATAGAGTTGCTTGTAGTGATCTCTCATGATCCTTTGTATTTCTGCAGTGTCAGTTGTTCCTTCTCTTTTAAAATTTCTAATTCTATTGATTTGAGTCTTCTCTCTTTTTTCCTTGATGATTCTGGCTAATGGTTTATCAATTTTGTTTATCTTCTCAAAGAACCAGCTTTTAGTTTTATTGATCTTTGCTATTGTTTCCTTCATTTCTTTTTCATTTATTTCTGATCTGATTTTTATTATTTTTTTCCTTCTGCTAACTTTGGGGTTTTGTTTGTTCTTCTTTCTCTAATTGCTTTAGGTGTAAAGTTTGGTTGTTTATTTGAGATGTTTCTTGTTTCTTGAGGTAGGATTGTATTGCTATAAACTTCCCTGTGAGAACTGCTTTTGCTGCATCCCATAGGTTTTGGGTCGTCGTGTTTTCATTGTCATTTGTTTCTAGGTATTTTTGATTTCCTCAGTAATCTCTTGGTTATTTAGTAGTGTATTGTTTAGCCTCCATGTGTTTTTATGTTTTACCGTTTTTTTTTTTCCTGTAATTGATATCTAGTCTCAAAGCATTGTGGTCAGAAAAGATACTTGATATGATTTCAATTTTCTTAAGTTTACCAAGGCTTGATTTGTGACCCAAGATATGATCTATCCTGGAGAATGTTCCATGAGCACTTCAGAAGAAAATGTATTGTGTTGTTTTTTGACGGAATGTCCTATAAATATCAATTAAGTCCATCTTGTTTAATGTGTCATTTAAAGCTTGTGTTTCCTTATTTAGTTTCATTTTGGGTGATCTGTCCATTGGTGAAAGTGGAGTGTTAAAGTCCCCTACTATGAATGTGTTACTGTCGATATCCCCTTTTATGGCTGTTAGTATTTGCCTTATGTATTGAGGTGCTCCAATGCTGTGTGCATATATATTTACAATTGTTATATCTTCTTCTTGGATTGATCCCTTGATCATTATGTAGTGTCCTTCTTTGTCTCTTGTAGTAGTCTTTATTTTAAAGTCTATTTTATCTGATATGAGTATTGCTACTCCAGCTTTCTTTTGATTTCCATTTGCATGGAATATTTTTTTCCATCCCCTCACTTTCAGTCTGTATGTGTCCCTATATCTGAAATGGGTCTCTTGTAGACAGCATATATATGGGTCTTGTTTTTGTATCCATTCAGCCAGTCTATGTCTTTTGGTTGGAGCATTTAGTCCATTCACATTTAAGGTAGTTATCAATATGTATGTTCTTATTACCATTTTCTTAATTGTTTTGGGTTTGTTTTTGTAGGTCGTTTTCTTCTCTTGTGTTTCCCCCTTGGAGAAGTTCCTTTAGCATTTGTTGTAGAGCTGGTTTGGTGGTGCTGAATTCTCTAAGCTTTTGCTTGTCTGTAAAGCTTTTGATTTCTCCATCGACTCTGAATGAGATCCTTGCTAGATAGAGTAATCTTGGTTGTAGGTTCTTCCCTTTCATCAGTTTAAATATATCATGCCACTCCTTTCTGGCTTGCAGAGTTTCTGCTGAGAAATCAGCTGTTAACCTTATGGGAGATCCCTTGTATGTTATTTGTCATTTTTCCCTTGTTGGTTTTAATATATTTTCTTTGTACTTAATTTTTGATAGTTTGATTAATATGTGTCTTGGTGTGTTTCTCCTTGTGTTTATCCTGCCTGGGACTCTCTGTGCTCCCTGGACTTGGGTGGCTATTTCCTTTCCCATGTTAGGGAAGTTTTGACTGTAATCTCTTCAGATATCTTCTTGGGTCCTTTCTCTCTCTCTTCTCCTTCTGGGACCCCTATAATGCGAATGTTGGTACATTTAATGTTGTCCCAGAGGTCTCTTAGGCTGTCTTCATTTCTTTTCATTCTTTTTTCTTTATTCTGTTCCTCAGCAGTGAATTCCACCATTCTGTCTTCCAGGTCACTTTTCTGTTCTTCTGCCTCAGTTATTCGGCTGTTGATTGCTTCTAGTGTATTATTCATTTCAGTTATTGTATTGTTCATCTCTGTTTGTTGTTCTTTAATTCTTCTAGGTGTTTTTTCTTTAATTCTTCTAGGTTTTTGTTAATCATTTCTTACATCTTCTCAGTCTTTGCCTCCATTCTTTTTCCGAGGTCCTGATTCATCTTCATTATCATCATTCTGAATTGTTTTTCTGGAACAAGAATCTGTCTCCACTTCAGTTAGTTGTTTTTCCAAGGTTTTATCTTGTTCCTTCATCTGGTACATAGCCCTCTGCCTCTTCATTTTGTCTATCTTTCTGTGAATGTGGTTTTCATTCCACAGGCTGCAGGATTGTAGCTCTTCTTGCTTCTGCTCACAATTTCTTTCTTATGTTTGTATTTTTTTTCCCAAGTGGAAGGTTTTTATTTATTTATTGTTTTTGCCCTTACAAACATTTTATAAGTACAAAATATTATTCAGAGGTTTCTTTGGTTTTTAAAGCTTAACGTCTAATTTATTAAAGTTATATACCTACTATATAATTTATAAAGTTATATACCTAGTTTTACCTTAAAGTTCAATTTATAAATTGTATTATATTTATAAGTTTATCAAATGTTGTCAGTTACTTTTAAGGAGGTGTTTGATTAATAATTGGGCCCATTTGTAGACATAAGTGTCTCTAAGCTTTTAAAGCTTCATGTATACATTGAATATTTTAAACTCATTTTGATGTCCTTCAGTATCCTAACAAAATAAACCTTCTAAAATTCTAAGTAACTTTTATAAATTTAATAAAATAAACTTAAATATATGGCGGTCCTTAAGTACACTAACTGTTCCAAAACTGTATATAAACTAAGAAAAATTAAACTTATACAAGTCTAAATCAATCACACATTGAAAATTGGAACTTTCAGTACAGGTATATTTTATAATAGTTCAAGGAAGTTGTCTTGAATGTTACACATACTTATACTACCAAATAGGCACAGATTTTTTTCTTAATGCATAAATATTAATGTTCTAAGTTTGATTCTCTTAAACATTTCTATTCTTAGTTCTAAATCTCCCCAGAGTTAAAAGATGCATACCCACTAAGGAGATAATAATGCCATTCCAAGCAATTTCGGGGGAATTTGGAGACTTTAGCTAGGATCTTAACCTGGATTCTTGCCAGCCCCATCTGTAGCCCACACCAGGAACTTTATACTGCTACGAGCTATTGGTCTTGTGTATAGGACCGTACAAACTGGTGTGGCCACACGACTACTTATCACTGGCACTTACCCTGTTAGATGGGACCTGCAATGTCCCGAGTGTTAAGAATTTACATTCATTTTACTCCACTAAAGCTTTGTCTAGTCGTGGAAACCTGCAACCGACTCAGGCTGCCACACGGCTTGACTTGATTTCGTTTTCCTTTGTCTAGGATATAGTAATTTCTTTTCCATTTAGCTCCAATGAGCTCTGATGTTGATGGAACTCTATCTTCTTTGCATATTCTTCCTGAGCAGTAGGACCACACAACTCACACAGTTATTAAAATGATATCCGATTACATCCTGCAAGTCTCACAGCCTCTAGGGCCAAATGCCTGACAATTTTACAATGGTTTCTATTGTTTCAAAAGATGTTTTAAAACATAACACTGGTGGAATCTTCAAGGTTTGGAAGAAAGAACAAATATTTTGGGAGCACCTGCTAGAAGCCAAGTTACTTTATGTATATAATTTCATTTTTGTCTTCCAACACACCTTTCAAGTGTTTATTTTTATCCCCATATTCAAATGAAGAAGGCGGGTTAAGTTTCTAAGGCCATATGGCAAATAAATGGTGAAGCTAAGACTAGCTTTTAGGATTGTTTGCAGAATTCATGATCCTCGATGCTGTTCCCATGGCTTTGAAGGTTTTATTACCAGGCTCTCTGAACCGTGGGCCCAAACTCCAGAGTTCTTCACTCTGACCACCAAAACTTTCTAGTTCAGTCTGGTCTTTCCAGACCACTGCAGGGCTCCAAAGCAATATCTGTTCCCCTTCCCCTCACGGTCCTTAAGTCACCCAAAAAACGGGTTAAGATTTCCAAAGATTTTCATGACAGCAGCCCATGGACGGCAAGTCCTAAGATGCCAGTTACAGCCACAGCCATGGGTCCATGTCCCCGGTCCTGAGGGGACAGCCAAGTTCAAGTCTGACCTTGGCTGAAGTCCTAACAGTCCTTCAGCCCCACCCTAGACATCTTGGGCTTCCTTCCCTCTCTGGGAGGCATCCAAACAGTCCTAGAGGTGAGTGCTTTTCTTTCTCTTTTTCTCTGTTTGCCCACGTGAGTACTGCTCTCTCTGACAAGCGGTAGTGCAGCTTGGGACTCACACCTTCCTGGGAAAGAGGGTGGGAATTGGGGAGGGGGGAACACAGCTCTAGGGGCTGAGCCAGCTTCCTCTGCAGCCCATAGGCCAGCCGGGCCTCTTCTTTCCAGTCTATGAGTGCAGGAAGTGCTCATAGACATTCCATTTCCCCTTTGCTGAGGGTTGGGCCCAGCAGGTGGCATTTGAGTGACACCTGCTGTGGAGACCAGTGTGGCCCGTGGTGGACGGGAGCCACAAACACAACCGCCTTGGGACTGGGAATAGGAGTCCCTGAATCCCGTCTTGGCTTTGTCATTGATGAGCTGTGTGATTTTGGGGCCGAAGTATAATTTAAGGTGGCCTCTGCCTATTGTTTAGAATTTTAATTTTATTTAAAAAACGTTCTTTCTGACTTTTTTAGACATAGGCTTTTAAAAAAATCACAGATCACGCTTGCACATACATAAAAAAGGAAAATATGAGTGAAATAAACAGATTAAAGTGTTCTTAAAATGTCCTCATATTCCTGAGTTGCTTTTTGGCTTAGGCATTAAAAACCCCATTTTCCCACACAGTTATCCTGAGTGCGAGGTAAGGATGTGAAGGGAACCTTCGCTGATGGTTGTGATCTTGGGTGGCCTTGGCCCACAGTGGCTTGAAGCAGGATTTCGGTTCCCGGCCAGAGATTGAGGTTGGGCCGCGGCAGTGAGAGTGCTGAATCCTAGCCACTAGACCAGTGACCAGTGACAAGGCCCTGGCCCTTCGGCTTTGCAGAAATGAATTCCCACAAAGATAGAAAGTAGTGAAACAACTAAAGTGTTTATTAGGAGGAAAATAGTACGTGTGGATAGACACACGGGTGGACTCAGAGAGAGTCGCACCCTCGTGGCAGTTTAAATCACTTACATGGGGAATTTCTTCTGTGTTTCCTTTGGCCAGTCCTGCTTTGCCTGGTTCTGAGCCCGTATTTGGTTTATCTCAGGGTCCTCCCATGTGTATGCCCATCTCTTAGCCAAGATGGAGTCCATCGAAGAGCCTTATGGGTAGGTTGACGTCACTCCCCTTTTGACCTCCAAGGAGCTTTTCTGTGCATGTATAGTCAGTCAGGAAGGTCTCCTTGACTTCGGGAATGAGAAATATGTGGTCTCTGTCTCTTATCTGGGCAGGGCTCAGCCTCTCCTATCTTCATCTTGGAGTATCTGTCCACAGGGGACAAACTCCAGCTGCTCATCCTGGGGTCCATCTATCTCCTGCCTCAGTTGAAGGTTGATGGTATAGTGACAAGGAAGGCACCCAGGAATGCCCAAATTCGGCCTCACTAATCACACTCCCAGCAAGCGTTCTAAGAGTCCTAAGGCACTGCATACCCAGGGAGCAGTGGTTGAACAGGAATACAAGTGTCACTTGGCTGTCAGTCCTCATAACTCTCATCAAACTAAGAACTCTGATCAAAGGTCCTTAGGGGGCTTCCCCGGTGGCGCAGTGGTTGAGAGTCCGCCTGCCGATGCAGGGGACACGGGTTCGTGCCCCGGTCCGGGAAGATCCCACATGCCGCGGAGCGGCTGGGCCTGTGAGCCACGGCCGCTGAGCCTGAGCGTCCGGAGCCTGTGCTCCGCAACAGGAGAGGCCACAACGGTGAGAGGCCCACGTACTGCAAAAACAAAAACAAAAACAAAAAACAAAACAAAAACAACAACAGAAAAAGGTCCTTAGAGCCCAGGTCATGGGAAGCCTACTGAAGACCTTTGCTTTGGCTTTAAATCCCAGTTTGGGACTAGCCTGGGAAGTGGGGGTTAATGGGGGAGACTGGGGCCATCTCTAAGGTTTAACTGTCCATTTTGCACCAGGAGATTCTTCCTGAAGTCCTTCTGGTTTTCTGGTTTCTTCATCGAAGGGTAGCACAGAGCACCATATATAGCCACGGGCTCTGGGACCAGGTCCACACTCTGGACTGGCATGGGTGCCAGCTGTTGGGCCAGGTGCAAAAGCTTGAATCTCAGTCATGAGGCTGGGTCACACAGCCGGGAGAAGACACCTGAAAGGGAATCAGTGATTCTGTGGAGCGCCATTGTTTTCTGGAAGAGACAGGCTGTTCAGTGTTAATAGCCACATTCTTCTTGCAGACAAGAGAACCTTTGGTGGGATGATTCACTGCCCCTCCCAACCTCGCCTTCCCTTATCACTTCACAGGAAGCTGCGCGGACAGAAGGTATTTAAACCTGTGGGCTTGGACCCGTTTTCTCCTCCCTCCAAGATAACCAGTTCTCTTTCCTTTTCACTATGGGACTAAGCAGGGAAGTGGGAGGAGGTTGGTATTAGTGATGGGAAATGATCCTTTCCTCCATATCAAGAAAAGAATCAAACTTCATATCCCTAAGTGACCTTGAGGAACCTTGGCTGAAGTTTCTTGCTAAATTCCCAGGAAGAGCTGAGAAACTACTTAAGACAAGCATGGGGTGATCCTAGTCGTCTGTGCTTTCCAAGCAAGTAAAGTGGATTGGGACACCCTGTGAAGCCAAAAGTATATGAGTATGGATGTGTTTCAAAGTGGTTACAACCATGGGCTTGGAGCCACAGAGAGCTGGTTTTGACTTCCGGCCTGCTACTTACTCTGTGAGATTGGGCTCTTAGCTCTCTCTAAACCTCAGTTCCCGTCTCTAGAAGTGGATGACAACAATGCCCACCTTATGTGTGCAGTGAAGCCCTTAGCCCAGTGCCCGGCACCCCCTAACAGTCAATAAATGATAGCTGTTATTATTACAGGGCGGGAAGGAGCAGATGACTCAGCGCAGAGCTAGCCACTTAGCATAGACATTCCTCTTATAGGCCATTGCCTTCCCTACCACCGCCCCCCGCCCCCCCAGCACATTCTACTAATGTCTGTAAAATCTTGACACAGTGCAGTGTCTTGTCTTAATGATGTAATGAAGAAGCCACTGCCGGGGTGTGGTGAGACGTAGTGGATGTGTGAAGATGTGGTCCCAAGTCAGGGGGTGAGGATGAGTTTACGAATCCTTTGGTCACTAGATTATTATGACAGTCCCATCAGCCGGTGAAATGTATCCTTGCCATGGTCCAGTTTTCTTCTATTTTCTGGATAAAGATGTTAAGTCTTTGGTTTTTAAAGCTCTCCAGCACCTTCCCATCTCTATCTGAAAACAATAATTATGGAATGACGTTTCCCGAAATACCATCAGGAACTGAATGCTGATTTCTGTGTAAGAGCCCATCTGTAAAGGGTGATATTCTGGGACTTTATTAAACTCTTGTCATTAGGATGCTAGCATTAAAGTTATGGGTGGCTGCAAGCAGCATTAAGGGTAAGGAAAACAATAAGAAGCTTTTCAGTGCCGAATAGCAGGTCTTTTCTAGGTAAATAGAGTCCGCTCCTAAGGAATAGTTCAACCAGCTAAGAATCTGGAAATCCACGTTGTGGCCATTCATCACAGTTGAATTCCAACTTATCCCAGAAGTAGTTCAGGCTGAGTGAGAGACTGAGGCACCTTATTTCAAAGTTCTCCCTTCATTGCTCAGCCGAAGAGCCAGACCAAAAGGATTTGAAGATAAGGAAAAGTGAGACTCCAAGAAGGGTTGAACAGTTCTTTATCCGGAAGTCACAGAGTGTTGGCTCTGGGAGGAATCTCAGAGATGGGCTAGTGACCTGATCCAAAGCATTCATTTTACAGATGTAGGCTCAGGTGTACACGGGTGGAGTGCTTAAGATCACTGGAGACCAGAGTCCAGACTTCCTGGTTGCTGGTCCTGGTTCCTCTTCTTCCAGAAATCATTGTCACCTGTTTGTGGGTTGCCTGCAGGGTACGAGGGTATGGAGGGTCTAAGACACCTCCCTGTACGCCACAGTACCGTGTAGTAAGATAAACAAGGTATGTTCACATGAAGTAGTCATAGTATTTGAGGCTTGTGTGATAGGCACCATCAGTGTGATGGGAGCTGAGGCAGAAGAGGAGAGATTTTTTCATTTCTGATGGTCCAGGGAAGCTTTCAGAGAAGGTGGGATTTCAGGAGGGTCATAAAGAATGTGTGTGATTTGGTTGGGAGGAGAGGAAGGCCGTTCTAAGCAGGACAAAGACATGTTCAGAGGAGCAAAGTTAGGACAGTAAAAGGAATATTTATGAGTCAGAGACAGTTTGGCTGAAGTGATCATTTTCCTGGGATCACAGGTGTTATAATTGGAAGATATGCCAGAGATCCTGAGACCCAATTTCCTCATTTTACTGGTGAGAGTATTAGGTCCAGAAAGTTAAAGTGGCTTGGCCAAGGTTACATGGCTATGAAGAGCAGACGGGGGTTACAACCCTGGCCCATGACTTCTTATCCAGTATGTTTCCCACTACACCCTGCTGACCTAGGGCTGTGATAGCAGAGAGACAGAAAGACCACAGAGGACCTCGCAGGAGACACAAGACATTTGTGAGTTAAGCACTGAAACCTTTGACTGTTTTTGAACTGGGCAGTTAACCCGTGGTCAGAGTGATGAGCTGGGGGTGGCATGCAGGATGGATGGGAGGGATTGAAAGGAGAGGCAGAGAGAGAGTGACCAGTTAAAGACACCCAGACCTAGACCAGCTATGCGATAACACGAACTGAGGTGGTAGCAGGAGAGAAGATGAAGAGGAGAGGATGACTGTGAGAGAGATTAAGCCATTGGCTATGGGAGAGTCAGGGAACAGGAGAGGGTGGAATCAAAGGCCACTCTGCAAGTTCAGGGTTGACCAGTTGTCTGTGGAAGAAACCACCTTACACTTTCCCCTTAGCTCTTCACTCACTTTTTCATTCTTTCTTTCAACCAATCTTTTTGAGCCTGTGGAAGGCATTCCATGTTCACCCCAGCCAGCAACCCACTGAACGTGATGCTTTTGTTGTTTTCTTGGGATCTGCCCCCTTGAACTCTTCTTGGTCAGAGTTTTTGGAGAGAACCGAGGCTCAATCAGGAGAACAGCTTGGTTATTGAAAAGAAAAGAACCTGATTGTCTGGGAGGGTGTTGAAAAGCCAGCAAGATTTCAAACGCGAGGAGGATCAAAATGTCCTGGGGAGCGGGGAGGCGGGCCCTGTGCACACAGAAGCTCCTGGTCTTGGGGTGAATAAAAAATGCCAGTGTGATATCAACCAAGGGACTCTTGTGCGCTCAGTAGCCGCCTGTAGGCGTGATGAACACACTTGGTCCTGGGGCCAGGCTGGGGTGGTTCTAGGCACGGGCTGCTGCCCACCCCCGGAGAGTGGAAGGGCCTTGTGTCCACCATCAGGATGGGGGCAGGTGCTGAGGGCTCCTTACATCAGAAGGGGACCCCAAGACCACAGCTTTAGAAGACGGAGAACTGCTGAAGGCAGAGTCTGTGCTCTCCTCCCCGTTCATTCTCTCTCGGCGATTCGTACCCTACCTGATCTTTGGATGCCTTTGATGACTGTGCTTTGTCTTTCACCCCTTGGCACTTGTGGCTGTTTTTATCCCAAAGGTTTAGTCTTACCAACTGGACTCTTGAACAAATATGGCAAATAGGTCAAAACACATGGACCAACTAACAGATTGGTTGTAGCCGTATTGAGATGCCTTCTCTCCTGCACCTGGGCCAAGTATAATAGTTCTAGGCAGACTTTGAAATGACTTAACTTATTTAACTTATTTTTATTTCTGTCTCCTAATCATACCAAGTGAAAATAGGGTGGAAGGAGGTCCATAAAATAGGCTGGGGAAACACGGTCAAAACCTCCAAGTCAAATAGCTTCCCATTCACCTTCCAAAATGCATGATAGCTGTGAATGTCCTCTGGTTGCCTCTTGTACCCTCTGAGGTCAGGGTGGCTTGGGTTTACAGAGACGTGCCCTGGAACCCTTGCTCCGCTGCTTTCTAGTGTGTGAATCTGGTAAATTGCACTGAGTATCTCTGGACTTTGGTCTTCCTCTGTAACATTGGTACGACCCCTACTTTGCCTAGTGTTAGCAGGACACTTTAGCAAGTCTCTGGCTAAGAGGAGGTGTGGATTAGGATTAGATCTGGGTGAGACCAGCCCAGAGTTTAGGACCTGGTGTTCAATTCATACTGGTATCTCAGAGTTATTTCCTGTGTGGGATGCTGGGATTAGAGAAGATGGATCTCAAATGTGATCATCAGGAAAGAGGTACCTGTGATGGGGGCTACCGTGCCCAAGTTCATCCTGAAGGTCAGCTCCCTAGATACCATGGACAGATGCCCATTTAGACGTGATTATAGGAAGCCTGAGGGCCGGGCAGTGTGTGGTTAGGGCAGTCGTGTCCCGGCAGGAAAGACTCGGTGACTTGTGCAAGCTGCAAGCTGAGCTGGGAATGCAACCCAGGTGTCCTGACTCCCCACCCCCTTCCCCGCCTAATGATAAGGCCCCTTCCCTCTCCCTGTATCCAGGGTTGGACATGTCGGGAGCTAAGAGAGTGACCTCAGGGCATCCGGTGAGCTCACTCTGCTGCTCTGGTCTGGATGTGGAGAAGTGCTATCAGAGCTCCAAGGGAAGGGCTTTGCACCCTGGGTTTCTCAGAGGCCAGTGGTGGGAACAGATCCTTCCCTGGAGACTAGCAGGAGTTAGTGAACTTTGAGAAGGCTCCAGAGGCCTGGGCAGCAAGGGCCACTGAGGCGTTGAAGGGAAGGGAGAGCATGATTGATGAGGGAAACCTAAATGAGAGAACTTGCTGGCTTGACCTCAACACCAACTGAGGGGCGTGGGAGAACATTCTGCAAATATTTCAGAGGCATCGGTGCCAGAGAACTCAGTGGCTGAACCTGGATGCAAGGGAAGGGAGGGAGCGTAGGGCTAAGTCTGTCAAGGAAATCTTTCCCAGAGCCATCAGGAGGCAGGCTTCCTCCTCAGGGACCCCGTCTGTGTGGGCATCTCCCCATGGCACAGGGTTTAAGGGCTTGCATGTTCCAGGATACAAACCACAGGGGCCAGAGAAATAGGCCCAGATCACTTTTCCTGTAGAGAAACTGGGCAGAAAGCATAAAGCAAGACAGGAGGTGGGGCTTCCCTGATGGTGCAGTGATTAAGAATCCGCCTGCCAATGCAGGGGACACAGGTTCGAGCCCTGGCCTGAGAAGATCCCCCCATGCCGCGGAGCAAATAAGCCCGTGCGCCACAACTACTGAGCCCACGTGCCACAACTACTGAAAGCCTGCGCTCCTAGAGCCCGTGCTCCACAACAAGAAAAGCCACCGCAGTGAGAAGCCCGCACACCGCAATGAAGAGTAGCCCCTGCTCGCCACAACTAGAGAAAGCCCATGTGCAGCAACGAAGACCCAAAGCAGCCATTAAAAAAAAAAAAAAAAAAAAGACGGGAAGTGAGAACAAGGTGGATGGGAGAGCCTTGTCTTTCTCTCTCTGTCCTCTTCTAATCGGTTTTCTGGGGATCCATGTTATCTGTGTCAGTCATGGCCTCTTCCCCCTTCCCCTGGGCCCCTCCCTGTACCATCTTCCTAGCCTAAGCCTCCCCAGCCTTCGCAGGCAAGTTCAATCTCCACCTTCTTCAGGAAGCCCATCCCAACCTCAAATACTGTCATTATGCACCCTCCACCCTTGAAGAGCCACAATACTAAAGGTTCTGAGATGTCCTATGGTAAAGAAATATTTTGGAATTTGTTTATCCTAGTAATTCTTCAATCTGTTTGATCACAAAATTCTATTTTAGGCAACTATGTTATATGCTGGCTTAGAGGCTTCCTCCTGGTGAGGAAGCATGTACATATGACTGGCTCCCTCAGTCACATCCTAAGAGCTTCAGTGGCAAAGACCACACGTGCTGCTTCCTTTGCAACTCGCATAGCACATATATCAGATCCTAGTGCCCACAACATTTGGGCTTAATTAAAAAGAAAGAGGAGCATCAGAGACCAAATGACACAACTGGGGGAAATTTGCAATATACGTAGAAAGGAATGATATCTTGAACAGAGAGAAATTTTTGACAGTAAGAAAAGCAGCGAATGCTGCAATAGAAATGGGAAAGAAATTATGAACATTCAAATCACAGGAGAAGAAATATACAAAACTTATATACATTCAGATAAGTATTTAACCTCACTGTAATAAAAAATATGAAATAAAAAAATGCAGTGCCATCTTATCAATTCAGCTGGCAAAAAGGAGTTGGGTAGTGAGGATATAGGGAAATAAGCGCTCTTTTACACTACTGGCTTTTAAAAAAAACCAGTAACTTTTTTTTTTTCAAGGATATGCTAAAAAATAGTAATTTTCCCCTCAAAAACCATTTGTCAAAACTGTGTTATTTCTGGCTGTGTAATATTCCATAATATGGAGTGTAAACATTCATTTAGCTGCCGCTTTGACTGGGCATTTAGGTTATTGCCAAGGTTTGTCTGATCTTAGATTATTTCCTTAGCATCAGATTTTAATAATGTGCTAGTTATATACTGCTATGTACCAACTCACCCCCAAACTAACAAAATATTAAATCGTTCAAAACAACAATTATAATTAAATCTGGTTTCTGTGGGTTAAGAATTTGAACAGGGTATAGTGGGGCAGCTTGTCTCTGTTCCATGATTTCTGGAACCTCATCTGGAAGCCTGGAGGCCTGGGTCTGGAATCACTCCCATGTCCGGCATTGATGCTTCAGTGGGGCTGTCAGCTGGGCCCCCTCCATGTAGCTTCCTCACAACATGGCGGTTGGGATCCAAGGGCAGATAAGAAGGGTATGGTATTAGTTTCCCCTTGCTGCTGTAACGAGTTACCACAGACTTAGTGGCTCAAACCAACACAAATTTATTCTCCTACTGTTCTGGCAGTCAGAAGTCTGGAATGACTCTTACCTGTCTGAGGTCAAGGTGTTGACAGGGAGGTGCTTCTTTTGGAGGCTCCAGGAGAGAATTCATTTCCTGGTCTTTTCCGGCATCTCAAGCTGCGTTTCTTGCATTCTCTGGCTTGCGGCCCCTTCCTTCACCTTCAGAGCCGGCCGCAGAGCACTTTGCTTCAGTGTCACGTTGCCTTCTTCATCTTGGTCAAACCTCCCTCTGCCTCCCTCATGTAAGGACAGTAGTGACTGCATTCAGGGCCCACCCAGGTAATCCAGGGAAACCTCTCATCTGGAGATCTTTGACTTAATCACATCCACGACATCTCGTTTGCCTTATAAGGTAGAATTCACAGAATGGTGGTTGCCAGAGGCTGGGGTGGCGGGGAAACAGGCAGAGGTTGGTCATAGGGTACAAACTTCCAGTTACGAGATGAATAAGTGCTGGGGATCTAATGTACAGCATGGTGACTATAGCTACGAATACTGTGCTGGACACTTGAGATTTTCTAAGAGAATAAACCTTAAGTATTCTCACTAACAAAGAACAAAGGGTGATTATTGAGGTGTGGATATGTTAATGGATCTGATTTTGCTGATCATTGCACAATGAATGTGTATATCAACTCATCACATTGTACAAATATATTACAATTTTATTTGTCAGTTCTGCCTCAAAAAAGCTGAGCAAAAAGGTAGCACTCACAGGTTCGATGGCCTAGGGTCTGCACAACTCTGGGCGCATTTTCAGCCTGCTGCAGTGACCGAGGGTTTTCTTTCTCTTTTAGCTGGGTTTACGGGAAGCCGTACAGTGGCATGGTGGGAGCTGCGGGTAGAGCTGGGGCACTGGGGCAGCTGTGGTGGGCGGCGTGGAATCTGGGTTACTTGTACACGCAGCTTACTCATGCCCTCTGGGCCTGCTCAAGCTCAGTCCCTGAAATGCCCTTTCTGATTTAGGGGCATTGTCACTGGGAGCATCAGTGTTGTGACTTGGTAGATCTGACGGAGCACAGCTTATAATGGGCAGCGCTGAGTGTGTGGTCACTTGGTGTCCTGTGGTCAAGCATCCTGTCTCTCCCAGGGCCCAGTCATATGCTAATGACTGTGCTTGAATGATTTATAAATCCCTGCTGGAGACAGCATAGACTTACTTCAGAATCCCGAAGGACTGCGTGGTGATTTTCCCACCAAGCTCACTGTAATATCTGTTACGCTGCATCTTTTCCCAACGCTGCCACTAGCAACACCACAAGGTCTGCCAGATCAAATGGCCCAAGTGTCAAGGCTATTAGCACCATGGCCTGGACCTGCTGCAGAGAACTTTCCTGCTCTGGACCCCCCTCCAGGCTGGCAGCCTCCCATGTCATCCAGTATAAGGAGAAGGACAACATTTCTAGGTGTGGAATGTGTTGTGTTAAGAACCCAAGGAAGGGACTTCCCTGGTGGCGCAGTGGTTAAGAATCCGCCTGCCCATGCAGGGGACACGGGTTTGAGCCCTGGTCCAGGAAGATCCCACATGCTGCG
Source organism: Monodon monoceros (assembly GCF_005190385.1). Classification (NCBI taxonomy): domain Eukaryota; kingdom Metazoa; phylum Chordata; class Mammalia; order Artiodactyla; family Monodontidae; genus Monodon; species Monodon monoceros. The sequence continues at coordinate 3,730,966 of NW_021703784.1, read as the reverse complement.
GAGCAGCTAAGCCCATGCGCCACTACTACTGAGCCTGCGCTCTAGAGCCCGTGAGCCACAACTACTGAGCCCCTGTGCCACAACTACTGAAGCCCATGCGCCTAGAGCCCGTGCTCTGCAACAAGAGAAGCCACCACAATGAGAAGCCCACGCACCTCAATGAAGAGTAGCCCCCGCTCGCTGCAACTAGAGAAAGCCCATGTGCAGCGACGAAGATCCAACACACACAAAATAATAAATAAATAAATAAATAAATAAAATCTTAAAAAAAAAAACCCCAAGGAAACCTACCAGGTACTGAGCATCCTTCTCTGTGGTGGGGATGCAAGATGCAGCAATGCATCTTTCACTGTGGAAGGATATCCTGGATGCTTCTTACTCTTGTACCCTCAACACTTAATTGAAGTGACTGATCCGTGGATCCTCGTAGGTTTTATAAACCACCCCTGGAGTGCATGTGTCTTCCCCATGCCTGTTGCCTTGTCTTCCCAGCAAGCATGAGGTTGCTGATGTAATGGGTCAGTGTGATACCCTGTGGGCTGTCTAGGCAGTCAAATCTCTTTGGATGATATTGTGACAGAGGGTGGGTGAGTTCACACAGCCCTGTAGAGAATCTGTAAAGGAATATTGTTTTCTGCCGCACACAAGTGCAAACTGTTTCTGATTCTCTTTTTTATTATTTATTTATTTATAAATTTATTTATTTATTTATCTATTTTTTGGCTGCATTGGGTCTTTGTTGCTGCACGCGGGTTTTCTCTAGTTGCAGCAAGCGGGGGCTACTCTTCATTGTGGTGCGCGGGCTTCTCATTGTGGTGACTTCTTGTTGCAGAGCACGGGCTCTAGGTGCATGGGCTTCAGTAGTTGTGGCACACGGGCTCAGCAGTTGTGGCTCGCGGGCTCTAGAGTGTAGGCTTCAGTAGCTGTGGCACATGGGCTTAGTTGTTCCGCGGCATGTGGGATCTTCCCAGACCAGGGCTCAAACCCATGTCCCCTGCATTGGCAGGTGGATTCTTAACCACTGCACCACCAGGGAAGTCCCTGATTCTCCTTTTTAAATTGGAGTGGAAAAGAATGCATTTGCAAAAGCAGTAGTCACATACCCTGAGGTCTTGTTAATCTGCTCCAGCAACAACGTCACTTTGGACACAGCAGCTGCAATGGCAGTTCCTACACATTTAGGCCTGTGGTGGTTTATAGACACTCTCCGTAGACTAATGAATTAAATGAAATATTATAAGGATCAAAGACCCAGCATCTTGTAGGTCATTAATGCTGACACTCATCCTGCTGTCCCCCCAGGGACGTGATACTTTGGCTGCGATTCAGAGGTTCCCAGTGAGCTTTTCCAACTCTGATAGCTCCTATCCCGTGAGCCAGGGATCGAGTGTGAGGGTTTCTCCATCGGACAAGTATCCCAGCTCCAGCGATATCCCTGGGGACTGTGTGTAGCAAGTCTGTGGACACAGGGCCTCTGTGAGCTGTACTTCAGCCAGGCCTGCGTTTGTAACCTGGCTCCAGAGGCCTCATTCCAGCAGGGGAGCCATTATGATGCTTTGGGTCTGTGGCTATTGATGTCAGCTAGGGCCCTCTGTTCACCAGTCCTGGAGAATTCTGGTTCTTTCCTTTCCCTTATATACGATCACCTGAGCAAATGGCAGTAAGACCCTTTGGGGAACCACAGGGTATGTATTTGCCATGGAGTTGCAGGGTCCTTCCTCTTGGGAATCTAGTCATCTCTCCGGTCAGTGGTTCCAGGCACCTGTGGAGCAAGTGATCCTGCAAAGGATTGTGTTTCTTATTTGAGGTGACCGTCTGCCTCCAACCTCTTGCTCCTCCAGTGGTGACTTTTTGGGATTATAGATATTCAGCAGCACCCTTGTTGCCTCTATTTCTTGGGGAGCTTTGTCCTTCCTGTGGATATTAAGAAGTCCAGCTTTGTGACTGCCTTTCCCAACATCAAATTTAACTGGAAATCCTATATTTGCTAAATCCAGCAATCCCGGCCCCTCTAATCTTCTCAGTGATCAGTGGCCTGGGGAAGAATGGTCTTTGGGTTCTATAGGAACGGACATAATACCTTAGCAGGGCTTCTGCCTCATAGTCTGTATTGTCTACCCCAGCACGCCCACTCCCCCAGCCTCTTCTTGCCTTTCTGTTGTGTCTGCCAGAGCAGCTGGAGCATTTCCGTTTGCTGAGTGGCCATTGCTTTTCCCTGGTCTTAGGAGCCATCCCAGCAGCTGTTTGCCCCATTCCCTGTGGTCCTTTCTGGGGTGTAAAATCCATTAATCAGAGAGAGTGCCCCGAAGTCAGTTAGTGTTTGCTTACCTGGTCTTACATCCTGGCCACTTTGTTTATGTTTTGGTCTGTCCCAATGTACTGATATGAACATACCAATAATCCAATATTCTTCCTTTTTTCCTAAAAAAAATTGGGGTATAGTTGATTTACAATATTATATGGTATTAGTGTCAGGTGCACAACATAGAGATTAAAATTTTTGTAGCTACGTCCTGGCTGCTTTGATGTAGTGCCTTCAAGCTCAAGCCCAGGAGTGATCCCATGGGGCCAGCTGCACAGGCAGGCTGATTCTTCCAGTTCCTCCAGTGGATAGTTTCTTTCCTTCCCTCTTGGACACAGCATATGTAACATGTCTGTTAGAGTCACAGAGCTGAACTTCACTCTAGTTATTGTCCCAGCACCCAGTAGAGAGGATGGGGTCAGCTTCTAAAGGGGCACCTATCGCCTCGTTGTGGGGAGGAGGGCCCTGGAGCACCGTCCATCACTGAAGTGCTAGCTGTCTGTAGGGAAGGCTGGGCCATCACTGCAAGGCCTGAGGCTCTGGAAGGACAGGAAGTCCGCAGGGTCAACATCGTCCATCAGGACATCCCCGTTTTTGCAGGGTCCCACGTTTTGCCCACCAGGGATCTCCCTTTTGCAGAAGAGACCCACTGGCTGAGTATTGAAATGCTTCTGGAACTCCGTGTTTCTGGAGCTCTGTAACTCTAACAGACACTGAGCCTGTCACTTAGCTGTGTCTGTTTGGCCACTGTAGGGGACAACGTCCTCACTGGGGGCTCCCTCGATGGCCCCCTAGCTCACACACATAGCCATTAAATGGTAGTGGCCCTGGTGTCCATCCCTTTGCAGGGCAACATTGTAACGTAGCAGTAATTAGCCAACTCTGCTGTCTTTGTAGGCATTATCCCGTCCATATTTTTAAAATGCCACAGCATTCCTCTCTACTGGGACGTTCCCTAGGGCACCACTGGTGAGATCTTTAGCGACTTGAGCCATCACCTTGTGCTAGACACCATCTGTGCCTCATCTACCGAAAAGGATGGCGGTGGTGGGATCCAGTACCCAATCCCTATCTTTTTCTTCTTGGACCACTCCTGGGGCTACTTGTGCGAGCAGTGTCTTCAGAGAAGCAGATGTCAGTAGGGATGAGAAAAAATGGGGAGGGGGCTGGGGGAGCAGTCAGCCTGTAGTATCGGTCTGTCCCTGGGTGAAGGTGGAGGAAAGAGGGGAAGGTTGGTGGAAGCATCTCAGTCTGCGGTAAAATTCTAAGAGAGACACCAGGGGAGTGTTCAAGCCAAGGTGGCTTGTCAGAGGTGCCCCGTGTCTTCTAGTTGCTGGCCTGCTGAGAATCCCTGCCGTTTGCTGGGAACAGCCAATGGGACATGTAGCCTCAGCGTGACAGTAGGGGTAGAGTTCAGAGGCTGGTAGCTGGTGCTGTCAGCCAGTTAGTCTCCTACCACTGGGGACATGAGGGGGGCATTTCCATGGTTCCCACAGGGACCGTGTCCTATGATCTCTAGACTCCAGGTCAGAGGCTGAATTGGCACCGCCTTCATTATTGTAGGGGTTCTAGCAGAGGCTGTTACACCCTTGCCCTGGTCTTCATCCTGAGCTCCCCAGGCTGTATTGGCTGCTTCGTGTATTTGGTCTGTGCTGCGATTTAATCTGTTATAGGCTGTATTTTAATTTGAGAAATTTTACTGGGTAGAGAGACTGGAGATAAGTTGTTTTATTTATATTCTTTCTAAAATCTGAGTGCAAATTGATCAGTTATTTCAAAGTTGTTCTCTTTTTATAATATCATGTAGCGCTAAAGAAGTCAACGTGTGTTTTCAACATGCTGCCGAAGTTCACACGTTCATTATATATATTTTCAATCTCCAAGTTCCTGCTGGATGTAATTTTACCGAATATTTCACCGCCGTACAACACAAGTTGCCATTTTCTTAGCCTCCACCTGCTGTCCAGTTTCAAAGCCCAATGCCATATATTTTAGCTTTTTGTCGTAGCACAATCCCGTTTCTATGCCAGTAAATGTCAATTTCTATGTCATTAAATTGTTGTTTCAGTAATAGTCCATAACAAACAATCAACAACATCGTATACAACAATGAGGCTTGATTGAGCTTGTGCCTCTCTGAGTTAGCAGACACAGGCTGGACCCTGTTGGAGCAGCTCTACTCCATGGGTCTCTCATCCTTGTGGGACCAGCAGGCCAGCTTGGAAGGTTCTTTCCAAGATGATGGCAGAAGCACAGGAGAACAAGTTCAGTTGTATAAGTGCTTCTTTCGTCCTTGGTTACTTTGCACTTGCAAACCTCCCATTGGTCAAAAGCCCAGGGCCAAGGATGCATCCTTTGCTCCTGGAGATGAAGAGAGGAGAGAATGTTTCTGAACAATGATCTCTTTGACCACAGGTATTTACTCTGTCTTTGTTGCAAACCATGTTTCCATTTTATTGTTTGGAGGTCAATTTTGCTTTCAAAGATCTTTGAAGTCAAAGAAATTAAAGTTTTCCTGGAACCAGAAGGCTAATTTTTGTAAACACTTGTGGGGCTACTTTCAAGTCTCTATGAATAGTCTAAGACTGAAGATAAAGAGGTGGTCTGAGAAGAATGGGTTCCTTGTTGGAATTCCACCCATGTTCCGTTTGTATCTTAGGACTCCAGGGGAAGCCCTCAAAAACTCTAGAACTCTCCCTAGCCACTGACCCCAGGAACAGATAGACAAGAGCTTTTCTTCTGGTGCATGATGACTTTCCTTTTTTTTATTTTTTCCAGTTATCACTTATTGACCAGTGACTGTGTCAAGTGCTGTGTTAAATGCTTCAAATGTGGCATCTCACAGGATCATCATAGTGCTATGAGGTTGGCATTCTTATTACCCTTATTATAATCTCTTCCGGATGTGTAAGTGATATGCTTTAAATCTCACAGCAAAGTAAAAGGGATTTGAACTTGAAAGTTTCTGCTCAGACTCCAAAGTCAGTGCTTCTGACCTTTTCAATCAACACTAACCTTTTTATTTGAATCCTGCTCCTGTCTCCTCTTCCATCAAAACAGAGACATCTCAGGGCTTCCCTGGTGGCGCAGTGGTTGAGAGTCCGCCTGCCGATGCAGGGGACACGGGTTCGTGCCCCGGTCCGGGAGGATCCCACATGCCGCGGAGCAGCTGGGCCTGTGAGCCATGGCCGCTGAGCCTGCGTGTCCGGAGCCTGTGCTCCGCAACGGGAGAGGCCACAACAGTGAGAGGCCCGTGTACCGCAAAAAATACCAAAAAACAAAAACCAGAGACATCTCTACTGCCCGAGAGGCTCTTAAGATCCCAGTGAAACCAACAGAAACTGCTGACTCAGAAGGCTTTAACTATAGACCCTGTCAGAGGTGCACACCGTGTTGGGAGGTGACTTTAACTATAGACCCTGTCAGAGGTGCACACGGTGTTGGGAGGTGACTTTAACTATAGACCCTGTCAGAGGTGCACATGGTGTTGGGAGGTGACTCTAACTATAGACCCTGTCAGAGGTGCACACGGCGTTGGGAGGTGACTTTAACTATAGACCCTGTCAGAGGTGCACACGGCGTTGGGAGGTGAGCCTCGTGTTGAGCGTCGCCATGAGAAAGTACAGCTGCTGAAGGCTGGTTGCCGAGTACCACTCTGTGCCCCGGTCTGTGTTGATGAAGCAGCAGTGGCTGTGCAGAGGAAGTCAGCCCCTCCCTGCCACATGCTCCTTTTCCTCTCTTCCTAACAGTAAATGCTGCTTCAGGAGGCTCTGCATTGTAGGGCGGGGGCAGGGGGTCAAGGGAGGAGGGGTGGTGAAGGATTTACTGTCCAGTGAACAAAAGGCCAAGGGACTCCCTCTTGGAAGTTTCCTTTGGGGTCTCGGGCCATCGATACAGAGCAGCTCAAGCAGAAACCCCACGACCACCCTGTCCTGGCAGTTTGCTCTAAGCTGTCTTCCTCTTTCCTCCGTAATCCCTGCCCCACTCGGCTGCGCACTGCCCAGCTCCGCATCTCTGGCCGGCCTTTGTCTCGGGAGTAAACTTTCTAGCTCCATCTCTGAGAGAGTTGTCTTCATTTCAGGGTTAGAAGCTCCTCACTTTCAAATCACACAGTGAGTTTCTCAAGAAGAATGAGATAATGGACCTGAAAGTGCTGTAACAGGAAAAAGGAGAAGGATGAAGAAGAAACCAAAGCGTCGCCCCCCTCAAGCCCCATGTCCAGTGTGCATTTAATAGAAAGAGAGCTGGATTGGCCAGAAAAAGTACAGGTGTTTGGGGGGAAGGGGGCAGGGAGGGAAATTTCTAGCTTAGAAGTGGCCCTTCTTGTAGGGACAGATTAACTGGGGACCATGGGGTCCGAGCTTAAAATCCCTGAGAGTTGACAGCAGTTTATGATAGCAAGCCCAGGGCCTCACAGCGTCCCGATATGGAAACTCAGGTACAGAAACATCTCAAAGATTTAGAAGTCTACCTAGATCAACCCTCTCCTGCTCCCCACGTCTCTCTCCAGCTCATGCTTGGTTCTCTTTGACAGCTCAGCTTGTCTTCTGCCCTCTGGTTGGAAACACCCAATCATGCTAAACTCGCTCTGTTCTGAGACAGAGCTTTCTCTCCTTGCGAAGGTGTGTTTTCTCTCTTTGGGCAGGTCTGTTTTCTCTCCCTGGGCAGGTGATGGTGTTTTACCATCACCACCCTTCCTGATTCACTATGCTCTGGAAATGGAGTTAAAGCATTGTGAGCAGGGTTTGGAGGTAAAGGATGTGTTGAGGGTCTGGGAAATAAGGAAGAGAGCATTTACAGCATTTCCCTGTGTGGAGAGAGTAAGAGGCAGACGAGGCTGGAGAGGCACTGGGAGGAGGTGCTCACAGGCGGCAGTCAGCTGGATGTGCTCTGAGTCCCGGACTGATGCACGAGACCCAGGCATCCCAACCGCCCTCTTAGTAAATGGCAACCCCCCAGCAAGAGGCTGAATTTCCCCACATGAGGGTTTACAAGGTCTTGCTTTGGCTCTGGAACACAGTTATTCCCAAAGCTCAGAAAGTCAGAAAATGATGGAGTAACTGGGAGACAAAGAGTGGGGCAGTGGGAGAAAGAGAAAGAGGGGAAGGGAGAAATCCACAAAGACAGGAAGTGACACTGAGACACGGAGCATAACAAAGGGAGGGGCAGTGAGTGTGGACAGACAGGAAGAAAAGCGTGAAGAGTTAGAGGGTAGGGGACAGAGGAAGAGAAACAGAGTGACTGCAAGGCTGCCCAGGGCAGCAGCATCTGTGACACACCCTCGTGGCTTCTTCTGGTCGACCTGACTCCTCCAGGACCAGATCTCCAGGCTGGGGAACTCAGCGGGCAGGGCAGAGGGAGGCGGGGGCTGTGTTTGGAGGGCTGTGGACGCTTCTGATCTGTCTGACGTGGTCCCTGAGCACCCCAGGAAAATGGGCGCTGGCTGGGGAAGGGGGATCTGGGCAGAACTGCTGAGCACTGTCACCACCTGGCCTCCTGCTGCTGTCAGAGAGGCTGATGGGAGTAAAAGGTGGGCCCTCGCCCCCCCAGCTGGAGCCCCTCAGCGGCCATCCAGACAGCCCTGAAGCCAGGCAGCGGGTGGTCCCACCAGGGACCTGGGAGGGGAGGGGAGGGGCACAGGTGCACACGTGCAGGTGGCTCCAGCGCTTGCCACATCTGGATCCACTTATGAGATGAGGGGAGAGACATTCCAGGCTCGCCACCCCCATTCTTAGGGATTGGGAAAATAGACTGGGGCGGGCTAGGGGTTACAGACCAGGGTGGCTGGGAATTGGGCCTGGTGTGGGCTGTGTTTTCATTTTTATCAGTGAAACGTGTTTGCAAAAAAACTTTTCTAAACTCTGAAGAGCTATTTGTTATTACCCCGTCCTCACCACAAGCCCTGGGGAACGTGGTCCCCACTTTAAAGAAGAGGAGACAAGGGCAGGGGTGGGTCACAGGGTCATGCAGGAAGACTCCACATCCAGGGCTCTGTCCATCTGGGTGTATTAGCAGTGGCTCTCCTGAAGGCCTGAGGTGGTGTTAGTTCTGGACTTTGCTAGCTGGGGGACTGGGCAGGACGTGGCTTTCACTCTCCTTAGGTGCACAACCTAAAAGTTGAGAGTTATGTTTCGTTCAGCGGACAGTCCGAGGACCTCAAGCCCGAGAGGCAGCATCTCAGACAATGCTGAGATACTGTTTCGAAGAGGCGAGGGGGTGTCAGGATGTATATTAGGAGTTTTTGCAACAAAAGACCAGGTAGTGGGAACATCAAACGATTACTGTTAATCAAAGAAAACCAGACATCTCAAGTTAATGAAATTCGCACTTTTCTATGTATGGGACGATGCAAAGTCTGGGCTCACTGGCATCATTCCTTTGATGTGCACCTCGGCTGTCTGGGGCCAGTATCCTGCGTTTTCACATCCTGAGTCACTTCAGGTGCACTGTCGTCAGGGGTGGCTGCAGCAGTTGACTGCTAGATGGTGGGCATCCTGTCCCATACTGAGTTTCCTCAGGGCTCACCTGGGGAGGCTGTAATGTGATGGCTTGACGGCTGCAACATCCTTTGTTTACTGATATGGCAGCAGTATTTTAGTTCACAGAGGTCTGCCTGCATTACCTGTGGAGCTGCATGGAGTAAAGGGAAAAAAACATTCACTCTCTTTGTTTCCCACCCCCAGGGTAAAGCCACCAGCTGCTAAGCATACGTCTAGCATGAGACTCTTGCCAGGGCTCACATACCTAGGAAGGTACACTCTGGACCCAGTAAAAAATCAGAGATGGTCTGACTCTCACAAGAAATCCCGGGCTAGGGGAGAAACAACTGGATACCAATAGCACGTTGCAGGGTGCAGTGGAGGGAACCTTGACGTCTTCCAGTAATCCCAGACCCTCCCCTGCCCAACACGGCCAGCCTCAGTCAGAGCCCAAGGAACTTGGGTTGGTAGGATCCAAATTTAACCCTGCAAGTTTTTATTTTGTGCAAGCGTGTAAAGTTTGCTGCAGGAGGTTGAAACTGAGCAAACTAGTTCTGTTTCACAGTCGAGTCGATGGGCCAAGACCAGCACTCGTGGACCCGCAGTAACAGGAGCGCACGTGCACAGAGAGGAAGGAGCAGACACGGTGCTGTGTGAGATCAGAGGAGGGAGGCGGTCCCTCTGGAGAGTGAGAAATCAGGGAAAGCTTCTCGGGAGAGGTGGCAAGCAGGGTGCCTTTTCAGATCTACATGGAGCTTCACAGTTTGTAAGACTTTTGCATGCATTACTTTGATATACAATGTTACGGTAACAAATGTTGGTGAAGTGGAGAAACAAGCAATAGCCCGCTGCTGAGAGCATAAACGGAGCATAAATGCGTGTAATGCACTGGGAAGCAACCCGACACCATCAGATTTCAAAATTCTAGGAATTTACGCTGCAGACACACTGACACATGGGCGGATGGGCGTGAACAAGAGACCCACTCTCACAATGTTCCTAGTAGTCAGAGACTGAAAACAACACAAGTGTTCATCCCTAGAGATCAAATTGTGAATTACAGGACATCCGAGTCATGGAACCCCGTGCCACCATCAAAAAGAATAAGGTAGCTCCGTATGTGTTGTCATGAAAACAATCTCTAAAATGTAATTTTAAGTAAGACATAAAGCAAGGCAAAGAGTGGAATGTACAATATATTCTCATTTGTGTAACAATTGGGCACGTGTTTATGGAGGAACAGGAAATTTCCAGAAGGACACACAAAAAACTGTTAACAGTGGTTATTTCTGGGGAAGTAGGGTGAGGGTCTGGAGTGGGAGATGAACTGTGAAAACATTTTCAGTGATTGTGAAATGGATCGTATAGTTCGAAGGGTACACTGAACGTATGTGCTATCTGAAAAGTCATTACAAAACAGAGCAGACTGAACGCATTTTGTGTAATAAATTCTTGTACTCAGAATTTAATAGCATTTGCATATAGTAATATGTCACTTTTCCTGTTTAAAACAACCTCTGTGAGGCAGACAGAAGTATCTTTTCCCATCCCAGCTTCTCAGGACTGGCAGGGGCTGGGTGCTTGGCGGGAAGGCCTGGCAGTCTGCGGGGGCGGCCAGGAGAGAGGCAATGCTGATGGCGGGGTGGAGGCTGGAGGAGGTGGGGCAGGAGCCCCGAGCCAGGTGCTGAGCTGGGGTTGCCAGGCCAGGTGTGGAGTTTGCTAGCTTCCGAGGACTGATCCAGGGTTTTGGGGAGTGACACCATGCAAGACTTACAAGGAGGAACTAAAATCAAGTTGACATGTACACGCTGCTGTATATGAAATAGGTAATCAACAAGGACCTACTGCGGAGCACAGGGACCCTACTCAGTACTCTGTACTGACCTATATGGGAAGAGAACTTGAAAAAGAATAGATACATGTATGTGTACCAACTGCATCACTTTGCTGTACACCTGAAACTAACACAACATTGTTCATCAACTCTACTCCAATATAAAATAAAAATTAAAAAAAAAATCAGACGCTCCGACGGTCAGCAGGTCCATCGGCCAACCAGATTAGCCCAGTTGAGGTCGGGGGGAGGGGCTGGTTTTCCCGGCTGGACTCCAAGAGCAGCGAGGGCGGCACCTGCTGACCCTGCGCGGGGGCGTCCTGTCCCCATTTTACAGCCGAGGAGACTGAGTCCCACGGAGAGCAGGTACCTTGCTCGGGGCCACACGGCTGGTACTTGGCAGGGTGCGGGATCGGACTCCACGTTGCCTGGTTACGAAGCCCGTGCAGCCCTTTCTGCGTCCCGTTTTACTGTCCCTTTGACGCCCACTAGTGGTCTGGTGGACTTGCCTGCCTCTCGCTCTGGGAGCTGGTGACGCTGGCCCCGCCTCCGAGACGGGTGTGGAGGGAGGGGAGGCCAAGGTGGATACACGTGACTCTGGAGGCCCCGAGCCTTCTGGTCCCTTCACCTGGCCTCTGTCAGTCATGGGGCCTCCCCGTGCGTGAGGAAACTGCAGGGCAGGGGGGCAGCGTCTGAGAGTGAGTGGAAGCCTCCCCGAGCACGGCCCGTGGGGCGTGTGGGCTTGGGAGTCAGAGCCCTGGGCCTCCCTTGGCTACTCTCTAACCTCGTGGGCCTCAGAGTGGCGTTGCGCGTGCCCCAGCTTTGCTGGGTGTCTGCACGCGGCTTCTGAGGAACGGGAGGCGCTGATGGCGGCGCTCCCCTCCTGCCTCCATGGATCACACCAGTTTTATTTTTCAGTCTAGCACATCCTACTGATGAGCGCCATTTCCTGATGTCTGACACAGGCTCCAGAGCAAGATTTGGCTAGAATGCTAAAAAAAAAAGAAAGGAGGAAAGAAAGAAAAAGAGGAAGGGAGAAAGAAGGAAAGAGGGAGAGAGAGAGAGAAAGAAAGAAAAAGAAAGAGAAAAGAAAGAAAGAAGAGAGAGAAAAGGAAGGAAGGACGGAAAGAAAGAAGGAAAAAAAGAGAAACAGATGCTGCAGGGTGGCCTGGGTTCTGGACCATGACCCCTGGATTTGTACAAAGACACGAGGGATGCCAGCCGTCCTCCCGAGTCTGCAGAACTGGTGAGAAGCGTGGCCATCTTCACAGTCTCGATTCGGCTGTGTGCTGGCCGGGATGGCGGTCAGGTTTGGTCACAGGGCCTTATTTGTTTTGGTGGAGCCACAGGCTGTGATAGAGGCCTGCAGGGCCGCCTTCCTTCTCTGAGGGTTTGGTGGGAAGCACCAATGTAATCCGATTTATATCTCTAGCCAACCCCCAAGCACAGCTCCAGTCCCTGACAGAAGTAATTCTCCCTTGAACAGAAACGGGTGGGAAAAGTGCCAGTTTGCGCCTGTGCTGTACATTCTTCTCCTTGACAGGACGGGGCTCCAGGAATATTTCACCTTCATAATGTTGGCCACAGTCGGGGGTTTGCGAAGCTGTCTAAATCCAGTTTATCAGCAGGAATAAATGCCCTCAGACTTAAAAAGTGGGAAGCTGAACTTGGCTCCGTTGGGCTGATGATTTATGGAGAAGCGGAGAGCTGGGAGTGGAGGAGGTGATGGGGGGCTGGGGGAGACAAGGTCCGTGGGGCTCCACTCACAGCCTATAGAAGCAGCGGCGTGTCCTGTAACGAGAGATCGGGTTCCAAGGTATATTTCCTCCCGTGAAGGATACGGTGTCTGGTACCCGTCACGTGGTAGGGACAGAGGAACTCCGTAGGGACGCAGCTGCCTTTGGGGTGCTTGGGAGGTGTGGGATGAGCCCGAATTGGGCCCAGGGCTGGGTCTGCGAGAGCTGTGGCCTTGAGGTTGTGCGTTCTGTCCCTGTGGGACCCGCTGCACCTGGGTTTCCTTGTCCTCCTCCTCCTGCCGCTCCTGAAACTCCATTCTCTCCATAAATCATCTCAGACTGATGTCCCTATGGAGTGTCCTGTCCCTCCACAAGGACCACTCCAGGACTTCATGTGGCCCAGTCAGATCAGTGGTTTTCCTCCTTGTACATTTTGCCATGTGTTCTGTCTCTGTGACATCTGTGAGGTGACCCCCAACTTCGTGCAGGTAGAATCTCAAAGAATAAGCAGTGTGCTTGACACTATGGGATCTGGGGTCAGGCTACCTGGGCTGGCATCTCAGCTGTGCTACTTAATAGATGTGTAATTTTTTTTTTTTGGTGGTACGCGGGCCTCTCACCGCTGTGGCCTCTCCCGTTGCGGAGCACAGGCTCCGGACGCACAGGCTCAGAGGCCATGGCTCACGGGCCCAGCCGCTCCGCGGCATGTGGGATCTCCCCGGACCGGGGCACGAACCCGCGTCCCCTGCATCGGCAGGCGGACTCTCAACCACTGCGCCACCAGGGAAGCCCTAGATGTGTAATTTGGGTGAGTTTTCCCCATGCCTCAGTTTTCTCATCTGTAATATGTGGACAGTAATCGTGCAAGTAAACCCATTATTGGGAGAATGAAATTGAACCATAACTTGGCTCAGTATCTAGCACGTGGTTTTCGTTCATTACACAGTCTCATCAGAATGATTGGTGATGGAGATGGTGATGATAAGACAAGCATGGCTTTACAGTCACTAAAAAATACTGTGAACAAATGACTGTTTTAAACTGCAAACCTTTTTGCAGCTTCTGTAACTAAGCTGTCTTGCTTTTTTGTAGTTTTTGATAATCAGCACCGGAGTCTCCTCTCAGCTCCTCCCTGGGCACAGCGCAGTGAAAAGAGCGTGAGCTTTGGACTCACATGGGCCCGGAACAGAACTGCGATCATGGATAGTAATCCTTCTGAGCCTCAGTTTCCTCATCTATGAAATGGGAGCAGTGATGGCAACTTCACACAAGTGTGGGCAGAGGGGTTGAGATGACTCGTACAGCCTGCTGACCACAGCAGAGCATGGTGAGTGCCCATCTGCTAGTTTCTTTTTCCCTCCCTTGCTCCATAGGTTCTAGGCTCCATCTTTCTAAATCCTCTTTCTCTCTCAAGATTTGTTTGAGACCTGCCTGCTCCATAAACTCTCCCCCAGATAACTGGCCAAATACCCTGTCCGTAATACATTTACAGCCTCACGTCACTGAGTTGGAGATGCCAGGTCGCTTTGACCTGCTGGGCTGGAATGCCACTGCTTTGGGTTTTGTAATCCAAAAAGTTCCCTTCGACTGATTCCCTTCGACTCAGAGAATTTGCCCAGAAAATGTAGATGTCACTTGCTTCCCAGCTAGAAGGAAGACTCCTCGCAGGTGGTTTTCTGTCTCACCCGCAGTTGTGGATCTTGCTCCTAGCACAAAGCCTGACAAATAGTGGACCCCAGTACGTGATTGTGGAGTGAAGGAAGGAGCGCATGATGCTCTAGAGAGGCAGGGAGACCCTTTACAGTTCAGAGAGGCCTCCCTCGCCACTCTGGGGGAAGCTCTTACCCAGCACCAGCTGTGTAGTTATGTCAGAGGGGCTCAGGCCTCCAGTGTGGCTCTGTAAACAAGGGGAAAGAACCAAGAGCTTTCTGATTAGCCTGCTGTATTTGGATTGGCATCAGGTTTTCAGTTGGAATGAGAGCCTCGGACGTGAATATCAGAGTCATTCCATATGAGAGGAAGGCTTGTTGGCTCAGCCTCCAACTTTGATGTGGAGCATATGGGCCTGGGGGTGCGACCTCAAGACAGGAGGGGGGAAGGGCACAGAGGGACCGCTTGCGTTTGGAACTTCCCAGGTCCTTCCCCGGTCATTCCCATCGGCCGGGAGTTCTGACTTGCCCGGCATGGTCAGGGGTCAGGAATAGCAGGTTTTAACCTGGGCTCTGTTGCTAGCTAGCTGTGTGACCTTAGGCCAGTCACTTTACCTCTCTGGGCTTCAGTTTCCCCATCTGTAAAATGACAGGGTAGATTAGATGATCCCTTCTCATTGTTCTATGACATTTTTTGTTAGTCTGCAGTTTGTTACGTCCTGACCAGGAAGCACTGACATTTCTGATGTATGTTGAAGAGTTGGGGGAATTGGGAGGGGATACTAAGAAATGGAGATGTAAAACACACCCTGAAATGGAACCCAAGGCTCCTTTCCCCAGTCCTTGGCACTGTAACTACTTTCCCCTCTGCTCTTGCCTGTCCTCTACTGACCCCCAAAGATGAGCCTCATGGGAGATGCAGCAGGTGTGGAGGAAGCGCTGGACGTCCCTTAACCTGCGAGCCGTGTGGAGACACTGCTGCCACCTCCTTTACTTGGGGGCTTTGAGGTTGGAGCAAAGTCGAATGCGTGCTGAGCCTTGGAACGTGTCAAGCACCACGTAAACGGGAAGAGTGGTGATTGTGGCGTAGAGCTGGCCCCACTGGGAAAAACAGTGCGAACGTCCCTCTGCAGGTGGCCCCTTTCTTCCTCGAAGATGCCTCGGTGCAAAGGATGCTTCTACTGCTGCCGGTCAATGGCCTGCCGTGTTCGGTTTTCCCTGCCCCTTTGAAGCAGAAACGCTGCTGTCTGAGTCTTTATTTCTCTGCACACTTTCCCACTAGTGCAGAAAACGCATTTTCCATGTAATTTGGCTTACCTGGCTTAACGTGTGCGACAGCATCTCCAGGTCTTAGAAGAAGAGCACTTTCCTCTCAATCCCTGGAGCAGACGCCAGGGACATGTGGGGTCAGGATGACTCTCTCCATGACCTGGGCAGAGTTGGAGGTACAGAGGTAAGGGCACTGCTCCCGTGTTTTGGTTTCACCACGTGTTAGTTGAGAGTTGGACGGAACCTCAGGTAACATAGCCCAGCTCCCCCCTTGGACCGGAGAGTGAGGGTCTGGCCTGAAGTTATCAATCGGGCTAGTTTAAAAGGCGCAGGGACCAGGACTCATTCTCTGGACCACTTCTAGTGCTCTTTCTAGGGTACCACGTAGATTCCTTTCTCCTTCTTTCACTCACTCCCCATCCCTCCCCATTCCTCCCTTCACATTTGTCCTTTTGCTCTCTTTTTCCGGAGCCCATTTGCTGTAACTCTCAGAATGGAAAAGTTTTCTGAGTTTCCGGGGCAGGCAGCCTGCTTGGTAGGGTTGGGTGACCCCAAAGCAGCTGGGGCATGTTCTCAGGATGTCACATCACCGGGAGTATCCAGGGCACCCGTTCACTACATCAGCTTCTTCCCAGAAATCCTGGAGATGCAGCAGCCAGAGATCCCACCCACAAGCCCCGCGGCTGAGGGGTCAGAGACAGGCCCTGTGAACTGGGTTCTGTGGTGCAGGTGTCCCCGTCCCCCGCCCCCTCCCTCACTGACATGGACGGAGGGCCGGTGTGTGTTGAATGCCTGCAACACAAGTGTGGGCCAAGATCTCCCCCCCGCCCGCACCCTTACCCACCCCTGCCGTCTCGCCTCCCTTCGGGGCATCCCGTCTACTTGGCAGCCGTCTCCAGGGTCACCCAGATAGCGCCGGCCCAAGTTCAAGAGCCCCTTGCGGCCCAGTACCGCGTTGGCTTGTAAGGGGAGCTCACCCTGGGTAGATTTCACCCTCTGGCAACAGCTGACTCTGTATTCAGATGAGAACAATTTTCTTCCCCTTGCACTTTCAACAAGTTCAACCTCAAGGCACCCCCCATCCCCCGCCCCAACCCCACCCCGCTCTGCTGCCCCAAACAAGAAAAGGCAGAAGGAGAAGGTACGGGGTGGGGAGACCACCTGCTCTAATTGAGCCGTCTGCTGAGCCCAGGTTTCCTGGATCTGGGCTGTCTCAGGGCCCAAATGGGCCAGTTTGCGGCTAATGGGAAAGGAGCTGTTTTATTTCCTAATCACCCTTAGAGATAACTGCTCAGTGCACGGGGGAGACGCCTCTGCAGGAGAAGCTGACTGGCAGCCCCGTCGCCATCCTTCCCCCGGGGCTGGGCTGGAGCTGGCTCAGCAGGAAACCCGGCGGGGTTGGGGAGCATCCTGATGGCCTCAGTGCTGTGTCTGTGATGTGTGACGTACCAAAACGAACAAGTCAGGAGGCGGTGTCCCGGCACAGCCTGGACCTCTACACTCCCAGCCAGTGACTGCCCTGGACAGGGGCGATTGGCTCAGAGCCCCTCCCCATGGAGGAGAGGTCTGGAGTGTTGCTGCCTTTGGCCTTCCGTGGTCTAGAGTTTCATGTGAAAAGGCAAGTGTACGGTGGGCGATGCTCTGATTGGACCTGGCCACTCTTTGGTGTTGAGGTCACGTGAGCGCAGGGCTGGCAGGCTGGGCTCGTTTCATCCCGGGACGTGACAGCCTGGGATCCGATCAGGTTTGGGAGGCTGAAGGGAAGGCAAACGTGGAGGCAGCATGAAAGCCAACCTCGCTGTCATTTGAGAACACTTTCTTCTCCCCAGCTTGGCGTTCAAGGCCCTCGGCTCTCTCCCTGCCAACCTGGTGTCCCTCTCCTTGTCCTGCCCCCAGCCCTCACCCACGTTCATCATTCCACGAACATTCCCGGGACTCCAGGACGCCTTTGCTGTCACTGTGCCTTCTGCTTCCACTGTCTTTCCCTCATGTCCAAACCACAACCGTAAATTGAGACCTTGGTTATACTCCCATTTCTTCCCCGACTCCTGATATGTCCCTCTGAGCGATTCCTCTGGACCTTCTTTATCCCGCCGTTAGAGCGCCGAGAACAGTTGTGTCTGTTGCTCACGAAGGGTCCTGTCTCTCCCTAGCTGGGTTGAGCTCCCTGAGAGAGAGATTTCCTGTTTCCTCATGGCTGTGTCCCCAGCTGGGCTGGCACAGGGCCCTGTGAGTAGGTGTGAGATAATTGCAGGGAGGGATGAGCCATCCTGAAGCGTGCATCACCATACATTTGCATATAGCATACAGCACATTTACATAGCGCGCCATAAAGATGGAGTTCCTGCTCTCGGTAGCTCTTAGCCTTATTGAAGGATAGTTGATTTACAATGTTTTGTTAATTTCTGCTGTATAGCAAAGTGATTCAGTTATACATATGTATAATTCTTTTTTATATTCTTTTCCATTATGTTTTGTCATAGAATATTGAATATATTTCCCTATGCTATACAGTAGGACCTTGTTGTTTATCCATCCTATATATGCTGGTTTGCATCTGCTAACCCCAGATTCCCCGATCTCTTTCTTATTTTCTAGATGAAGAGACTAAGATTCCAACAGGTGACTTGCTGATCGTCATATAAGCAGTTAATGGCACAGTGCGATCTGCTCACTCTGGCCACCTTTTCTTGTGGTTTTTGGGGAAGGCTTTCTATCAATGCTCCTGGGGTTTCCAGGGATAGCTCTGGATTCCCCCACCTTGGCTTGTCAGTCTCACCTGCCGCATTCTAGTTTGAAAATCCTGAGAAGCCTGCTCTAGACCACTCTGTGCCAAATCCTGGAGGGGAACCAACTTAAATTCAAAACACCACTTGCACTGGAACCCCAGGTCCTTAGGCCCTTCCATAAGCACTGCTGGATTCCTAGCTCTGTCTCCTGGGGCATGACCTTGCAATGGATTTTAGACTGTAGTTGATGGGGAGAAAAAAGAAAATTGAAGTTAAAACTAAATGAGAATAGCGTATAGAAACATGGGGAGCACAGATCTGGGAGCTGGGACCCTGGGTTCTAAAAGGAGAAAGATGTTCTTCCTGTGAGTGAGTCATCTGCAGGCTTCCAATGAGTCTCTTGTAGGGACAGGGACTCCTGTGTCCCCAGACTCCCTCCACTAAGAAGAGGAGAAGGTTCTGGACAGGAGCTTTCTCCAGATGTTGGGCTGATCGAGTTGGGCTCAGGCTCAGGGCTGGTGAACGAGGCATCTGAGAACAACCGGCAAGTCCTCAGAACCTCTTTGGCAACTAGATTTAAGAACCCACTGGGGTGAAGGGGAGAGACGCAAATATTCCCCTTCCTCCCTAACTCAACAACCTTTAGGAGCCTCATTTTCAAGATCTGAAAAGAAGTGATTTCTAACTGTCCCTTCCTTGTCCAGGGGGCTCTTTGGAGAAAATAAGACAAACAGGGTTAGAAGGAGGGCAGCCCAGCCAGGCGGGTGTCCCAGCTGGGGATGTGCCCAGGATGAGCCTGGGCACCGGTCTGTTGGGCACCCTCGTCCCAGTGGGCCTGGGCCAGCCCAGGTTTTCTCTCCTCTGCCGCAAGGTGATGGGGGAAAGAGGAGGCCTGGGGGCGTTCATGGGTGCTGCCCCAGCCTCTGCTTTCTCCCTTTCCCTGAAAAATGTGTGTTGTATTATTTGACCAGAGAGAACATCCTTTGAAGAGACTGTGAATCCCAAAGAAAGTCTTTTATTTGCCATCCAGGGACCTTCTTTGAGGGCTCCAGCCACAGGGGTCAGAGCTGGCCAGAGGCCCAACGGCAATCTTCCTTGAGTCTCCGATGTGAGCTGTGGCTTCCAGGTAGGGGCCGAGATTTGGATTTGCCTTGTCCCCACGTGGCTTTTGGCTGCAGAGCTCAGGAAACCCTACTGCCAGGAGGAACTCACTTCCGCAATCTGGCTGGCTCAGGGCCTGATGGCCCCGTCCAAGCAACCGCGGGCTGTGGACCACAGGAATGGTTGGATGTTGTGGTGTGGGCCCTGTTCAATCAGAAGCATCACTGGTGAGAAGAGTTTGGAACATTTCTCCGCTGCACAAGTCCACCTGGAATTTTGCCTTGCCCTACCCACGGTTTCTCAGTCACTAGTGTTTATTCCCACTCTCTCTGTGCTCAGAAAAGAAACTCTTAGGTCTATTAGCTACTTGAAGTGGGACGGGATTTCCGGGATACCTGAGGCTCAGAGGTCAGGAGAAGGAATGGAGAAGGAAGTCTTAAGACTTGTGTTACTTTGTGCAGTCAGACAGACGTTGAAGAAACTGTCATGTCCTGATTTTTCCAATTGCTGTGATGCACAAACTCTCTTCTTAATCATTTTTTTTTTTTTTGGACTGTGTGTTTGCTTCAGGCCCTGGATCCTTTGCCTGGATTTCTTTAGATTGGCTGTGGAAACCAAAGCCTGGGGAAATTAGTGCTATTATTTCGAAAGCCTGCCATGGACTTGTTTTCTGACCTTAGAGACAGCTGAGCCTCTCTCCCTACATCTTGAATCCTGCTTTGTTACCCGAGGGGAATCGGATTGGCTACTTTTTCTAAGATCTCTGCATATCAGAAAGAGAAGCAAGTGGGCTAGATTCTGCAGGGCTTCAAAAGGCCAAACCGGGAATAAGAAAACTCAGCTGGGTCCAGAGCTGGCAAGGGTGATGAGCTGTTAGGTGTCATTGGAACCAGGCTAGTTGGAGTCCCTGGAGATTTTCCTGAGGTCATCGTGTCCCCAAATTCCATCTTCTGCCTCATCTGAGAGGGTCTGGCTTGGCAGAATGATTTTCCAGGAGTGAAATTCCCTCTTCCTTCTTACCCTTCTCCCTTCAACTTAAAACCTTGTCTCTACTCCACTGGTTTCTCCAGGTTTTCCATTTTAGAAACAAGGGCCTGTTAAGAAGAAGAAAACCAAACGTCTGCTGGTTGTCATGTGTGCTTTCAGAAATAGCACTGAGCTGCCATTTAAGATCTCAGAGTCAGAATTTCCAAGGAAGCATCTGAAGTGGGCTCGAGGAGTGGGGTGACTTGCAGTGGCCTGGTGGCTGTTCGACTCCACACTTGGACCGCATGTTCCTTGGGTAGTTGGACGGTCTCTTTCTCTGGCTCCCTCTGGCTAGTCTGTAGCTCAGCAGCCCCCAGAGGATACAGAGAAAGATTTGGCCCTTAACTGACCAGAGATTAGCCACCATTAACTGCAAGACAGTTTGGGGTCTGGTGTAGCCCAGAGTTCAAGAGCAAGTGCTGTGTAGCCAGACCCACCTCTACGCTTCCTCGCTGTGTGACCTCGGGCAAGTTATAATGTCTCCAGGCCTCATGCATGAGTGGGGATAATAATGTCTGCCTTAGAAGGTTGCTGTAACGATTAAATAACATCGAGGAGATGCTTGGCAGAGTCCTGGCTGAGAGGAAGCCTTCAATACACGGTCGCTATTAGCAGATGTAAATTTACATCCGCTCCTTTCCTGGTGTGTACAAATGGTGATGCTCCTTTCCTGGTGTGTACAAATCTCTCAGTGTGATGAGGAAGAGCTGGCTTGCTTGTCTGGGTCACCCACTAGGCTGTGAACTTCTTATTCTGTTCAATGCATTTCCTTGGAACCTAGGAGATGCTCTCTGTTTGTTGAATAAATTAAAAAATGAACTGCTTCAGTAGGTTGGCAGAGAGGCAACTCCTAGGGTGAGTGTCTAAGTGCTTCTTTGGAGAGGACAGGATAATGTGACCTGCCGAGACCCCCCAGCACCAATTTGCTTAGAGTCTCCGGCAGCTGGAGATAATGCTGAGACCAAGAATTCGCCCAGGAATGGGGGTCTCGGGGAGCCTTGTGGTTTCTGTCCTGCCCCTAACTCAGGAACGCCCTTTCACTGCAGTGCAGACACTCCCAGGCCCCTCATTCCGCACCAATCTTGGGGTCACCGTTCACATTAAAGTCCCCGTGGATGGTGCTGGTGGAGCTGTGCCCTGCGTGGCCGAGTGGCTGTACGTGGCCGTCCTGGACGCTCCTAGCATTGAGAACAACCTAGATTCCTTGACACTAGGACTTGCCTTCCAAAGGATGATTCACTTTCAGTGACCTGAAAGAAATGAGGGAGGTAGAAAGAATAAAGGCAGTTGCAGTAGCTCCTCTGGAGATAGGACTGCAGGGCCATGGGGGAGGAGGGGAGGGCACGGCGAGGGCTCCGTGTCCTGGAGCCGGCTCGTGGGGTCACAAGACCTGACGGAGGGCGTCTCTTCCCAACTCCGTGGTGAGAGCACTTACACCACGGAAAGCGGCACACGACAGCTGGTTGTTACACGTGCACAGTGCACCCCTGATTTCGGCTGAAGGTCAAGGACGTCCGTAGAAGCAGGAGAGAGGATGGTGAGGAGGGTAGAAGGGGATCCGGGGTGTGTGTCAGCCTCCTGGGCAAACGCCAGTGGGAAAACGGAGTTTCGCTAGCTGGATGCAGCTTGAAAAGAGTTCACAGGCCCAGCCTGCTGAGAACAGCTCTCTTTTCAGTTTGAGCACTGGGATGGCACGGCAGCTTGGCAGTAACTCTTTCTGGGGCCGACCCTGCCTTGACAGATGGGGGATGCCTTGGGCCCGGGGCAACTGGACTTTCCCAGGAAACGAAGGTGGTGGAGAAAAAGGTGGGAGCATCCAGTACTGCAGCAGCCCAGCCCCCGGGTCCACACGACTGCCCCTGGCCTCCGTGTGGGTCCTGCTTGGTGCCGTCACCTCCCCGTCTAAGTGCTGGGAGCTCTCCCTGACAGGTAACACCCACATAATAATCTAAATTTCAGTTTCACTCAGCAGTGTTTGACATGCAGTGGACATGCCAAAAAGAAAGAAAAAAACCCTAATATGGATGGATGGAGGGTTTGAGTATGCTCTGAACTGTTTGCTTACGTATATTATCTCACTCATTGGGTTGGCCAAAAGGCCATAAGATGTTACGTTATGGAAAAACCGGAACGAACCTTTTGGCCAACCCAAATTGTAAGCCTAAGAGCCCTGAGAATCGAGCACTGTGATTCTATTCCCATCATAGCAGAGAGGCCCTGAGACACAGGGACCCCCCTCCCTAGGAAGGGACAGACCCACGATGCCAGCACAGCCCCCGTTTTTACCTGCTGTGCTGGACACTCGGTTGGGATTTGAACACATGTAGAGGAGAGAGAGGCAGATACAGTGTGACCTGTGTAAGCTGTGCTGTCTCTGATTGGTCCTGGCTCTGAGGCTTCGTTTTATCTGGGGGGCTCTGACACCCCCTGGCACAGTCAGGCCCACTGTAACACCCCACTCCCCTCATGGGGGTTTTAAAAAAGGTCCACTGGTTCTGTGCTCTAGCCCCCAGATCTCTTTCTGCCTCTCATCTTCCATTTGTTCATTCAGCTGCTTGTTAAAGCCAGCTTATTCCTGGGAAAGGTATACCGTGTGTGTGTGTGTGTGTGTGTGTGTGTGTGTGGTGTGTGTGTAATAACAATAAGAAACCCAACTCGTAAGCCACAGGTTTCTCTCTGCTGCTTGTTAATTTTAACAAGGCAGCTGGAGGCTTGGGCTGAGAGCTTGCTTTTCTATCAGCCACAGCCTTCCCTCCCCCTGGATTTCCTGTTTGTAGTTGCCGAGGTAAAGAGTTGTGGTAGAGGCGAGCCTGAATCGCTCCAAACTAACAGGAGCAGCTCTCGGGACCTGGGCAAAGGGAGCCTCACGCTGGGCCAACCTTGGTCCTTCAACATAAGAACCTTTTATAGCACACCGGTTCTGGGCCGGGGCTTGGCTCAGCACGGGAGACACGCACAGATGGAGACGGCACAGGTGGAGATGGAGACGATCAGGTCTCCGAGAAGCACAGTCTAGTGGTAGGGGTTAGCCATGCCCGAAGGGTTATTACAAAACCACGCACGGTGCTCCAGCAGTGGCACGGGCTGAGGCTGGAATGCAAAGGAAAGAGCCGATTCTGGACCTGCAGTCTTCTTGGCGGAAGTCGGATTTGAATTGGCCCTGGAGGGGTAGGCAGGTGCTTTTATTTGTTGTTTTAGTTTTGCCTTTTACAAGCAGGGAACAGCCCATTGCGCGAAGGCCCAGGGGTGAGCAGTTGTGGAAGCAGTGACCCCCTTGGGGAGACGAGATGAGAGTGCAGGCGAGGGTGGAGGCAAGGTGAGGAAGAGCCCTGGGAGCAAGGTCATGGGGACCACGTAAGGTCATGTAAGGAGTCTGGATTTATTTTTAGGCAAATGATGGTCACTGTGGACTATCATGTGTTGGAGGGACGTGACCAGAACTGTGCTCTAGAAAGACACCTGGTAAGCGGTCCTCTGGGTCTGGAGGTGGGGGTCATCACTTAGGAGGCTGTTGGGACACGCACGAGGAGGAGTGAGTGCCAAGTGGGCGGAGAGGAGGGATTGGGCGCAGGAGACGACTTGGGGGGAGGCCGGGAGCTGCTGACGGTCACTCTGAGGCTTTGAACTCAGGTGATGCTGACGTTAACAGACAACAGAGATGAGGAACCAAGGAAGGAAGGGGAGGGGGCTTGCTGAGGTTGAGTTCAAGTTCAGTTGGTAAATCACTGAGGCCACAGATGCTGCAGGTCCAGCTGCCAGCTTCAGATGCGGTCAGGGTACTGGCTTTGGGTTTTCTCTGCATGGAGGTGAAGCAGAAATTCTAAAAGAGGAAGATGATCTTCGAAGGCAACACAGGTGAGGTGATGAGAGAGCGAGGAAGGGAATCAGGAGAGTTTAGGGCTCCAAAGCCAAGGCTAGGAGAGCCTTTGAGAAAGGGAGGAGTCCGTGTGCTAGGGGCTACAGACAGGTAGCGGTGAGAGGCAGGAAGACTTTGCCATTAGGAAGACGCTGCTGACAACCTGGGGAGAGAAGATTCAGGAGGGTGGCAGCCTCAGAAGTCACAGCATGGAGGCTTGGGTGGAAGGTTCGGAGATGTTGCCTACACAGCATTAATTAATGCATTCATCATAAATCCACTGAGTGCTTGCTGTGCTCCAGGCACTGAAGGAAGTAAGCACCAGGGCTACAGCAGGGAACAAGCAAGGTGGAGACATTTTCTTTCTTCCGTAGAGCTTACAACTCAATAGAGTAAGCCCCCTGCATACGAACCTTCAAGTTGCGAACTTTCAAAGATGCGAACGTGCGTTCGCATGTCCGATGAGATAAGTTAGTTCACGTGTCTGGCAGACACTGTCACGTGCGTGCATCCTCTCCAAGTGGCTGTGCTTTTATGTACGTTACGGTACTGTGTAGAGTACAGTAGTGCAGCATCTTTATTTCAAGCCCGGGATGTCCGGAAGCAAGCGTAAAAGCAGCGGTGGTGTAGCTGGTACTACTGTACGTTTCAAGGTACTGTCCTGTAAGATGAAAAATGTTTTCTTTATTTTTCGTGTTTGTTTGTTTGTTTATGTATTATTGGTGTGAAAAGCATTATAAACCTTTTACAGTACAGTACTATATAGCCGATTGTGTTAGTTGGGTACCTAGGCTAACTTTGTTGGACTTACAAACAAACTGGACTTGCAAGCGTGCTCTCAGAACGGAAGTCGTTTGTATGTAGGGGACTTACTGTAGAGCAAATAAGCATTAAACCCGGTATTACTAAAAGGTTATTTAATTGTTTTATGACATCTTAGTCTGAGGGTCAGGAAAGGCTTCTCTGAGGAAGTGCCATGGAAACTGAGACCAAGGCAGAGTTAGTCAGGCAAAAGAGGGGCGGGGGGAGTGGAGGGAAGAGGGGGAGGGGGCAGAGCAGAAGGCCCAGAGAAGAAAGGAGCTTGATGAGAGGGAGGGACAAAGGGGAGATCCCTGGGGCTCCCTGAACAGGAGGGTGTGGCTTCCTTTGGAAGTCTGTCAGTGGAGCCAAGATAGATATGAGCATCTTGAGGGGCAGAGGTCTACGTGAAGCTGTGGTGGTGATGAGGGAGAGTCAGGGTGGGAGGCGGACCAGAATGGGAGACTGCTGCTGGTCTCCAAGGAGCAAACACGGAACTGCCTGTGACGGGGACTTCCTGGGGCCCCCAGGACCTGAAGGCAGCCTCAGGATGTCAGCCAGTGAGAAGCGGGGGCCCTGTCATGCGTCTGCAAGGAAGCCACCTCTGCCCACAACCTAAATGAGTGGCATTAGATTCTTCCCCAGTTGAGCCTCCTGATGAGAATGCAGCCCGGCTGTAGCCTCCATCGCCGCCTCCTGAGACCCTGAGCTGAGCCCGAAGCCCTGATGCCCGAAGGCTGTGGGGTAATAAGAGGGTGTTGTCTTGTATGGCCAGGTGGGTAGTAATTTGCTACCCAGCAATGGAACACTAAGATGCCCGGTATTTTAAGGCTGAGGTATTGGAGGCTGTGGGCATGGAGTCGTAGAGGACGTGAGAATAAAATGTTGAGAGCATTGGGAAGGGCTGCCAGCTCTGTGTCTGGGTAGAAATGTCATGAAGGAGGGCAGGTAAAGAGAGGATGGAGGGAGAGAACTAGGCAAGGAGGAAGACAGGAGTCTCTGATGCTCAGAGACATTCCTGCATAGACTTATATTATCTTTTCCCCGTTTCCCTTCCATTGAGAGCGTCCTCTGCTCAGCGATGTCCCCTCCTCCCTCCTCACCACTAGGCTCTTCCCCAGTGACTTAATGTAACATGCTGAGCTAACTAGGGCCTGGTTGGGGCGACTCTGGTAATCATTTAAAATACGTTTTCCTTACTTTTCTTTTCTCTGAAAATATTATTTACGTGAAAGTGAATTAAATATCTCAAGTCTATTTTAATAAATTTTAAGTTAAAAAATATAATTCACCCAGAATTGTACCATTTTAACCTATTTACTGATGTTATTTTTTGGGTGGTTCTTTCCAGCCTCTTGACATGCAGGTATACCTCTGCATAGTTGTGATCACGGTTACATATAAAGCTGAAATTATTATTTATATTTTGTGATTGCAAGACTTACACATGCTCCTTAAACATGTACATATAATGTTGAATTTTCCCTTACCATAGGCATTCTTCCATAATTTTTCTCGTTATTTTATGGCTAATAGTCTATAGAATTGAAATAATTTACTTTAATATTTGTAGGTTGCTATGGTTGTTAAATTTTATAGATTATGCTTTAAAACCACCTTTATGCAAATAACTTTTTCTTCTTTTGAGAAAAAAATTTAGGATAAACTCTCATAAGTGAAGTTACTGAGTCAAAGGTAATAAACCTTTTTATGGCACTAGGTGTATATATACCCATTAAAAAAAAACATCTAAAGGTAATTGAAGTACTGCTCTTCCTTGTATCACAGAGTAAGCAGTTATCTGAGATAATTCCCTTAGGACTTGGCCCTGTGACTGGGTAGTGATTTAGGAACGTGACCCTCTTAGGGCCTAGGGGTCTAATTCCCACAGATCGCCCATCCATCAACCTATCCCTCCCCTGTATCCACCCATCTACCCACCCACTTATCCGCCTACCTATCCATCCCTCCATCCTTCCATCCCTCCATCCCCAGTAAGCATCCCCTCTTAGCCAGGCACAGCACTTCCGCTGTTATTAAGGGAAAGTGATTAGGGTTACTCCTGTCTTCCGTACATAACTCTGTCTGAAGTTTTTCTGACTTCCTTCCCCTTCTCTGGTTTGCCTTTGATGTTCACTTAATCAATCTTTTTGGGTTTAAAAGTTTTGGCAGAAAGAAAACCTTGGCCCATCTTATTTGCCTCCCTCCTCGTCCTTATAAGGACACTTCTTCTCATGTTCCAGACAAGTAGTGAAGATAGAATAGTATTGTTTCCACCTTAAAAAAACAGCTCCTGCATTTCACAGGAAGAGAACGTTAATCCTTGCTGGTGATATGGCCCTTTCCCCGATGCCAGGCCTGCCAAGAAATATGACACAGTAATCTTATTAAAACAAGGCGTATTGTTTTCCACAGTGTGAAGAAAATTAAAGGGAGGCCATTAACTCAGTGGTTCTTAGGATTCTGAGGTTCTTCCTTTAGGTTTTACACCCCACGTACTTCTGTTTTTCTTAAATTTCACTGTGGTAGGTTGGGCAGTATCTCTGCAGAGCTTTGGAAAGGACATGAGGGGAAACAGGAGAGACATGGACGGTGCAGCCAGACTGGGCCGTGGACCTTCCCTCCTCCCTGCCCTCCTGCTTCCTCTCGTCCCTCTTTCCCTCATTCCTTCCTTCCCTCCTTTACAGCATTCCTGAGCCGAGCCATAGGAATGAAATTACTTATATCAGCGAGTCTCCTGTTCATTCTCAAGCATCTCTGGGCTTCTGTATCCGTGTGTGTAAAGCCCAGCTCTTCCATCATTCAAAGAAGGAAATGATTAGGTTTGTTTCCCCAGAACCTTCTCCCTCTTCTAGTGACCAGCGAATACTTTCTGACAGAACCTGCTTTGGTTTCCGTCAGTCTTCCCCACAGGAAAGTGACTCTGTCTGAAATGAAATGCATAATGTGTCCAGCGCTGTGTGACCTGCCACCGTCCACGCTGAATGTGTCCATTTTTAACTAGACCCCCGCGTTTCTTTGAAATGATTATTTATCCTCCCCCAACTTCCCTTGTCCATTTGCTCTCCTTCCTCTCGGTGTTTTTCTTCCATGCTTTTCCTTGCAGCCTAACAAACATTTTCAGTCTTAACCGAGCTCCTGAGTTGTCTTCGTTTAGGTGAAGCCTCTCTGAGGACACTTTTTCCTCCACTTACTTTTTCTGTAGTTTTTCTCTTTTAGGTAATCCTGGCTTTATGCAGAAAATCAGTCAATAAATATGTACTTGGTGTGTATGTGCGAGGAAAAACGAAACTTGGTTTCTGTCCACAAGGAGCTTGTAGAGTATTTGGGGAGAGGACGTGGGTAGTAGGAAAGCTTCCCCCCAAATCCCCCAAACAAGCCCAAACCAAAAGACCAACAACCCTACGGTTTGGTGTATTCCTGTGAATACTTCTCTTAACAGCTCTTCCTCCACTGAGCTGTTCCTTCCCTACATCGGAGTTCTCCTCGAGGGTAGGGATGCCTCTCTATAGGCCCCCTTAGCTCTGGTCATTCACCCAGCAGAGCCTTTAGTGAATGTCTTCTGTTTGTCAGTGCTGTGTTACGCTGGATACTGGTACACAGCTGCTGGTCAAGCCAGGCAGCTGAGCTGTTACGGGATTCCAGGAGAAGGAAGACGTCACTTTGGGTTGGGGTGGACGACAGGGTGGGCATTAAGAACGTGAGCACTGGATACGTGGGCAGAGGGGCCCACAGAGGCTTTCCAGGTGGGAGAAGCAGAGCTAACAGCACCTCAGTCGCCGGGTTCTGTTAACGCCGGTCCTGGGGGGAGTGGGTAGGACGGTCTGGTTAACTTGGAAAGTTTCTGCCTGCGGCAGATCAGGTGGGAGAGGACGGCTTTTGTGCTGGGGAAGGGCCGTGGCTGCTCAGCCACCCGTGCTCCGTCGCCCAGCTTCCCACCTGCTTGTAGGCACTTTCTGTTCCTTCCTGGCCCCTTCTGTCCTTTTTCCTCTGATGGACTGGGGCTGGGTTTCTGCAGGCATATCACTGTGCTTTTAATGAAGACATCTGGCTTACCTCCGCATAAACCTGTCTGCCCTTGAGGGCCCCTGTGCCTCCGTGTTTACAGAAGGCTCTCGACTGCTTTACATATTTACAGCTCTCAGCTTCAGTTCTCACACGGAGAAGCCCAGTCACCAATATCTCTCAGAGAAAACTCATAAAATCATGTAATGTCAGGGCTAGATGGGGTTTTTAGGGCTCAAACTTCCTCGTTGCATGGATGATGCAACCAAGACCCACAGAGGGTGGTTGTTTATCCGGGTCCATGCTGCCAACTTGCTTAGTCATCGTTTATGTGCCTATTCATGTATTTAGTAAAACATCGAAGAAGTGCCTACAAAGGCCACATGCTGAAGCAAATGTGAATAAACCATGAGGAGCAGACTTGAGGAACTCACATTCTAGTGGGACAGACTTGATTTTTTTCTCTTTAGTACAATACCATCTATGATATTGTGGCAGAGGACGTGAACTGTGAGAGACTGATGGTAGAGAAACGAATCAGAGGATTGATACTTAAAGACAATCCTGACGCGGTCCTGACTTTGTTTGGTGGTAACAGGTTTGCAGACGGTGGTCCTGATTTGGACGATGTGTCTAAGTGGAAAGGACAGGAGTCGGTAACCAAATGGATCTGGGGGATGAGAAAGAAGGGAGAGAGGAGGGTGGCAGAAGTTTTTAGCTTGATGGGCTGGTCATTCATGATGGAAGCATGTCATTAGCTGAAGGGGTGCAGAAGGACGGGTGGATATGGGTGGGGAGTGAAGGGGGACATGCAGTGACTGGGTTGATTACATGCTTCCAGGAAGAGAGGGGCAGTGGGGGCTGGAGATGTGGGCCTGACATTTAGATCTGGGTGTTATCACGTCACAGGTAGATGTGTCAGGGCTGTAGCCCAACGTGAAATTGACTGATTCCCAGTTCCAAGGTCCAATCCAGTCACCGGGCTGCTCATCCTCCCTTTCTCTATCCACGTCCCAGTTCTTGTTTGAATCTGACTGGAGTGAAGGGAGTTGACTAAATGGCCTCTCTCACTCCAGTCAAGACCAAGGAATCTCTGTTGTGTGTCTTTTCCTTCCCCCCGCCCCCGCCCCGAGTCATTTCCCAGGACTGATGGCACCTCAGGACTCCAGGGGAGGGCCTGTCAGATGGAGTTTATCTATTTAATGAAAAGGACTTAATAATTTGGTTTTGTTTCCCCTGGTTCTTTATTTTTCTTTCTACCTCCCTCTCCTTCCCTGGGCTTTGCAGGGGAGGGAATGGGTCAGCAGCTTGGCCAAAACATTCTTGAGTATTTAATTCTTCAGCTGTTTTACAAGCCTGCCTGGTTTATGTAGCTAATCTCTCTCGTGCTTGTCCCTAGAGGAGTGTGTGTGTGTGTGTGTGGGGGGGGGTGGGGGCTCTTCTGTCCTGGTCCACTGGGTCCAGGTTTCTGTGCACACACTCCTCTCACCTTCTTGTTCAGTGTAGGGAGCTTGGTGAAGTTGTTTGTTTCAAGGTTTGCCGTGAGGTCTGAAGACTCTGCAAAGATATAGAGAGACCTGACCCCAGGGTTTGGCTGTCTGTGGGCACCCCTGTGTCCAGAGCCGACAGTGGATAGCCGCTTGCTTAGTCATTCCCAGGCTGTCTCTTTCTTCCTTAGAAAGATGCTGACTACTAAGGAGTTTTCTGCTGACCCAAATCTCCAGCTCCCTACTGCCCTTCTTTTGCAAGAACTGTAACCAGCTCTCAAATGTAGCATGCTCTGAGTTCCTGAGTCCAGAGACAGGCCTCCCAGCCAGCCTGTCAAGCGCACATTAATTGGAACTTTTATAAAGGGCTCCCAGTCAAGGAGTGGAGGACACGGCGCGACAGCAGGGGAACGGGCTTGGGGATCAGAAAAATGCAGGTGGTGGTGTGGTGGTATCTCCACTGTAGCAGGCCTGTTTCTCTCTGGCAGAAAACGAGATGACTCCGTGATTCTGAAGTTTCCCAGATGCCTTGGATTTCATCTTAGGAAAGTATGTACATTCCTGATGGATGGACAGTGGGAAAAGAATAGTTTCTGATGCTTCTTATGTGCTAGGTCTTCTGTGAATGCTCATATGCATCATCTCACTAACTGTGACAAATCGTTGAGAAATAGGCATTACTATTATTATTATTATCGTAATTATTATTGTTATTCACATTGTACAGATGAAGAAACTGAGGGTCGGATGATGTGTCCAAGGTGGCTCTGCTAAGAAGTGCAGGGCCGAGCTGGGTTCCTTAGACCCCATGCTGTAGTACTGCATGATTTTTATGGCATTTTCTCCTACACTCACATATCGGATTCCCTCCATAAAAATGTGTGGCCCGGCTAAGTATGATTATCCCCATTTGACAAATGAGGAAACTGTGGCTAAGAAAGGTTAAGTACTTGGCCAGAGCCGCAGGGCTAATTAGGAGTAGAAGCACTCTTAGACCTTGATCTGATTCTTAGTCCAGACTTTTCCTGTCCTGCTCTAAACTGCCTGCTCTTTCTTGTCACTACTGCACTCAGCCCTATTCCCGGGTCTTGTTTTTTGAAGTCTGAAAAATTCCCCTGTATTAACCTCCAAATTTAAAGTGTAGCTTAAAGAGTCCCAGGGAAAACACATCAATTGAAGTGCTTTCCGTCAAGGCTACAAAATCCACCCCAGAATTAATGGGACAGTTATTGTTTATAAAATGCTAACTTGATTAAAAACATATTTGTTGAGGATTAGCAAGTCTGTAACAGCTATAAATCTCCTTCATGGTGATTAAAATCTTAAAGTATGTTTCCAATAACAATGCAATTATTATATGATAATTGCCCGAGTAAAATAGAACAAAATGCATATTTGGTGAGTATAGATTTCAGTCTTTAACACACGGTGAGCCTGGGATTGTGGGGTTGGGACAATAGGAACAACAAAGTTCTCTTTAAAATAAGAGAGTGAATGGGAATATGAGACAAGTAGGCAAGGCCCCCCCAACCTCCTACCCTCTGTGCCCCAGACCTGCCTGGGCCTTGTTGACTTTTCACATGGTGTCCATGCCAAGTGTTTTCACTGCATTTCCAGATGTACCTAAAGTATTTCCTGGGCGAGAGTCAAAGAGGAAGAAGCAAGGGGGCAGGGCCAGCAGATTGGGCTGTGCAGCCAGCCCAGGTGGCTTGTCATCCCTTGCCCTGCCCCAGCCAACTCTTTGAGCTGCTGTTGGAATGGTATAAATAAAAGGAATTACATAATAGTATCATTTTGTGGGAACAAGGTTTAACAACCACCATAGAACTGTTGGGATTCCAGTGACAAGAGTTTTGCTGTCCCTGTGATCTTAGGGGACATTATTTATCATACAGTGAGATGGAATCGATGGCTTATTAAGCTATTCGACAGATGGCGTTTCCTATACCAGGTGTGACCATGTGGTCTTAATCATGCGCTCTCATACGTCAGGCCTTACGTTATTTATTCATCATTCACCCATTAAACACGCATTTATTGAGTGCTCATTAACTGTCAGGCATTGGTAGGCATTATAAGTGAATATATATGAGGGATAGAATAAGCCACACTCTGCCGATGTGATTTTAGGGGGTGAGGAAAAGTTCTGGACTAAACTGTCCCATTACTTTTTATTTCATTTATTCAACAAATGTTTATTGAAATCTTCTTAAATATTAGGAATGAATCTAGATGCCAGGTCTATGGCAGGGAGCAAAACAAATTCTTGTCCTCATTGGGCATACCTTCTTGATGCCTGAAATTAGTTTATAGAGGATAAAATGTTCCATTGCACAATAAGGAAGAAGCCTTGAAAAGGTCTTCGTATTAGAAAGAGAAAAGTAAAACTGTCTCGATTTGCAGATGACATGATCTTGTATATAGATAATCCTAAAATATGCACAAAAAACTATTAGAGCTCATAAAAGAATTCAGCAAAGTTGCAGGATACAAGATCAAAATACAGATATCTATTATATTTTAATACACTAGCAATGAATGATCCAAAAATAAAGTTAAGAAAACAATTCCATTTACAGAAGCATCAAAAAATAATAAAATACTTAGGGATAAACTTAACAAGAGCAGAGTAGGACTTGTACATTGAAAATTATGAAACATTATTGAAAGAAATTAAATAGTACCTAAGTAAATGGAAAGATACCTTGCATTTATGGATTGGAAGACTTAATATTGCTAGGATGGCAATAGCTCCCAAATTGGTCTTCAGATTTAATGCAATCCCTATAAAAATCTCAGCTGCCTTTTTTTGTTTGCAGAGATTGACAAGTTCCTAAAATTCATATATAAATGCAGGAGACCCAGCATAGCCCAATCTTGCAAAAGAAGAAAAAAGTTGGAATATTCATACTTCTCAATTTCAAAACTTATGACAGAGTTTCAGTGATGAAGATTATATGGTACTGGCGTAAGGAGAGATATATAGATCCAAGGAATAGAATTCAGAATCCAGAAATAAACTGTTACCTTCATGGTCAATTGATCAAGACAATTGAATGGGGAATGAATAGTCTTTTCAACAAACAGTGCTGAGGCAGTTGAATATCCACATGCAAAAGAATGAATTTGGACCCTTACCTCACACCATATATTCACATGATTAACTAAAACTGGATCATAGACCTAAACGTAAGACCTAAAACTGTAAAACTCTTAGAGAAAACATAGTCATTTTGGATCAGACTGTGGTTCCTTATATGTGACACCAAAAGCACAAGCAACAAAAGGGAAAAAAAAAAGAAAATTGTACTTTTGTGTTTCAAAAGTCACAAGAAAGTGAAAAGACAACCCACAGAATGTAGAATATATTTGCAAATCATATATTTAATAAGGATCTGGTATCCATAATAAAAAAAAAAACACCTTACAACTCAACAAGGAAAAAGACAATCAGCCTAATTAAAAAATGAGCAAAGGATTTGAATAGACATTTCCCTAAAGAAGATCTATAACTGGCCAATAAGCACAGGAAAAAATGTTCACCATCATTAGTTATTAGGGAAATGGAAATCGAAACCACAATGAGGTATCATTTCACACCCACCAGGGTGGCTATTAGAAAAGTAATGGACAACTGCAAGTGTTGATGAGGATGTAGAGACAGGGGAACCCTCATATCTTTCTGGTGAGATTGTAAACTGGTGCAGCCACTTTGGGAAACGGTTTGTCAGTTGCTCAAAAAGCTAAACCTAGAGTTATCATATAATCCAACAATTCCACCCCTAGGTATATAGCCAAGAGAATTGAAGACATGTATCCACACAAAAATGTGTGCACACATGTTCATATCAGCATCATTCATAATAGCCCCAAATAGGAACAACTCAAATATTCAAACATTGATGAATGGATAATAAAATCTCGTATATCCATACGATGAAATATTATTCAGCCATAAAAAGGAACAAACTACTGACCCATGCTACAACATGGATAACTTCGACAACATTATGCTCAGTGACAGAAGCCAGACACAGAAGATCTCTTATGGTATGATTCCATTTGTATGAAATGTCTGGAAAAGGCAAATCCATAGAGACAGAAAGTTGATCAGTGGTTGTTAGGAGTTGGGGGAAGGAGAGATTGAAGAGTAACTGCTAATGCTTATGGGTAAGGGGTTTCTTTCCGGGGTAATGAAAATATTCTGGAATTAGATTGTTGTTACAGTTGTACAGTTTTGTGAATACACAGCCACTGAACTGTACACTCTAAAAGGGTGAATTTTATGGTACGTGAATTGTATCTTAATAAAAAGTATGAGAAAAAGTTCAAAAGACTTGAAATGCAAACACTCCTAAGAGAAGCTGTAAATGACTGATTTTTTATCTATTGCAGTATCTGGTGCACAGTAGGTGCTCAACATATATTTGTTGAATAAATGAATGAAAAATCAAGTTTTTTCCCCGAGGAAGCAGGTTTTGATGAGAGAAGAGACAAAAGGCAAAGAGCAACTGGAGGGAACTCTTTACAGTACAAAGCAGGGGTGGGTGGGTGTGGATGGAGAACAGTAGCTAAGACATTTCATCGTTTCATAATCTCACCTGGCCCTGGGGCTGTCTCTGTCTGCTCCTATAGCCTCCCTTCTCTGACCTGGTTTGGTTTTGCCCCTCCCCTCCCAGGGTATCCCTAGTGCCTGTTATGTAATAGGATCTCAAGGAAGACTTGTTTAATAAACAAATGATTGAAACTTCAGGAGCTTGTTCTAGCCTCCTTGGTCATCTTGGGGAGAGTTGGGGCTTGAGAGAAGTTGCAGTTCTTTGGAGAGAAAGCCAGGTTCATCTTTTGCAGCAGGATCCTCTCACTGGACAGAAAACTAAGCCCTGGCCCCTCAGCCCTCTGCACAGCTGTGCGCAAGGCTTGGAATCCCGTTCCTCATTCCCAGGCGACGTGGCCTGGAGCTAAGCCAGACCATCGGAGGGAAGGGATACTCCGGAACAGCAGATCCTGCAGTTATCGGAGGACTTGACCCGACTTCGTGGTGGGGAAAGCCGTGGTGGGTTCAGTCCTTTCTCTAGGCTGTGCAGCTGAGAGAGTCGGCCAGCAGTTACTGTGAGGGCTTTGCGGACATGTTTGTAGTTAGCTAAGGACTGTACTCGGTCAGCAGTACACATGTTATACGGATGGCTTCGTACATCTGTGTTGTTAAAGAAACTATGAACTGTGCAAAACACACATTTATGTGTATGAGAGAAGCGTGTATTCATTTAACGAATACTTCCTTACATACCTTAAAGAATACCATTAAGAAACAAATTCGTTAGAATAATGTAAGAAGGACAGGACCAGTGTTTCGTCCTGCTCTGTGACTAAGTGTGGGTCTTTGGACATGTGACCTTACCTCTCTGGCACCCATGTCCTCATCTGTAGAAATTCAATGTTTCGTTCCTAGCTCTTGAGTCTGCCTTTTTCTGCTTACATGCCAGAGGTGATAAGGGCAAGGAACATGAAAGCTAAAGCCTTTTAAAAATAATTATTACCAAATAAAATCAACATGAAATGGAGTTCTCTTATAAAATCAGGAGCCAATAATAATAATAGATTTTACTCTGCTGTAAACTAAGCATGCCTGGGGTCAAAAAGTGGGACCCAAGAAAAGCCTTTAACTCAGCTTGGGGAACAGATGAGTCAGTCCCTCTGCCATTAAGCATTGTACGCAGGGCTGATCTATGTGCCTTTTATTTCTCAAGTTCTAAAATAATGTGATAGTAGCTAGCTTACTCTGAGCACTTCCTGTATGGCAGGTGTTGTGCTAAACAGTGTGCTGGTTTTATATCATTTAATTTTCATGACAATCTTATGAGGTAGCTATGATTATTCTCTTCCTTTTACAGATGAAGAAACTGAAGCACAGAAAATTTTCTTGCTCAAGGTCAACAACTAGTGAATGACAGAGAGAGATTTCAAGCACAGGCAGTGTAACTGCAGACCCAGCCCTCTCTTAACTGCTATACAACACTGCCTCCTGTCTTGGGATCTAAGACGTGAAATCCAGAATCTCGCGAGCAGCCCTCCCAGAACTATAGAGTAAGATGTAGGCTAAGAGTAGGGTTAGTGGTTTATCATCAAAGGAGGAAGAACCATTTCTTGAACTATATCATGGTTTTGCAAGGGGATTCCTTTTGGTAATTAGGATGGCTGAGATGGTGTTGGCTCAGTCATTGGCATGGGTCACGCGGAGCCTGGGCACAGGACCTAGACCCCATCCTCTGTGGCCTTCTTAGTTGATGGCAAGCCACAGGGCAGTCTTCAGAGTCTTGGTTTTCTATGGTAGTCTGCTCCTTGGTTCTGATTTGGTTTCTGGGCATAGAGAAAATAAACAGAGAAGGGAAGAGAAGAATGGAGTCCTTTTAGAGATGGGGCTGAAGGATGTTTCAGGGAGACCACTTATCACTCCGTCTGTGATTCAGAGACAAAACTAGCCAACAAGTGCCCACTGACATGGGAGAGCAGGCCTGAGGGAAGCAAGGTTGGTCCCACTCTCCGTGGCGAGGTTCCCAGACGTTGGTTTATGAGCAGTAAATTCCTCCATGAGGTTTGTCTTTTCATTTTATTAGGGAAAGTTTTCCTCATAAAGTTCTCCCCCAGACCATCAAAACTCCCTCAAACTCTTGGGAACTACATTCCATCTGCATGCCTTGTGGTTTCCTCCCCCCACCCCCCAGTGTATCTTCTTCCCTCTCTTGTTAGTAATTCCACTTCAATCTCCCTCTCCATCCACTCCATCCCAGTTAGCGATCCCAAGAAGCTTTGTTTTTCTAGAGTTGCCATTTTGAAAATGTTGCCTCCTACTCTAGGAACTGCTTTAAGGGAAAGACAGATACTTCTCCACTTAGCCATAAGATGGAGGGGTCACCCAGGGATCTGCATTCCTAGCACAGTGGCTGGCACCTACTGGGCACTACATCTACATTAACTATTGTCATCATTAAAAATCAGATCGTTTGGGCTTCCCTGGTGGCGCAGTGGTTGAGAGTCCGCCTGCCGATGCAGGGGACACGGGTTCGTGCCCCGGTCCGGGAAGATCCCACATGCCGCGGAGCGGCTGGGCCCGTGAGCCATGGCCGCCGAGCCTGCGCGTCCGGAGCCTGTGCTCCGCAACGGGAGAGGCCACAGCAGTGAGAGGCCCGCGTACCGCAAAAAAAAAAAAAAAAAAAAAAAAAAAAAATCAGATTGTTTTCCTAAAACCGAGTTGACATTCTCAAGTGTTTTGAATCTAGAAGATCTGAGACTATGCGGGATTGCATGAATCACCACCGAGGAGCTATACAGAAACCGATTTTGTTATTCTTATTCCTGACAGATAGCTCACCACAAAGTGACTTCCTGAAAACCCCGCAGAGCGTTAGCAAAGGCCCTGGGAAAAGGACTGGGGACCCCACCTCGCCCCTTGCTATGTTAGGCAGCAAACCCTGCTTTCCTCCGCCAGGACCGGCAACCCGACGATGTTCCCACTGCCAGATACTAGCTTCCCTGCCGAGTCAGGCAGAGTCGGAGAGGCAGATGTGAGCCAAGTGGGGCGCGATTTGAGTCATATCCTGGGAAATGTGTGTCAGCAGCAGGTGAAAGATGTTAAGTTTCATGTGGACTGTGCACCCGACGAAAGGTGAGGAGCACAGGAACCCTCAGCTTTCCCTTCGTGCCCAAACCCACTTTCTGTCGTGTGGAGAAACGCACGGCGAGGTTGCAGGATAGAGTGCAGAGCAGCCCTGGGGGCCAGGGATTAGGATGCAGGGGCTGGCGGGAGCGCTGACATTAGGGTCCCGCTTCTACCAGTCATGGGACCAGGAGGCCCAAAGAGGCAGTAATTGCACAGCGGCGTGAATGTACTTATTGAAATATACACTCGAAAACGACTAAGATGGTAAATTTGAAGTTATGTGTATCTTACCACAATTGAAAAGAGCAAGCCGAAAGCATAGAGAGTAAAGTATTAAACAACACGAACAACAACAACAAAGGCAATACTTTGCCCCCAGTTCTTAGCCTCAAGCAACATAATAGGGAACCAAACAGCTGAACTTGAGGACCAAGGGGGACGGAGTGTGTGCAGGCCCTCTGTGCAGACCATACCGATGTGCACTTTGATTATTATGGCTCCGTCCGTGCCTCTGACTACTCATCTTGCCCAGCATCGTCCCTGGGACCTAAGAGGAGGTCTTTCCTCACCAAAAATGCAGGCTCCTCCCAGGCTGAAATTTTCTTTCAGGGGCTCTGCCTCGGACCTAGCTGTCAGCACACACTAGCTCTCAGACGCTTATCCTGCACGTCTCCCTGCACCGCAAAGCCTCGGCAAACATCTGTGCCTTCCCGTTCCTCACTTGAGACAGCCTGATATTTGCAGAGGAACACTGCTAAAAACTAACAGAAATCGATGAGGAAATAATGACCCAAAGTACAAGTTGCATTGGTAGAAAACAGGCTCTACTTTACTAAACACATATTACAGATTAATCAGAAAACTAAGTGCTTGGCGTGTCATTTTTAATCCTTACAATACTGTGGATGGAAATTACTAGTGTGCTTTTTCAAAGTCAGGGATGCTTCTGCTCAGAGATCTTAGGCACAGAGTGAAGCTAAACCACGACTCAAACCCTAGTCTGACTGGCTCCAAAGTCTTTACTTTTCCCTCTGTGCTGCTCCTAGATTTCCCATCCAAAGGCTTCCGTAGAAACGGCAGAGAGGTTTAGCAGATGCCCACGTGCCCATGATAGCCATGTTCTACCCCTGTTTGCAGGCTCGTCTTTAGGCCTGTGTCTGCCCCCCTTAGCTCCTGCCTCTCTGTTCTAAGCTCATGGGGACAGGGCTTTGCTTGCAAGCTCACTGCTGCATACCCACTGCCAAGAACAGAGCTTGGCGCAGAGTAGGTGTGCATAAATACTTGCCGAATGGAAGAAGGAATGACTGATTTCTTAGTGACTTTGCATGCTCTCAGCACTCGAGGGCTGGTCTCTTCGTCCATCTTGTCCCGCTTTCCAAGGACACATATCGACTTTCACCTGTAACTCATTTTTCAGACCTCAGTGACTTCCTTCTTCATATCAGTTTCTAAGTAACCCTGTTAGCTGTCAATAAATTTGAGTTCCATCGAACGGGCAAGTCCTTTCATAGCCCACGTGACCTTCCTTAACCACCTCCAGAACACCATGGGCTGTATTGTTCACTCAGGGGAATAGTGATGGTGATTCTCGTCACGGTGATGATGCATAAATAACATTTATGGAGCAGTTAATACGCTACAGGAATCAGGCTAGGAACTTTCCATGCATCTTCCAATTTAATCCTCATAACACCTTTGACATAATCATCCCCATTTCACAGGTGAGAGAATCCGAGACTGGGAGAAACTGAGAGAAGCAGGTTTAGTGAAATGGCCAAGGTCATGCATAGTTCTCTCTGTCTCCAAAACTTGAAACCACTTTGTACTTTGCAACCCTAAGTTTTTCTGCCTATCATCTCACAAAATACACTTAGAATAAGCTCCACCTGTTACAGCAGACCTGTGGTATTACAATACCCTACAACAACCATACCATCTGCACCATAAAAATCATCCTTTTGCACATAGACTTGGAAGAGCCCACTTGGTTGATGAGATTGTCCCATCCCCTCTCCTTCTGGGATCCTCCACCAGCGCTGCATTTCCTAACCCACTTCCTTCCTTTCAAAGAACGCAACCCTTCCAGAAAGCCCTCAAGCTGTATAAATTTTGGCTGGACCCCGTTCAAGATCAGTATTTTACACTTAATCTGCTTCTAGATGGAGTAATCAGGATCAAGAGGATTTACGAGGAGCGGTTCCCTGGAGCCTGACCTTTCTCTCATGTTTCATCATTTATTTATAGTCTGTGTCTTCTGTGAACTTCAGCCCCATCCTGGGGCCTCCAGTTGTGTGATACTGTCAGATGGCCCATCACTGCTGGAGTGGATGTTCTTAGCAATGGAAAGAAGAGGTGGGGGCAGAGGGAAGGTATGGGGCCTTGATGCCCTGGCAGCTCAGTGCGGGCTGGGGCGTTGGTGTGACTTCCCTGGAGCTTGTGGTCAGCTGCCTCTCCACCACCTGCCTTGATTCGATTCTGGTTCTTGGTGGTCAGTTTCCTCGGGATCTCTAGAGCCCAAGCCTTACCTTCCTTTGCACCTGGCTGGCTCATCTTTTGCATTGGGTTCAACACTGGAGGTGGAGAGGGAGGTGGGGGGAAGAGGAGAAGTTTCAGTCCGCTATGAATGAATTCAGTTGGAAAAAAAGCATACGGGATTTGAGCACATCTCCGTATTACCCCCGGAATGGTTTCAGGTTTTTCTAAAACCCAAGCAGCATCCGCTGATGCCCCTTCTCTTCAAGGGCAAACGTTCCATGATTCTGGAGTGACCAAATCTGTGTTTCCAGATTTGTCCAGGACCCCGTCTTCCTCACCTTGACTGGAGCCTGCACGGTCCTGATTGAGGCTTCCTTTGCAGCCTCTCCCAGGCTTGCATTCGGAGAGGTGGGGCTGCCCGTCCTTCCCTCCTGCTGTCACTTTGAGGTCACTGCCCACAGGGACTGATTCTTTTCTCCAGAGACTGTTTTCGTTTAAAGTTCATGATGTTCACTTTTCTGTTTGTGTTTTTGTTTGCTGCAAGGAGAACTCTGAATTCTGACGGAAATTCTGCCAGTTAGGAAGCTAATTTTGCAAGGTCACTCAAAGTGTTGGGAAAATTGGATACCAGAATTTTTAAGATCCCTGGTCCACCAAGGGATCTTCAGGGCTCTCACAAGATCCAGGGAGAGACCCATATGACAGCCCTTGGGAACTTTCCCCCTTTAAATTCTTCTGTTTATTTATTTATTTATGTTTAAAATTCATTAATTTATTTATTTTTTGGCTGCATTGGGTCTTCGTTGCCGTGCCTGGGCTTTCTCTAGTTGCGGCAAGCAGGGGCTACTCTTCATTGCGGTGCGTGGGCTTCTTGTTGCGGTGGCTCCTCTTGTTGTGGAGCACAGGCTCTAGGCATGCGGGCTCAGTAGTTGTGGCTCGTGGGGTCTAGAGCGCAGGCTCAGTAGTTGTGGCACATGGGCTTTGTTGCTCTGCGGCACGTGGGATCTTCCCAGACCAGGGATCGAACCCATGTCCCCTGCATTGGCAGGTGGATTCTTAACCACTGCGCCACCAGAGAAGTCCTGCTTCTGTTTATTTTTAATAAAATATTTCCACACATACAAAGGTAAAATATAATGTATATAAGATATAAAAGATAATAAATACTCCTGGACCCATCACCCAACTTGAGAAATAGAATGTTGCCAAAATGCTGAAGCACCCCCGAGCCCTCCCTTCAGGGGAATTTTATGTTTACTGTTCTTTTGCTTTTCATTACAGTTTGAAAACTTATTTAGTAAGATGAATCGATTTTATAATTTCGTGTGCATTTGAACTTTATATGAATAGTATCACATGGGATAATTTTTTGTGTCTTACGTTTTGCAGACTCATCTGAATTGATGCATGTAGCCATAGTTAATTCATTTTTACAGGCATATATGGCTACGTCACACTTTTTTGCCATCCCCCTGTCCCTGTGCATTGGGTTGCTCTCCATTATGCTATTAAAGGTAATACTGCGGTGAATATTCTTGGCTGTGTTTCCTGGGAACACGGGCAGGATTTTCTGCTGGGTCACAGTATTTCTCTGCGTGGATCCTCTTCTTACTCAGTGACCTTGGTGCTGGTTGTTACCCTCAGAGCCTGTGATGCACACGCTGGTGGTGTAAATGTAAACAAAGCACAGGGCCTTCCTTGGGCCACTCCCAGTTTGGCGGAACAACTAATCCCAGCATTCATGCTGGTCACCCCACTGGAACCCCGGCCCAGAGTTCTTGGAGGTCAGCTGGCCTCTCTCTACTGGTCATCTTACCCCTTCCCTGCCTCAAAATCACTATCTTTACCTATTCCTTCCCCCTGACCCCTGAAACCTTTTTGGATCCCAGACAGTCTCTGCTTTCCAAGTCAAATCTTTGACCTGTCCTTTTTTTTTTTTTGCGGTACGCGGGCCTCTCACTGTTGTGGCCTCTCCCGTGGCGGAGCACAGGCTCCGGACGTGCAGGCTCA
Source organism: Monodon monoceros (assembly GCF_005190385.1). Taxonomy (NCBI): domain Eukaryota; kingdom Metazoa; phylum Chordata; class Mammalia; order Artiodactyla; family Monodontidae; genus Monodon; species Monodon monoceros. The sequence goes on along the minus strand of NW_021703784.1, from coordinate 3,688,553 downwards.
GTGGCCATGGCTCACGGGCCCAGCCGCTCCGCGGCATGTGGGATCTTCCCGGACCGGGGCACGAACCCGCGTCCCCTGCATCGGCAGGCGGACTCTCAACCACTGCGCCACCAGGGAAGCCCTGACCTGTCCTCTTGATTCTATCCAGTGGACCAAACCCCCCAACCACTCTTTCATACATTTTTATTTTCAGTTCACAGTCTTTCTGTAAAATTCTTGTAGAATTAGGCTCTTAGTAGACACATTCCAGTCTTAGTTAGGATTGGGCCAGAGACTGGACAGGATGACCCAAGGCGGTTTCTGGACTCAGTAGTGTGGCTTATCCCATGAACTTCAGTGCTGTCCATTTCACATGAGTGACCCTAGGTCTCATCTGCCTGTGGACCTGTCTGTCTGTCTCTTTCTCTCCTCGCTCCCTCCACCTCTCTTTCTCAAACTTGCATAAACATTGTAAGAACACTAATAAGACCCTTTCCCACCATGACTCTTGGAGAGTAAGTTGGTGACATGATACACCATCAGCTCTGAATACTTTCATGTGTATTTTCTGCAAACAAGAGCACTCTTATGCATAAGCAAAACACAGCCACCAAAACCAGGAAATTGAGGGATGCATCACCACCATTTAACCCTCAGGCCCCATTTGATTTCTTCTTACTGTCCCCATAAAGTCTCTTTTAGCAACAGGATCTGGTCCAGAAGCAGTCACACCTCCTCCCCTCCTTCAGTCTACCGTAGTGCCTCCATCTTTCCTTGACGTCACGCGCTTGACAGTTTTGAAGGTGAGTCCAATTATTTTGTGGAATGTCCCTCAGTTTTGGTTTACTGCCGCCTCCTCGTGATTAAACTTAAGTTACACATCTTTGCTAGGAATTTTCCAGAAGTGGTGCTGCGTTCCTCCCATTGTGCTACTAAAGGACATATTATTTAAATGTGTCCCATCGCTGAGGATGTTAGTTTTAATCACTAGATGGAGATGGTATCTCTCAGACCTCCTCACTGTAAAGTTACTTTTCCCCTCTTTATAATTAACGACTATTTTATGGGAAGTTGCTTTGAGACTCTGTAAATATAGTGTTAATCATAAACTTTCAATTTATTCATCAACTTAACTTATGTCAGAATGAACTCATGGATTCCTATTTTATTCAATGTATTTTTGATCTGTCGCTATTTATTATCATTATTTATTTTGGTACTAGACTGTCAAGCTGGCTCTTGTGTTCTTGTGACATGTTCCATCATTCTTTGAAAACTGCCTCATTTTCTGGCACAAAAAGTTGTTTCTTTTACTTTTTCTATTCTGTCTCAGCATCAGCCATTCTTCTAAGCAATCCTGGGTTCTTTCAGTGCAAAATGGCATTTGGAATCCAAATTCTGGGTGTTAGATGACTCTACTGCTCTTGGGGTGTCACTGCTCCCAGCCCCCTCTCAGAGGCAAGAGCCAGGGAACACACACGTGTTTACATCTGTGTTTCTCTGTGTATTGAGGACCATGAATCCACATTTACATCTCCAATTCCAGCCCATAGGGTTCATTCCAGGTTTTTTCCTTTCCATTTTGTTAACTGTGATGGTGAATTTCATGTGTCAACCTGATTGGGCCACAGGGACCTCAGATATTTGGTTAAACATGATTCTGGATGTGTCCATGAGGGTGTTTCTGGCTGAGATGACCATTTGAGTTGGTAGGCCGAGTAAAGCAGATTGCCCTCCCCAGTGTGGGTGGGTCTGATCCAATCCGCTAAAGTCCCGAATAGAACATAAAGGCTGAGTAGGAGAGAATTCACTCCCTCTGCCTGACCATCTTCAGGCCAGGACATTGGTCTTCTTCTGCCTTTGGACTCAGACTTGGACTGAAACTTACACCGTTAGCTCTCCTTGTTCTCAGGTCTTTGGACGATCGGCTCTCCTGGGACTCCAGCTTGTTGACTACAGATCTCAGGACTTGTCAGCTTCCATATTTATGTGAGGCAATTCTTTATGATAAATCTTGTTCTCTCTTTGTGTCTCTGTCTACGTCTATATTTACATCTCCTACTGTTTCTGTTTCTCTGGTGAATCCAGACTAATACAGTAGCCCAGTGGAAAGCCTGGCTTCCATAACTCTCAATATATTTACTTGTTTGATCAGTCATCCTATATGTTAACCATTTCCCCTTACTTCCAGCACCCAGCTCCCCCTATATGGAGACCGCCTTCACCTCTCTGAGGCTCTGACAACCTGTGCTGGCTGCCCTTTTGCACACGTGGCCTCTTTGCCCAACGTGGGCTCTGAGACCCCTCGAGGGCCCAGGTCACCCTCTTGTGCTGACACCTGTCCCTTCCCCACTGCTTAAATGCCTGCGTTGCTCACCTTCACCAGTAGCTTTAGGACTGAATTATTAGGAAGGATAGGGAAGGGGAGAGACAGGAAGGGGAGGGAAGAGAAATGGTGGTGAAAATAAAGAGGAGGAGGGACCTGATTTTTCTTTTAAAACCTAGCCTCCTTCCTTGCCAACTACTTATTTGCCATTGCCACCGATGCATCCTGTAGGTGCTTTAAAATCTACATATCTGAAGCTGTTCCTATTTCCTCTCTAGTAGAAACCCTTCTCTACTCTTCTACTCAGCTGATGGGAGTACAAATGGTTTATTCTTTCTGGAGGACAGTTTGGCAATATGGTTCTAAAGGCTTTAAAAAAATCCTATATATTTTTTGACTTCAAACTGTACTTTTAGGAATTTGTACTAAAGAAATAATTAAAGATGTACAGAGAGATTCAGCTTTAAAAATGTTAATTATAGCTAAAATTGGAGTCGTGCAGAGTGTTTTGTATCAAGGGAGCAGATAGAGTAAATTGTGATAAATCCATAAGGTAGGATCCTATGTAAACTGTATAATAATGCTGAATTAAAGTTATTGATGGGGAAAGATGTTCACTGTATGTTGTTAGGTGAAAAAGGTATAAAATGGAATGATCCTAATTATAATGAAAATATTAGAAATATATATGTGTAGGTAAAGAAAAAACTTGGAGGGTATATCAAAAGGGAATGTTAACAATCAGATTATGGACTTTTTTTTTCAGGTTTTTTTTCCCCCTTAACGGAGTTTCCAGGTTTTTCTTCACCGAATACTTTTATTTATACAATAATCAAAAGTTACGGAAAGAAAACAACACACAGCCTTGTCCTGACTCTACCATCTCTGTTAATGGTATAGCCATTCTTGAAGTCATCAAACCCTTTGTATCATCATGGATGACTGACTAATTGCTCACAGAGTGCTGTTGATTCTCCTTTCACAGTACTTCCTGAGGTGTCCCTCAGGACTTTCCTGCTGCCACCTCCCCAGGTCAGACCTCATCACCTTCCGCTGATGGAGTTCCACTCCACCCTGACCCAGGCAGCCGGGTGAGTGGTCTTGGGGTAGTTCTGTGATCCCCTTTCTTCCTGCACAGAAATCTCCAGTGGTCCTTTGTGTCCTGAATAAAGGTTGGATGTCTTAGCTCAGCCTTCCATAACCTGGTCCCAGCCTGTGTCTCCTTACACTGATTTCATAATTCAGCTCTGTGCTCCAGCAAACATGTTCTAGCTTCACTTTCTTCAAACATATATTGTGTTTCCTAGCTTCTGTGGTTTGCTCAACTGCTGGCCATTCTGGAATTACCTTTTCCTTCTACCCTTATTTCTACTCATTCTCCAGTGCTCTGCTCATGTCATCTCTTCTCTGGTGTCTCTCCCCATGGGTGCCCCTGGATGGAATTTCCCCGTCTCCGAACAAGGTAGCATGCTGTGCCACTCCCATCTTATAGCCCGTGTTCAGCACTCTTTGCTTTCTTCAGTTGGGCAAACTGTCTCCCCTAGGGTATAGTTAGTCCACTGCAGAATCGGAGCCTCCTTCCTTGGAATTCCTCAACCTTCCTGTCCATTTCATTCCCTACTTCATGTTGGAGAGAACCAGAAATGGAGATCATAAGACTTGGACTTAACTCCTTAATCTTCTTCCTTGAAATTGTCTGCTTCTCAACTCACTGGACTATAGTTTCCACCCCTCGAAATGCTCTCAAAATTGACCTGGCAACGATCATCCTGATCTCCATTTGCTAATAAATCCAATAAACTCAAGTATGTGAGGGGTACAGGGACTCTGTAGCTGGACAGAGTAGGGTTGGAGTCCCAACTTCCTCCTTCACTGTCTTTGCCTTGTGCAAGTTACATATGTTCTTCAAGGACCAGTTTCCTCATCCAGTAAATGGAGGGGAATAATTGTACCTTCTTACTAGGGTAGTAGTAAAAATGACACGTGATGATGTTTAGAAAGTGTTTGGACCGATGTGTTGGACACTACGAAGTGCTCTGTAAACATTAGCTACTGTCAGGACACCATCAAGTCTAAGCACCTTGCACTGGCTTCTGCCTGCCCTTCACCCTCATCCCCTCTTGCAGCCCTGCCCTTCTGCCCATCCCATACGCTTTATGCTTCAATGAGAGCAGACTTCCTAGAGCTTCCCAAGCACACTCACTGTGTCCCATCTCTGAGGCTTTGTGTCTGCTCTTTCTTTGACCAAGAATATCCTTCAGCCATTCCTTGTTTACCTGATTGAACTCCTATCCAGCTTTTGAAATCTAATTCACAAGTCATCTCCTAGTGAAACCCTACCCTCCTCTTCTCCGGCAGAGGGAGGATTTCCTTCCTCGCCTGTGCAGTCTTTGTACCTTGCCTGTGTTTCCCTGTTGCGTCACCACACTGCGCTAAATCTTACTGTTGGCGTTGTCACCTCCACAGCTATAGCCTCCCTTGCTCGGTCCCCATTCCTCTTTGTGTCTGTGCAGCACGTCTTAGACAGTAATATTTGCTGTATGAAAAACATGGAAGGAGGCAGAACTCAGAAAGAGCAGAGATGGGACCTGAGATCAGGACTTTTTACTTCTAATGCCATTCCCTTCACTGACATCCCCCAAAGTCACAAGCACATCGAGTCAGTTTTTCGGGTTGTCATCTAATGTCTGATGGCCCTGGATTGACCCTGAGAGTGAGATTTACTGTCTACTATTATAAAAGCTTTAGACCCCAGCCCATCTCAAAGGACTTGTGCAAAGAAGGGACTGAAGTATGTCAGAAACCAGCGGGGAGGTGGAAGTTTCTGAGGGTGAGGGCAGGAGCCTCCAAAGCCCCCATCAAAAACAAAATAAAAACTCTTTCTAAAAGCTCAGTAAAAAGAGAAAGACACAAAAAAACTGATATTAATGTGATCTCCAGGCTGTGTTTATTGAAACAATCTTAGGTCCATAATCAAAACAATGTTTTTATCATTTCCCCTCCAGGCTGGTCACAAGCTACAAACTGGATCGTTTGACACACATCTCTCGTGCACTTGAAACTCAAATTGAAACTCTGCCATTGTAACTGTACAAAGAAAAATAACTTTTCAAAGCCCCACATATATATTTTTCTGATTCATCCTTTTGATATTTTACTTGGATCAAAACCCAGCTTCACTTGGTTTTCTCCAAGCACACATTTGGGCTACTTCCATCATTGTTCTTGGAAATGATTTGTCCTTTTGACATACTGTGCGTTCAACATACAACCTGTTCAACGCCATCACAGGCCGTGCCAGGGACTCCCTCATGGGGTGTCAGGAGCTTCTCTGAAATATTGTCTTCATGTAGGTTGACCAGCTGCTTAGTTGTGCAATGTTCAGGAAAGTGTGCGTGTGTGTGTGTGTGTGTGTGTGTATCAGAGTGAGTGAGTTTGGTGTTTTCTGGGGGAAATGCTGGGTTAGCATGTTTGGAGAATTTCTGTGGCCTGTTGGCTGATATGAATAAATGTCAGAACATGTTTTGGGAAGATATGTGTGTATGTTTTCGTTTATCTGAGGGAGGAACCTAAGCAGAGGAGACTGAACGTGGGGAGACATTGTGTCTCCTGGGTGATGTAGGCAGAGGACGTTTGTTAGGAGAAAATGGAAAGCTCGTCAAAACTGGCACATTTTGTCTGTATGTCTGGGAGGGAGAAGAGTCAGCTTCTTCCAGTGTTGTGGGGTTTTAGCCTGGCAGCTTGTAGGAACGGAGGCAGCCTACTGGGGGCATGGGCAGGAGAATGGAACTAGCTCTGCTTTGGCCTCACGCTCAAGATGCCAACCTCTTTGTTTTCCCAGGCCATCCGGTGGGTGCACTGCCACCACCCAATAGAACTCAGCTCCTCTACATAGCCTAAGCTCTGCTGTACATCCTCCCGAGGCATTCCCCTGCCCCGTAACTGGTCTTTGCCCCTTCCACCCCCTTTACTCTTATGCCTGGTCTCCTCTTTCCTTTGTGTTCCTGTCATATCTCTCTTTGTTATTGATCCTGGCTGTCTTCCGCTCTTGCGGTCTGTGCCACCTTAGCTCACGCCCATCTGACTTTATTTTTGCCCGTATTTTCCCTATTGCTTCTCACCTCTGCTTGTCTTTAGACGCTGCCTTCCTCCTTCATGGCTGCTCATCTTCCCTGCCCTTCTTTTCGTCTCCCCCAAGCTCTGCATCTGTGCTATCAAATGGGAACCTGGGAAGATCACTGGGCAGGTAAGGAAGACCGCAATAGAAGACTGAAGGAATATAAATGCCACGATAGGCAGGAACTATTAGAATTCCTTGGAAGAATACAAATTCTTTTCACTTGGGCTGCTCTGAATACACAGTGGGAGAATCGGAGCCAATCAAGTAATGATGCTGCCTCTGGCTCATTGCAGTTCATTTTTAATAAACGTTACAGCTGGATACAATGGACCAGATGAATTTTAAGGTCCTCCCAGTGCTGAGATTCTATGGTTGGTAGAATATTACAGCTGTAATATTTTAAAATTGTGTATTGTCTACAATCACGGGTGCTGTAATTGTCTAACCTAATTATGGCTAAAGGCCATCCATTTATGTCCTCGCTACAAGGACCAGCCACGTTCTAAGCTCTTGCTGCAGAGTCGTTGGACAGGCTCTCCTCTTGTCACTGCTGCAGCCAGAGCCAGTGAACTCTAGCATACCCAGACCTTTCAGAGAGGCCAGAGACGCTGCTTTCCAATTCCTCCCACAATCTGGGGAGGAGATGAGATAGCAGTGCTTTCATTCCAGTGTTGCTGTGGCTTCAAAACACCATAAAGCAAACCGAGAATGGCCCTGGCAAAGACTTCGGTCCTGGCCTTGGTATCCTCCCTGTCTTGAAGAAGCCCTGTCAGAATCCTCCAACTTCTCTACAAAAGTAGGTGGTGTGGACATGGATGTTAGGGCCCCCTTGAGGAGGAACCTCTAGTTCTTGGAGGACATCCTTCCTATGCTCTTCCGCCAGAATTCAAGTGGCTACCAGGTAAGGGACCGTATCTAGGCTCGACTGGCACCTGGCCAAGTGTGATGGGGAATCTTATGGGTCACCTTGGCTAGCCCACAGTACCCAGGTGTTGGGTCAAACACCAGTCCAGATGTTGGTGTGAAGGTATTCTTTTAAACGATGAGATTAACATTTAAATCAGTTGACTTTGCGTAAAGCAGATTATACTCCATAATGGAAGTGGGCCTCATGCAATCAGTTGAAGGCTTAAGAGGAAAGAGACTGAGGTCCCCCAAGGAAGAAGGAATCCTACCTCTAAATGGCCTTTAGACTCGAGATCGTAACATAACTTTTCTCTGGGTTTCCAGACTGCTGATTTTGGACTTGCCGGTCTCCGCAATCGCGTGAGCCAGTTCCTTAAAATAAATCTCTCTCTCTATGTCTTTCGCTCTGTCTCTCTCTCTCTTGCGCTCTCTCTCTCCAGTTGACCCTTGAACAACATGGATTTCAACTGTGCAGGTTCACTTATATGCATATTTTTTTCAATAAATACATACTACAGTACTACATGCTCTGTAGTTGGTCGCATCCATGGATGTGGAACCACAGGTATGGAGACTGACTGTAAAGGTATAGGCGGATTTCTGACTGCACAGGGGACTGGTACCCTAACCCCTGTGTTGCTCAAGGGTCAACAGTGTTCATATATACACATCCTATTGTTTCTGTTTCTCTAGAGAATCCTAATACACCAGGCGAGGACTAATCTGGACAGAGCAGAAGGTGCCCTTTATCTCATTGGTTAATGTATCCCCTGCAAGAAGGTCCTTAGAACAGCGCACTGAGTGTCCAGGATTAAATTTGATCCTGATGAATGACTGTGTTTGTGTCCCCACTTCAGGGTGACCAACCATCTTGGTTTGCCTGGGACTGAGGGGTTTCCTGGGATGTGGACTGTTTAGGGCTAAAACTGGGAAACCTAGGAGTAAATTGGTCAACCTACCCGACTTTCACAAATTGGGCTGCTGATTTTTCTCTATTCAAGTATCCAAACTTCTGGAGGACATTACAGAGGGCACCTCTGGTGGACTTAACGGAGAAACTTAACATCCCCCTAGATCTTGCTTATTGATACAACAGGTATACAGCGCCTATCACAAACATGTCATTGCAAGGCTCTGGGGTTGCATCCAGGAACCAGTCAGAGCCTTACATAAACATGTTCTCCTAATGTCCCTGAAGCACTTTAATTATGAGTGTGCCTCCTGCCAGCGAGTGCATTTACACCCTGGCTGTAGAACAGTCCTGAGATTCTCAGCACTGGTTGCCACAAGCCACAGCAGCCCCTGCCCAGGTCCAGTTCTGTGGGCATGGTGCTTGGGAAAGCCACAGCTGTGTATCCATGAGGCCAGGACCTGAACCCTGCCTTATGAAATACTGATGCTTTGTGACTTCCAGTTTTCTGGCAAAATCCCCTGTAACTGTCACAAGCCCTCCAAGTGCCCCTGCGCTAAGGCTTTCATGCCACAGCCCCTTCTTGTGACTGGCTCCCAAGTGGAATGTCTGTGCCCAAGCCGCCCAACAGAATCTATACAGGATCAAGGTCCTCGCTCTGCTAAACTCCTTTCCTTTGGGGTATGGTTCCTTGGACCCCCAGTCTGTGAGATTGGATAATGGAAGAAGCTGGGGCATGAGGATGTTGATGCCTCCTTGCCTGGTCACCCTGTTCCCCTCCTTTGGGGGACTGAGTCACAGTCTCTCGAAGAGACTAAGGTCTGGAGGGCCCCCACGCCTTCAGGTCCTCACAGGCCAAGCACTTCCATGTGGCATGTGGTTCTTGATGGGAAAAGCTATCTGTTGGGGATTATCGTGTTGTTATCTGCCAGACCCTAAACTTCAGTGCTCAGAAAAGCCAAAGCCCCAGGTACTCTCACCCAGTCATAGCCGCTGGCCAAGAAGTGCTCACTCCCCCAGGCATGGATATCTGCAGACAGAAACCAAACCTCTCAACGGCCTCTGTGGCAGGTACTGCATAGACATCTCCCTCTGTGCAACAGGTTTTACAGATGAGGAAACGCGCTCCTAGAGATTAACTGGCGTGTCTGATGTCGTGCAGTTTCCTTCCTCTGATGCCTCACAACTTAACAAATCACACATACGTGATACACTCCACTCTTGGGTTCATCCCCTGTGAACTCGACTTTAGGGTGGATGGTGGGATAGACTGTACAAAACAGGCACAAACACGCCTCTCCCTGTATGATAGCTCACGCACCGTGAGCTTGCTCTTCTCCCACCAGGAAGTGGAAGCGTGCTCTTCCCTCCTGGAATCTGGGCTTGGCCGGCCAGCTTGCTCTGGCTGGTGCGACATTAACAGATAATGCCGCGAGACGAGGCTTGAAAAGGGCTTGTGCATCGGGACTTGCCTTCCCCGCCTGCTGGACACCTCCTTCTGCTCTGCCTCGTGCTGAGACGTGAGATGAACCACCAGGAGGGCTGGGATGCCGTCTTAGACCCCCAGCTCCCAGCTGACCCTCCCACTGACTGTAGTTGCATGATTCCGGGAGAGACTGCTCAGCTGAAGCCTACTTAATTATGCGTAGATTTGTGAGCTAATAAATAATTCAGATGGCTTGTTATACAGCAGCAGATAACTGATACGGAAGGCAAAGGAACAGCAAATGCACACCCACACACCCTCACACCCACACCCACGTTCACATGGCAGGTAATCCCATGCTGAACTAGTGCTATTTTGCACTGCACCAGGCGGAGGACGCTCCCTGCTAAACCTGCAGAGAGAGCCCGCCTGGACCGCTGGGCCTGCATTCCTGTCTTTCTCTCTCTTCCTACTACTTCCTATTATATTCTTATTTCAGGCTCTGTGTTGGGTGGGGTTGGCGGTGGCGTGGAACTCTACGCCTGGGACTCTCTCCCCTCTACAGGATAATGAAGTACTAGTTCTCGGGTTCATGCTTCTGCTTTGCAAATTCTAAAACTGCAGATGTTTCAAGAATGCACAGTTTTTCCTCCTTTCCTTCTTTCTGTTGAGCTCAGAGTTCAGTGTCTCCTGCTTTTGCTCTGTGTGTGTGTGTGGGGGGGGGGAGAATGGGGATGGGAGGAAGCGTCCTCTGACCCCTCTGTGAGTGGAGGGTGGGGTTGATGAGAAAATGTTGAGAAGTGTCCACTCCAGGGTAGGGTTGGTTTGTATATGAGTATGAGGATTAATTTCCTTCCAGATACTAATTCTACCTTCCTCTCATCTAGTTTACCTGAGAAATTACAAGAGAAATTTGTATTTCTCTTTGGAACATAATGTAGGCCTTATTTCTTATGACCTAAAAATCCTGTCTGTTCAAACTTTCCATCCAGTGAAAAACAGTACCATTTATATGAGGTATAAATGTCCTTTCCCTCCCCAGACTAAGTTTCTCATCATTATTGTATTATGTTTAGGCACTCATGGAGTGCATTGTAATTTAAAATAAAAGTATCTCAGATTGTCACTCAGTTTATCATACTATGTCGTTAAAAAAAAAGAATGTCAGCAAGATTTGGTTCGATATTTTCGTTGAAGCCATCCAGCAAACATCTAGAGCAGGAGATGGCAAACTTTCTGTAAGGGTAAGGTAGTAAATATTTCAGGCTTTGCTTTCATGTGGTTTTGGTCAGAGCTACTCAACTCTGCTCTTGTAGCACCGAGGCAACTCTGAGGCAACAGTAAATGAATATGCATGGCTCTGTGCCAGTAAAGCTCTATTTTAAAAAGCTGGTGCAGGCTAGATTTGGCCCGGTAGGTCATAGTTAGTCAACCCCTGCTCCAGGACTTGGGCTTTCTGAGCTGTAGGCACACAGTCCTTGGGGTTATACATCAACCTTCCCAAGAGGACTTCGCTTATACGCACTGGGACGCTGGTGTTGGACCTTCGGTAGTATCTAATCTCATCCTTTTATTTTATAGGTGGAGCGATAGGGGCTCAAAAAAGTGAAGCAAGATCACCCAGAATTAGGAAACAGAACCCATCCTCCCGACTCTTAGCCAAGAGTACACCAGTTGCTAGGTATCCTCCTTTGAAAACTTCCAGCAAGTTTCTAAGAGCCTTTAACAGTAAGAACAGCTAACATCTGTATGTCATTTTATGATTTACTACGGTAGGACACGGTATCCTATCTTGTACGTGAACAGACTGATCTCATTGACTTAAGTGACTTGCTCATGATTGCAGAGTCAGTAAGTGATAGACCCAGACACAAGCTTGTGCCTTTGGACCCTAAGACTGGTGCTCTTTTTAGCTACATCAAGCATGATTGCCCCGTAGACTCAGTTCTGCAGGGAATGCTCCACTTGCGTCTGTCTGGCAGGGTGCAGAACCAGTGAACTAGGGAGAAGGTGGTACCTTCCCGTTTAATTGGGAGCTTTGGTCCTGAATGTTCTCCTGAGTAGAGCAGTGGAGGGGATCCTTCTTCGCTCCTGCCTTTGACGATTTGATCCCGAAGTCTGCGGCTGGCTGGTGTGAGATCTTACAGTGATCCCAGCGCTTGAAGTTCAGGATCTCCAGCATTTCCTGGCACTGCCCCAAGACATGCAAGAATCTGGAATCCACATCAACTTTTGCTGCATAGGTTCTCAGAGATTAGAGAATGCAAGGCACTTGCTGAATAGTGGTCATTAAATACAGAAGGATTCAGGCACATACGCTTAGCCCTAGAAATGCTTTCTGCAGCCTGTCTTTTTTTCCTGGGGCGAGGAAGTGGTGAGTTTGTGCATCCTGGAGGCCAGGTACACCTGGGACAGTACAGGGTGCCCAGAGACAAGGCACTACCCGGTGTCTGTCAGTCCCTTCTAACCTCTCTGTGACAACCTGCCAGGGCTGTGGTGCCTGGCAGCCTCCTCCCCATCGCATTCCTGAACACCGCTGAACCCAGCCCAGCTAAGCCCAGCCTGCCAAGCAACCCGGCACACAGAGCGCGGTGAACTGCCTGGAAGAATGCAGGGACTGAGGCCAAGGCCTGCTTGGGTTTATTATCATTTATTGTGGTGTATTTATTTAATTATATTTGCAATTTCTTCTTTATTTTCCTTCCTTGCTCTTGGATGGCTTATGACAAGACTTTCTGGCATCACATCTAATTATACTACTTTAAAATTCTCCCTTCACTTTCAATCTACTGGCGAATATTTTTCAACAAACTTGATGGGATTAAAACTAAATTGGCCAGATGGCTTCTTTGCACCTAATTTAGCACAGTCCAATGGTGCCAGATTTCCAGGGCACAGGGACCCGCTATCCCCTCACTCACTTCCTTGAGCTGCTCAACTGTTCTGCCTTTTACATTTATCAAATCTGGAAGTGGATTTAAGGAAATGCACAGATGTTCCTGAGCTAAGAGGAGCCCTGAGGCTTTAGGGTTTGGCAGAGAATTTCAGTAACGTGCTGGGAGGGGCCCTAAGTGGCATGAAAGCTCATCCTTTCATCGTCCAGTTCTGCTCCCTAGAGCCCAGCTAATAAGGGGGGTAAATGGACTAGAACTGTGAGGCTGGACCTGGGTTTCATTTTCTGTCCCTATATGTTCATTGTCTAAATTGGTTAGAGGGTATGAGAATTTTCTGGTTAACGCTTAGATTTGTCCATCTATCCAATATTTCCTAAGTTCCTCTAACATGCCAGACACTGATCTAGAAGCTAGGATATCATTGTAAGACCGACAGTTTTGCTCTATCAGAACCTGTGGTTTATTTAGGGGAAAATATTAAATAAAGGTGGTCCAGGTGTTGGTAGAACCCTCCTTTTTTTTCTTGGATCGGGAATCTTTCATAACCCACAAGGAAATTAGGAGTTTTGGACTTATCCATCTTTCTTCTCCATAGGTGTAGGTTCTTCCTTGAATCTTCAATCTCAAATAGCATTCACTAGATGAACACAGGGGCTCACTGACTCTTTGTTTCTCAGGCTCCAGCCCATGAATGAGGATGCAAGGGGATCCAGTGTTGACCAGAGAAATTTGCTGACCTGCCAGTTCCCTCTTTAACTGTAATGTTAGGTAAAGATATTACTCTAAGGTAAACATAAGCTTTGAACATCAAGCAACAAAAGACAGTGATCATGAAGAAGTAGGAAGCATATGAGGGGAGTCCTACAATTGCCCCAGCTTGCTGTCTGGAAAATGTTTTCAGGTCATGATACAGATGAGAGGAAGCCAGGCAGGACAGTTTCTTTCCTAAGTTGAGAAGATGGAGCTTGGAGTGCAGGAAAGCCAAGACAGCTAGGATTATCAGGGAAGATCACCAGAGAGGAGAGACCTGCACAGAGAGGGTGTCCCCTTCAAGTGTTCAGCTGAGTACTGATCAGGCCATGCACATGAAAAAATTATCCAAAGTTAGGGGAAGAATCACCTTGAAAGGATTAGGGAAAAACGATAACTGAACATCACATAGGGTTAGAGTATTGCCTGTTTCCCAAATCCACGGTAGAAAATCTTATAATTTAAGGGGCATCAGGAAGAGTTTTAAGAGGAGTCTTCCTCAACAGTGGGGAAGATTACTCCTACACTAAATGCAGCTCTGTTTTCCACCTAACAAAGTTTGAACCAAGTTCTGAAAGGGTCAAATGTTTTCAAGTAACTTAGCCATATTCTAAAATCCAAACTTGGAATATTTATAAGGATACAAAAATATCTAGCACATGACAAGGTAAAATCACAATGTCTGGCATCCATTAGAAGATTACTAGATGCGCAAAGAAACAGGAAAATGAAACCCATAATGAGAAAAAAAATCAATCAACCAAAACTGACACAGAAGTGACACAGATGATAGAATTAATAGGAAAGGACATCAGAACAGTAATTGTGACTGTATTCTGCATACTCAAAAAGGTGGAGAAAGGATAAAACACATTAAGTAGACACAGAAAAAATATTAAAAAAGACACAAAAACTTCTAGAAGTGAAGGCTGCTGTGTCTGAGATTTAAAAATACACTAGGTGGGATCAATGACAGATTAAATATTGTGGAAGAAAAAATTAGAAACTTAAGGACATAATAATAGAGACTCTATAAAATAAAACACAGAAAAGTGCTGAAGAAAAAAAAATAGACCATTAATGAGCTGTGGGGTGACTCAAATGGCCAAATAGCTGCATAATGGAGTCCCTCAAAAAGAGGGCGCATGGTAAAAAAATTGAATAAATAACGACAAAATTTTGTTCAAATTAATGGAAATAAATCCACAGATTCAAGAAGTTAAATACAAAGAAAACTACATGAAAACACGTAATCAGTTTGTTTAAAACCAGTTATAAAAACACTTTAAAGCAACCAGAGGAAAAGGACACATTGTATATAATGTGGAACAAATGGAAAACAAATAAATTTAAGTTCAATCATATAAATGTCAATGGTCTAAATACTTTAATTGAAAGGCAGAGAATATCAGCTTGAAACATAAGACACACTTTATGCTTCTTAGAAGAAAGCCAATTTAAGTGTAAGAACACAAACATATTGCAAGTGAGGGATGGGAAAAGATATACTATGATAATACTAATGACAGGACAGCTGGATTGCTACATTATGATCAGATTAACAAGGATTTCAGAGTAAAGAATATTACTGGGATACATTGGGTCATGTCATAATAATGAAAAAGGTCAGTTCAAGAGGACATTATAAATCTAAATGTTTACGCACCTAATAACAGAGCTTCAAAATACATGAAGTATACACTGATAGGTAGGACTGCTAGATGAAATACACAAATCTAACATTATAGTCAGAAATTTCAACATCCTTCTGTCAATAATTGACAGAACAAGTAGGCAGAATGACTAATTATAAAGAAGACTTGGAAAACACTATCAACCTACTTGACCTTAAAATTTACATTTATAGAACGCTTCATCTAACAAAGCAGAATACATTTCTCTTCAAATGCACATAGAATATTGACCAAGATATGCCATATTCTGGGCCATAAAACAGTCTCAATATATTTTAAAGGATTCAATTCATGCAAAGTAGTTCTCTGAGTATAATTGAATTAAATTGGAAATCAGTAACAGAAAAATTTCTGGAAAATTCCTAAATATTTGGAAACAAAATAACATACATCTAAGTAAGCAATGGGTCAAAATGGAAATAAAAATGAAAATTAAAAATTAATTTAAACTGAATAAAAATAAAAACACAAAACATCAAAACTTGTGGGATGCAGTTAAGGCAGTACATTGAGGGGTGTTTATAGCAATAAACACCTATATTGGAAAAGAAGAAAGGCTTTGAATCACTGATGTCAGCTTTCACCCTGAGAAATTAGAAAAAGAAGAGCAACTTAAACCCAGAAGAAAAGGAATAATAAAGATCAGAGTTGAAATGAATGAAATAGAAAACAGAAAACTATAGAACAAAAAACCCCCCAAAGTTGTTTCTTTGAAATGATCAATAAAATCGATGAAACTCTAGCCAGACTTACTAGTAAATAAAAAAAGAAGAATATGCAAATTACCAATATCAGGAATGAGAGAGCTGATAGCACACTGGGTCCTACAGATGTTAGAAGAATAGGACAATAGTATGAACAGCTTCATGTGAACAAATTAGACAACTCAGATGAAATGGACAATTTCCTTGAAAAATATAAATTACCAAAACTCATTCAAGAAAAATAACTTGAATAGCCCTATATCCATTTTAAAATTGAATTTTTAATTAAAAACCTTCCACAAAGTACACTACAGGTCCTGAAGTCTTCTTGGGTGACTTCTACCAAACATTTAAAGAAAAATACCAATTATAGACAAACTACTTTAGAAAACTGAAGAGGAGGGAGCACTTCATAACTACTATTATGAGGTCAGTATTAGTCTGATATCAAAACTAGGTAAAAAACATTACAAGAAAAAATTATGGACAAACATACATCATGAACTTAGAGGCAAAAATGCTTAATAAAATGTTAGCAAATTCAATCTAACAATAAAGTAAAAAGAAGAATGCCCCAAGACCAAGTTGATTTTATCCTAGGAATGAGAAAGTTTGATTTAACGTTAGAAAATCCATGTTATTAATCCATTTAAAAAGGAAAAATATATGAGTTTTTCCATAGATGCAGAAAAATATTTGACAAAATTTAATATACATTCATGATAAAAACTCTCAGCAAAGTGGGATTAGAAGAGAACTTTCTCAATCTGATAAAGGCAATCTACAAGTCTCTTCGGTTAACATTATTCTTAATGTTGAAAGACTCAGTGTTTTCCCTCAAGATCAGGAGCAAGATAAGGATGTCCTTTTCAACCACTTCTATTCAGCATTATATTATAGGTTCTAGCTAGTACAATTAGGCAAGAAAAAAATGAAAGTCACCCAGATTGGAAAGGAAGAAGTAAATTGTCTTTATTTATAGAACACATGCTTGTCTATGTAGAAAATCCCATGCAATCTACAAAAAAGCTACTAGAACTAATAAGGGAACTTTGTAAGGTTGCAGGGTATAAGATCGGTGTTTAAAAATCAATTATATTTCTATATGCTAGCAACAATCAAAATTAAAATGAAAATACCATTTACAATTGAATCACAAAATAGAAATGCCTGGGGATACATTGAACAAAAGATGTGCATGATGTTTCCACTGAAATTACAAAGCAAAGCTGAGACAATTAAAGAGGAATTAAGTGAAAGCTATATTTTGTTTATGGATCGGAAGACCAAGCATTGTGAAAATGTCAGTTCTCCCCAAATTGATGTACGGATTCAATGCAATCCCAATCAAAATCCCAGAAGGCTTTTTGTGTAGAAAGTTTCAAACTGATTTACAAATTCACTCGGAAAAGCTTTTAAGTTTAATTAGGTCCCATTTGAAAAAAAAATTTCACTTGGACATATAAAGGATCTAGAATAGTAAAAATAAATCTTAAAAAGAATAAATTTGAATTAATCCTTGAACACACTTTGAGACTTATCATAAAGTTAACAATGCGGCATTGAACTCAAGGGATGCAAATAGATCATGGAATGTAATAGAGTCCAGAAATAGATCCATACATGTATGACATATACAGTCAATAGATTTTAAATTTTATTTATTAACAGACTTTATTTTTAGAGATTTTAGAGACGTTTTAGGTTCACAGAAAAATTAAGCAGAAACTACAGAGAACTCTTGTATATCCTCATACTACCTTCCCACTCCCAGTTTCCCCTATTATTAACATTTTGCATCAGTGTAGTTAATATGTTATAATTGATTATAACAATATTGATTAAAATAATACTGATACATTATTACTAACCAAAGTCCATAGTTTACATTAGGGTTTACTCTTTGTGTTGCACGTTCTATGGGTTTTGACAAATGCAAAATGTCATATATCCACAATTACAGTATCATACAGAGAAGTTTAACTGCTCTAAACATCCCTCGTGCTCCACTATTCATCCCTCCCCACGATCTTTTTATTGTCTCCATAGTTTTACCTTTTCCAGAATGCCATATAATTTGAATCACACAAGTATATAGCCTTGTCAGATTGGCTTCTTTTATAACAAATTTGCATTTAAGTTCCTCTATGTCTTTTCCCGGCTTGATAGCTCATCTCTTTTTAGTGCTGCATAACATTGCATTGTACGATGTGCCACGGGTTGTTTCTCCATTCACTTACTGAAGGACACCTGGGTTGCTGGAAATTATGGATAAAGCTGCTACAAACATTTGTGTGCAGATTTTTGTGTCAATCTGTTTCCAGCTCCTTTGGGCAAATACCAAGGCGTGTGGCTGCTGGATTGCATGGTCAGAGTGTGTTTAGCTTTGTAAGAAATTGCCAAACCATCTTCCAAAGTGACTCTACCATTATTGGCATCCCCACCAGCAATGAATGGGAGTTCCTGTTGCTCCAGATCCCTTGCCAGCATTTGGTGTTGTCAGTGTTTTGGATTTTTGCTGTTTTAATAGGTGGTGGTGGTATCTCATTGCATTTCTCTAATGACATAGGATGCGGAACACCTTTTCATATGCTTGCTTGCCATCTGTATATCTTCTTTGCTGCGGTGTCTGTCCAGATTTTTTGCTCATTTTTAATTTGGCTTATTATTGTTGAGCTTTGAAAGTTGAGTTTTAAGAGTTCTTTGTATGTTTTGAATACTAGTCAATTAGCAGTTATGTGGTTTGCAAGCCGTTTCTCCCAGTCCGTCTTGTCTTTTCATTTTCTTCACAGAGTCTTTTGCAGAGCAAAGTTGAAAATTTTAATGAAGTCCGCAGTTCTTTTAGCTGCAGTCCCTTTATTACGCAGGAGCCCTAATGAGACGGTGGTAATGTGTGGGTGAAGGGGGGAGGGGAAGCATTCTGTGATCACCTGACTATGTCTCAGTCATAATCATGTGACCGTGAGCCTGTACCTCTGGGCAATGACCTTCACGACTGCTTCTCAGCTTCTCCCTGTGCCCTCTCAGGCAGGACTGGAAAGCTAGAGGAGGCTGGAGTTCGGTTTTCCCGTCACCACGTTGACAGCCAGAGGGGCTGGTGTTGGGCATACTGCTTCTCCCAGCTCAGTCAGGCTCTGGTGGAATAGTCTCCCGTGAAGGCAGACCTTTGTTAAGGAGAGAGAGAGAACTCTGGGCATGTTACAAGATGATTACTGCTCTCCAGTTGAAAGTGTGAGGAGATTTTTCTCTGATCTCTGCCCTGAGAACTTCATGGGGTTCCTGGAGGGTAAACTGATGAAGGTGTAGGGGGCTTGCCTAAGACTGGGCTCCCAGGAGCTTTTAATCGCTCAAGCCAGACCACAGCTCCGTCCGCAGAAATTAGTTAGTTATCCCTTAAGTGTTCCTACTGGGCTCCAGCTAGGGTGTTTGCTCCTGTAAGTTCTGTTTCTCTGTATGCACCTGTCACTGCGATTTGCCTTTTTTTTTTGGCGGTACGCGGGCCTCTCACTGCTGTGGCCTCTCCCATTGCGGAGCACAGGTTCCGGACGCGCAGGCTCAGCGGCCATGGCTCACAGGCCCAGCCGCTCCGCGGCATGTGGGATCCTCCCGGACCGGGGCACGAACCCGCGTCCCCTGCATCGGCAGGCGGACTCTCAACCACTGCGCCACCAGGGAAGCCCTGCGATTTGTCCTTTGACCTCAATTCTCTGACAGATCTAAGAGGAGCAGTTGGTTTTTAGTTTGTTAGCATTTTTTCTTGTTGTGAAGTTGGGATTGATGACTTCCAAGCCCCTAACATGTGTGACTGGAAACCGGAAGTTGTCCCTCGATTTTTGACAAAGGTACAAAGGCAATATTGACAAATAGTAATGGAACAATGGGATATCCGTATATTTAAAAGAAGAACTCTGATCCATTCTCTGCTCTATATGCAAAAATTAACTCAGAATGCATCATAGAACTTGAACGTAAAACTTAAAACTATGAAACATCTAGGAAAAAACTAAGGAGAAAAATCTTCTTAAACTTGGGACAGGCAAAGATTTCTTAGACACAACATCAAAAGCATGATCCATGAAAGGAAAATTGTTAAAATAGACTTCACCAAAATTAAGTATTTCTGATCTAAAGACACCACTAAGACAGGCAAGCCACAAGGAAAAAGTATTCGCAAAGCACATATCTATTAAAGGACTAGTACTCAGAATATATAAAATCTCTTTATTAAGAAAATAAACAACCTAATTAAAAAATAGGCAAAAGATTTGAGCATGTGCTTCACCAAAGAAGATATATAGCTGCAGAAAAGCACGTGGAAAGATGTTCAGCGTTGTTTGTTATTAGCGAAATGAAAGCACAAATTAAAACTGCAATGAAATACAACTACAGCCCTATTAGAATGTCTAAAATTTAAGAGCTTGACCATACCAAGTGCAGACGAGGATATGGAAGGCCTGTATCTTTCATACACTGTTGGTGGGAATGTAAAACATGCATTCCCTATGGAATGTTTGACAGTTTCTTTAAAAGTGACACAAGGGCTTCCCTGGTGGCGCAGTGGTTGAGAGTCCACCTGCCGATGCAGGGGACACGGGTTCGTGCCCTGGTCCGGGAAGATCCCACATGCCGCGGAGCGGCTGGGCCTGTGAGCCATGGCCGCTGAGCCTGTGCATCCGGAGCCTGTGCTCCGCAATGGGATTGGCCACAACAGTGAGAGGCCCGCGTACCGCAAAAAAAAAAAAAAAAAAAAAAAAAAAGTGACACAGGTACCATAGGACTCAGCCGTTATCATCCTAGTATTCATTTAAGAGAATTAAAAGCAAAGGCTTTTACTGAATGTTCATAGCAACTTTGTTTGTAGTAGCCTAAAACTGGGAACAACTCAAATGTCCATTAACAGGTGAGTGGATAAGTTGTGGTATATTCGTACAATGGACTACAGTCATCAATAAGGAGGTAATGAAGTATTGATACACCTGCAACAACATGTCAGAATCCCAAAATAGTTATCCTGAGTGGAAGAAGCCAGACATAAAAGAGTATATAGTGTAGGTTTCCATTTATATAAAGGTCTAGAATATATAAACTAATTTATAGTGACAGAAGGCAGATCAGTGGTTGTGTGGGGATGGAATGTCAGGGTGGGGCTGAGGAAACTTTTGAAGTGATTATATATCCATTTATATATCCATAGACTATATAAGCATATGTCCATATAATATATATTACATATATTTATACACATACACACATACATATGTGTGTGTATATATATATCATTAGCTTGATTATGGTTTGGTTTCATGGGTGTATATATATGTAGGAATTATCAAATTTTTACATTTTAAATCATGCAGTTTATTATGTGTCGATTACCCAAAAAAAGCTTTCAAAAAAAACCCCCAAATAACTAAGTGTTGGTGGGAAACCCTTCCCAGATTAGGGAACAGTATTGTGAAGTCCCTGATACAGGAAACAGCTGTGAACAAAGAGGACCACTGACTCTTCTAGTGAAAGGGACCGGTGAGGTCATCTCATCCATCTCCCTGTCCCCATGAAGATAACAAGGGAAAGCTTTCCAAAGACAGGATTCCGTACTACTTTTAAGATATTTTGTTTTTAAAATTACTGAATTTTGATCATGTTTGTATCGGGCCACATGGTATTCAACAGTATAGCAAAATCCTTCTCGCACAGAGCTCACTTTGCATGGGAGACAGACAAGATGATGGAGTTTATAAACAGTATGTGATACAGAATGGCACAGACGGGTGCTGTGAAGCAGAGAGAAGCGGGGGTGGGGGGGCTAGTAGTTTGTGGAAGGCCTCCCAGGAAAACAGCAAATGCTGTGCAAATTTGTGTCCCATCCCCGGAGGGAGATTGCAGAGCCTCTGGTCATTAGCATTCTGATTGGGAGAAATTCCCCTGTCTAACAAGAATCCCTTCATTATAATTAACATTATTTCTTGTTTTCTCCTAGAAGAGACACAACTAGCATATCAGTAGGTTATGAAATATCACCTTGCCTACATTGGAGGCATGAAAAATTCATCTGTACATTTAACCTTTTATATAGTCTCTGCCCTCAAGTTGAGATAACTGTAGCTTCACATGCAATTTTAAAGAGCAATACAGAGAGATCCCGGGTACTCTGCCCGGTTTCCCCAATGGTAACATTTTGCAAGGCTAAAGTACAATATCACGGTCAGTATATTGATGTTGGTAAAATCCACCAATCTTATTTAGATTTCCCCAGTTTTACACATACTCATTTGTGTGTGTGTGTGTTTAGTTCTATGCAATTTTATCACATATGTCGGTTCTTGTGTCCACTCTCACAGTCCTGATATAAAACAGCTGCTCATCACAAGGATTCTTTGTTTCCCCCTTTAGAGGGAAACACCACTTTCCTCCCACTGCCCAGCCCCTACTGTCTCTAACCTATAGTAATCGCTAATCTCTTCTCCATCTCTGTAATTTTGTCATTTCAAGAAGGTTATATAAATGGAATCATACCATACATAATTTAGGGGGATTGCCTTTTCTTTACTCAACATAATTCTCTTGAGATTCATCCACACTTTATTGTATAAAAATAGCTCATTCCTTTTTCTTGTTGAGTAGTATTCCTCAGTATGCATGTACCATCATTTGTTTAACCTTTCACCCGCTGAAGGACTTCTGGGCCGTTTTCAGTTGTGGGCTGTTACAAGTAAAGCGGCCATGATCATTCATGTGCAGGTTTTTGTGTTTATATGCGTTTTCATTTTTATGGGATAAATGCCCACAGGTACAATTGCTGGGTTGTATGGTGTTGCATGTTTAGTTACATAAGGAGCTGCCAAACTGTTTTCCTGAATGGCTGCCACATTTTATATTTCCACCAGCAGTGAACGGAGAGGTAATTCTGTTTCTCTTCCTCTTCACAAGGATTTGATATTGTCACTGTTTTTTGTTTTGGCCATTCTGATGGGTATCTGGTGATATCTCATTGTGGCTTTAATTTATATTAGTGTGTGACTGTGAGCAAGATTTAATTACAGAAAGGAAAAAAAGAGAGGAGTAACAGGTGTTCAATAAGAAATCTTTTGGTCACTCTGTTCACCCAAGTTGAGGAAGGACCTCACAAAGTCCTCCAGGGATAGATTGAAAGAATGTCCAACTTGCAATCTCAGTTCAAAGATAAGCTTTGGACAGCATTGTCCAAAGTGTATTCTCCAGAACTCTTGTTCTCAGAGATGCTTATAGATGTTATGGGAAATAGGTGAAAGCCAGTAAAACTGGCTTTATGAGAAGTTAGAATATGAATAATCATGTGAAAGTTGTAGGAGCATCTACTATGCAAACGAATAGGTATATTCAAGCCATGAAATCCCTCTCTTCTGAGGAATACACTTTGGTGATGCTGACCTAGGGAAAAGCTTATGCTCTGCAAATGTAATATAAAACCGAGATTGGAAATCAGTCGGCTGTCAGGGAGCAGTTAAGCAGGGTTCTCTGCTCAGGATAATAATGGTAAAAATGCATACCTTTGTATATTATTTCTTAACTTTATTAAACAGCTCCAAGAGCAGGGGTCTGGGCTGTGGTGTGCCAGCAACCAGGGTCAGGCCTGGGAACCCCTCCCTCTGATGTGAGAGGGGGTGTCTTGGGGAGAAGCCAAGTGAGAAAGCATGGTGGGCTGCCCAGGAGAAGGCTCTGGGCAGAGAGGAAGAAACTGGGTGTGCACCAGCGGGAGGAAGCTACATTTTTCAATAATATTTTTCACAGATGCTGTCACCTTTCTACTGTTCGACTTCAAAATTGGAACTGTTCTACATCAGTAAGAACAAAGGTGGGAGGAAAAGCCTGGAGAAAATCCCTTGGCCGGTGAGTGCGGGGGTCACATCTCTCTATAGGGTTGAGAGCCAGAAGCCTAGGTAGGGGCAGAGCCATTAAAGGTGGCCATGTATGAACACGTCCCCTGCTCACCTTGGACCCATTTAAGAGACTGTGTGTGCTCCTGGGTTGACTCAGACCTAAGGCCCTGATTGTCTCATTTCTCAAGTGGGAAGCAGTCTCAGGACCATTTCTTTGGCTTCTACCCTCTCGGGAGAGCAGGCGCTATGGAGTGATTGGATATTGCAGGGGTCTGACATTTCTTTCACTACAGACTCTTAACACCGCATCCTGTAATGTCTAGGCTGTTGGATAGCTGTGCCGGGGCCCAAGAACTCTACCTCGTGGCATCTGAGCAGGCAGGTTTGGTCCAGAGGGTATGCTGCTGCTGGTGAGTCCTCAAAACATAATGTTTTCTCTGGTATCGCATGGTGGCTTCAGAATGGGGGCCGGAAGATGGTTGAGGTGTTACACAGACCAAATGGCTTACTTTGTGTTCAGAATGAGTTGGACATCTTTAGAAAGCTGTCCTCTACTTGCCGTCTTTCTAGAGACAAAGTTGTAGGTGCCTCTGAGCAGAGACTTCCTAAAGATTCATTCTGCACAGAACTGGTTCCAGAGCTAAGGGACCACAGGAAGAGGAGGTGGTAAAGAAGGAGGACTATTCTGAGGTCTGAATAATCTTGGAGGAGGCCAACTTCTCTCCCACTTTCTTCATTACAGAGAGCACTGGGGCTTCTGCAGGGAGGAACAGTGGACGAGGGTTACCATGGGGTTGTGCGGTCACAGCCATCTGTGGACCAAGGGGAAGCATAGGTGGTGGGAGCCTCTCCCAGCCCTTCCCTTACAGCTTGAAGCAGACTGTTGCCCCCATATTGGGATTCCAATGCCTAGTTTATTTTCTGGAGCCCCCTGGGACTGGGTGGGGAGTCAGGACTGCTGACCCAGGCCTTGGTCTGTGGCTTCTGTCAGTTTTATTACGTTACTATAGAGTCAGAGGCCAATGATCCTGAACCCCTCTGGGATGCAGAAAATTCTTAGAACACAGACAGGACCCAGCAGGTTCCTGGCAGTTGGATGTAACATCTTTGAAAGAGTGGCCTTGCCCCGCTGTGGAATAGGCACCAATACCCAGCCTAGAACCCTTTGCTTCTTCAGGCACCAGTGGGTAGTGGGTGAGGGTGCCTCCATATGGGGTCCCTTTTCTCCCTGGCCTGGAGGGCTGGGGGCCATGCAGGTGGTCAGCAGGAGACTGATGGAGCAGTGTGGTCCAGGGGCTTGGGCCACCTCATGGCGCAGGGCCTCTAGGAGCCTTCTCAGAACTGTATCTGATTTTTCCCCGAGACCCTGGCTGAGGATCCAGAGCTCTGGGCTTAGTGAGCCCCCAGTCCATTCTCTGACACAACCGGTGAGTGACTTTTCTGGCTACCTTCTTCCTGGCTGCCAGGAGCTCTGGTAGACTTTTTGCAACAGCTTGCCAATCAGAAGAAAGGAACTGCCCACATTTCTGCATTCTCTGCCATAAATGGGAAAAAATATGACAGAATTTGAGTTGCTTTTCTCCCCCGTGGGATAGAGTATTTTACGTTTGATTATTTTCACCCTGCTTCATTCCACAAGGCATATGAGGTAGCTTACACAAATGCATCTAAAGGAATGAAAATAAATAATCGAATGAGTCAGGGTGATGGGAAAATATTAATAAAGTGAAGCCATAAATAATTTTATCACCCAAAAACACACACGCTGTGGTCCTGTATGTATCCTAGGGTTGGGTCGCAAGTTTGTACGTATGGTGAAGGAGGTTAAAGTCCTAAAACACAGTTCACTAAAAATTTTAACCAAGGAATAAACCATGCAGTGTTTGAGTCCAGAACAGGACACAAGTTGTATATCTAAGAGCAACTTTTTCATTTTTCTTTATTAGTTTTAATAAGCTATTTGATTTATACAAAAGTATATTCATAACCTATATGTAAGTTATACATTACAGTAATATAATAAGTATCCATGAACCTGAAGGATACATTCCCTAACTTGTATGTACCCACGTGCTCCCTCTTCCTCCCTTTGTCCTGCTTCTTCTCTCCCGCCAGAGAGAATCACTATCTTAAATTTTCTTGACCGTTCTTCGGATTTTTCATTTTGTTTTATCCACAATGCATAAATACAGAAATGATATTTTGTTTAGTTTTGCTCTTTTGAAGTTTTGTTAAAATAATATACCAATTGAAGTCTTCTGGGATTCTTTCTTTTCCATTCAACGTTGTTTCCAAGATTCCCTCATGTTGTTGCCTGTATGTGCAGTTCATGCTTTTTTACTTCTTTGTAACCATGCTTTTTGTGAATAGACCATGCTTCATCCATTCCCTGTTGTTGACCCTATCGGTAGCTTCTTGTATTGTGCTATTATGAACATTTGTGCTGAATCTTTTTGGCAGATGTCTCCTGGTGCATGTATTCCAGACTGTGTCTAGGGTCATATGTGTGAACAGAATTATTGGGTAGACTCTGTAAGATAATGCCGAAGTGTTTTCCAGAGCTGTTGGAAAGGTACAGTCCTGCCAGTAGAGTACGACCTTCCTCAAATCCTTATCCTTTCCAATATTTGACATTGTTAGACTTATTAATTGTTGTCAATATAGTGGCATGAAAATGATCTCATGTGACATTAATTGCATTTTCTTGACTGGTAAGACAGTTGAATTTCACGTGTTGATTTGTTTCACGTTTTTCCTCTTCTGAGAAGTATCTTTTTCTTATGTATTTTGCATATTCTTTTATTGGGTCTTTTTCTTATTGATTCGTATGAATATTTTATGTATCTTGTCTTAGGCCAACTTTTCATTTCCTAGCCAGGCGATTTTGTTTCTGACTCCAATTTTTTTCCTATATGCTGATTACTCACAAGTCTAAGTATTCAGCCTGAGACTTCCTTTTGAGCGCCACACCCATGAGCCTAACCGTGTACTCAGCATTTTACTTGGATGTCCCGTAGGATTCTGAGGTTCAACGTGTCCAAAATTGAGCTCATCATCTTCCCACCCTGGCCGAATTCTTCGGTTTTGTTTTCTGTCTCAGGAATATCACCACCAGCGACTCAGGTGTCCAAGCCCCGAACTTAAGTGTGGTTTTTGATGCAAGCCTCCCTCATATGCTATGTTCAGTCCATCAGTTAGGATGCTAATTCATAAATATCCCTTGAATCCATTTTTGTCTCTGGAACCTGAATGCTACTTCTTTATTCCATGATCACAGGAAACCCTAACCCTTTCAGAGCCCTCCTAACTGGACTGCTGGCCTGTCATCTTGCTTCCCTCCAGTCCGTGCTCTGCAGTGCAGCCAGGTGATACCTTTCCAAAGCACATTATGCGGTCAGGTAACTCCCTGATTAAACAATTTTCATGGCTTCTATTTCTTTTTTTTTTTTTCCTTCTTTTCCGGTACGCGGGCCTCTCACCACCGTGGCCTCTCCCATTGTGGAGCACAGGCTCCGGACGTGCAGGCTCAGCGGCCACGGCTCACAGGCCCAGCCGCTCTGCGGCATGTGGGATCTTCCCGGACCGGGGCACGAACCCGTGTCCCCTGCATCGGCAGGCGGACTCTCAACCACTGCGCCACCAGGGAAGCCCCATGGCTTCTATTTCTGACGAAGGTCCAAGCACAAGAGACTCCTCATCAGGCCCCAGTTCACCTCTTGTTCCTCATCTATGGCCAAATCCTCTGCTTGCCCTGTGCTCAGTTGTACCCAGATATGGTAGAAACTGTGTTATCTGATAAAATTAATAAAAATTGTTGGGTGAAACAGAGAACCATAAAAATGCTGTATACATGGGATGCATATTTTATTTCAAAACACATAAGTGTACATTTATTCAGCAATGTTTTGAAATAGGGCCAAGACCTTTTCTTGGAGTGTCAGTAAGTTGATGGGTGTTGAGAGTCATCTTTCTTGCATAAACCACACCAATAATGGATTATTTATGATTTCCAGTTGCAGTCTTCCAAAAAATGTATCATAGACTTGACACTCGAGAAACAATGTGAGTGCATAATTCTTCTATCTTTTAAAGACTTTTTTTCCTCCTCAAGCTATTGAAGTTGTTTTACCCATATCTAATTTGATAATATTTTCTTTTTAGGATTCACCTTTATTAAATCTTTTCAAAGCATTCTACTTAGAATAAAAACAGCAACTTTCTTTTCGCAATCATATTTCATGAGTTTACATGGTATTTAATTCAATAACACTAAAACTGGCACAAACAGCCTTGGGAACAAACACAGCTGACCCTTGATAAGCATTTAACTCATCTGGGGGTACAGAAGTGCACAGGCTTACAACCATGCACGCTCAGTGTGCTGTGGGCAGCAGTCAGTTTGTTTTACAAGAGTTGATATAAGGGAAGGTTGCTTTAGAGAAGGTCTGCTCTATTTGCAGTTCTTTACACGCTCATCTCCAGGCTTTTGCCTAAGTCGTTTCTTCTGCTTGGGATCCTGTTTTCCATTTAAGTTCACTCCTAATTCTTCTTCAGGTGTCAGTGTGCGTATCACTCACCCGATAAGCTTTCTCCGACTCCCTAGGACTTGGATAGAAACCTCACTATGTGCTACCATGGGTTTCTATCTCCCTCTCTGAGGTTCCTCAACATTTGGGGTCAGATTATTCTTTTGTGTTGGGGTCTGTTCCGTGCACTGTACGATGTTTAGCACCATCCTTCGCGTCCCCCGGATGCCAACAGCACCCTCCGCCAAGCTGTGACAATCAAAGGTGTCTTCAGACGTCACCCATGTGCCCTGGGGGGACAGAATTGCCCCGGTAGAGAACCACTGCTCTAGATTATAAACGTCTGTTGAACGACTGAATGGCTTTATTACTTGGCCTGATACAAAATCGAACAGCCACAAAGCAGCCTATAAATTCAGGAAAGTACTCAGGTGCTCTTTCAGACAGTATCTCCATCCTGCAAAATACATTTCAGTGCACTTTTTATTTGGAGCTTTGCTGCTGGCCTAAGAAGTTGTTTTTACCGCCTGCAGGAAGATGCGATGATGTTTTGTATATTTTATGTTATTTTTAGCCTGCTTTGCCATCTGCCCAAATCTTAGGCCTTCATAGTGGGAAAGACATTCTACCAGTCAACTGAGATCTACAGTACATTTCCAGGTACATTTTGATCTCCATGCTCCTGAAGTTTGTGTAGGAATGACTCTATATAAGAAATGGGGGTGGGTTAGATGCACAGTTAGCTTAGCACCCCATCCTGTTCAACAGTCTCTCTGTACCGTACCCCTTGCAAAGCAGCTCACGAGACCTCTAGGTGGGAATCATTTCCGTATTTCCTGGACACTGTCCCACCTATCTATGGGAACTTTGCTCATTTGTTTGACAGATATTTTTGAGCACCTAATATTTTGAGCTAGACACTGGATTAAATGCTGACCATCATACGTATGTTATGTGATTTACCTAAAAGTAAGTTGAGGTGATAGAGACATTAGTCCATCATTGGACTAAATGCTGGTCAGAATCCTCCGTGTTGTCTAGTTTATGCCTCCCTCGATTTAAGGGAATGTTGGGAGGTGATTAAGAAGACAAAGAAGTGGTTAAAAGGCTAACTGTCTTGCTTGAGGAATTGCCGTGAACACTGAGGTTCTCGCCTGTAGGACATCAGCAACGAGGTGACAGGTCTCATCTAGAAAAGGGATCCCTCACAGACGCACGGGTCCAGGCAGCACGGCCATCATGGATGCCTTCCTGACCTGTGTGCTGTCGGCCCCACTGGTGACAGCGGTCCCACCCACTGTCTTTGAGACCCTCCCTTCCGCCCTGCTGTGTTGGTGCTGCACCTGGGCCTGCAGGACCGACCCGTGGGACTCTCACTAGGAAATCCCTACCTGCTGAACTCTGCTTGGGGAAGATAGGTTTACCTGAACACTCCCAGGAATAACTGTTGTGCTTTGTGACTTTTCCTCTCCTTGAGCTGTTGGAAATACCAAGTTTGATGATGAAGCTTGGACGGGCACATTAGCTTTCTGTGTAGCTGACTGCCTGCAGAGGATCCGAGGGAAATTCCTGCAGGGCTCCCTGCTCTGGTCCACCCTGGCTTCATTTTCCATCTCTGATGCTTCCAGCCGTGCAAACATACACAGCGTCACCATGGCGACTCCGGGACAGATACACGCATGTGAAAAGCGCATGAGGCAAATCTCTCCTCTGATGCATTGTTAGGAGAGGAGAAAGCCTTTAAAAGCTCTCAGAGCCACCCTGTTGCCCCCTCATTTTCACACAAGAGCAGCTACCTCACTCGTCAGTATAATATCCTTTCCCTTGTGTTTTGCTTTGCTCACGGAAGTGACCTCACGCTCAGGGAGATGTCACTCCAGGATGAACAGAGCCTCGGACCCCTAGACCCACCTTATGTGGTTTGCCCGCTGTTGGATGGGGCTGTGGCCTCCACACTGGACCGTAAGCTCCCTGTTCTCTGACCAAGACCTCTCGCCTCTGTGAGTGTCTGACGTTGACCCTCCCATCTCTATTCCCACCATGCCCACCTCCTCACATCGGGGTCGTTGCTCCCCTTGCTTCCGATGCTTCTGTCCGCTTTCCCCCCAGCCCCCTGCCATCCTGTGTCCCATCCTGTGGGACAATCTTTCCAGGGCCATTCCTGAGGGACCTGGTTATGGCCATGTCACACTGGGTTCTGGTTCACGTCTGACCTTTTTTTCCAGGTGAAATCAGGCTTAAGTGAATACAAAGCAATGACAGGGAGAATGGCTGCAGCCTGAAAAATACACAGCAACAGCGAAATGGGGGTGAAAATGGGCGGGGGTGGCTCAGTTGGGGGCACTGGGGGCAGAAGAGGGGTCGGTGGGTGTGGGGAGCAAAGGGCAGGGCTTATCTGTCAGCCCCACCACACGGGGTGTGTCCAGAGGGCCAACTCTGATCACTTGCTCATACGTTTTGGGTGCTGTGCTGGGGAGGGATGCTGCCCGCTGCTTCTGCACTAGAGGGTGACTGATGGTGGTCACTGGCCGGTGCCTGTGGCTGGTGCAGCAGGCGAGGCTTTCTTCCCCTGAAATAAACGAGTGTATCTTCCCTAACGGTGGGGATGAAGAAAGTTGATGACCAGGTGTCTCTTTGGAGAAGGAACAGCAGATCAGAATAGGTCAATTTTCATCAAGTCACCCCTCAGTTCTAGGAGAGTCCACCTACTTTGTCATCAAGCCCCAGGTTCTCTGTCTGGCTTTCAGGATTTGCCTCCACCTGGCTCAGACCAACTTTAACTCCACCTTCTCAGCACACCCCTCCTGCTGCGCCAGGCACATTGACTTTTTAGTTCTTGAAGGCAGCATCCTACTGCCTGCTTCCGTGTCTTGAGTCCTTCCCCTGCTTCCTGAAATCACTTGCTGTAAAGGCCGAGCTCAGGACCACTGCCCTCACCAGTGTGAGGACAGGTGCACCCTGGGGGGGGGGGCCTCTCTCCTGCCCTCTGCAGCCCTGACCCCTATAGTCCGCACACACGTCTTGCCACATGGCCTCTTGTGTGTAAGGCCTGTCCCGTGGTAGACGGAGCTCCAAGCTGGAGACTGTTCTGCTTACCAAGCCCCAGGGCCAGGGCCAGACTTGTGGGGAGTGCTTTGTTACCACATGCTGAGATTCCGTCTTCTTCAAAAGTTTGCATTGCCCCTGTGGCGCGCTCTTGGTTACCTCCCCAATCTGCATTTCCTCCTCCTGCCTTGGTCACAAAACCCGGTGTTACTCCAGTAGCCTTATGCCCAGCTGAAAGGCAGCCTTTCCCAGGCTACTACCCAGCTAAGGGTTAAAACAAAAGGGAAGCAAACATTCTAGGTCAGGACTTCCAGGCAAGTTTCTTAAGAGGAGGACAGAGTTAAGTGTTCTGCAAATTTTTCTTTTCCCGGTTTGCGGCTTGTCTTTTTATTTTCTTAACAATGTCTTCCAAAGAGTAAAAGCTTTCAGTTTTGGTGACGTCCTGATGGTCACTTTTTTCTTTTATGCTTCACGCTTTTGGTGTCATAGCTAAGAAGTCTGTCTTACCCGTGGCCACAAAGATTTTCTCCTGTATTTTCTTCTAGTATAGTTCTAGTTTTAGCACTTACTTTTAAGCCTCTGGTCCATTTGAGTTAATATTTATATAAGGTGTAAGGTGAGGGTCAAGGTTAATTTTTTTCTCTTTTCATAAGGATGCCCCATTGTTCTGAGTGCCATGTGTTAAAATGACCCAGGTTTTAATTTAGCATTAGGGGCCTCTGCGGCTGGGCTTCAGGGGGTCCTAGAACCACTTGAACTTGCTTGTGACATGTTGTGAGTATGTGCACATATAATTTAGGAATGGGAGGATGGAAATTGGGCTTTCACCAGGTTCTGGAAGGGACCCCTGACCCCCAAAAGGGTGCAGGTCCCCCCACTCCCACGTAACCCAGCCTTCTTCACCTCACTGAACAAGGGCAGCCACAGACTAGAAGAAAGGGATGTCAAACACTGCGTGCGAGCCCCTTTGGACTTCCTGGGAAGAAAACAAGATCTGCTGGGAGAAAGCCTGTACAAACATACACAAATTGTTCTTAATAATAGTATGAAAGCAGAGGCAGTAAAACCTTGTAAAGTCTGATACTAGGCATCTTTAACATAACACATAATTCACAGCAGCTGCGTGGTTGTTTCTCCTGGACCACTGTGTTGTAAATGGAAGAACCTCACTGAGCAAAGAGTGTTTAAAATGAAACTGTAATTAAGGGGATTTTGTGAATGTGGCCGAAATTAACATTCAGAATTTAGAGTTCTGTAATCCCCAAACCTCAACCAGCTCTCATCACCGGAGAGCATCGCTCTCCGACAGGAATGGTGGTGAGGCTCTGAACACAGCGGATGCTGAACCCCCGGAGGTGCAGGACACCCGCTGCCCTGGGTCTGAGCAGCAGTGACCACTCTCCCAAGGGTGAGGATGGGACGGACACACATTCCTGACGGGAAAGAGAGCTGGACACTCATCAGCCTTTCATTCCCCGGGGCAGCTTCTTGCTCCACATTTTCCAAGATTTTGGTCAGACCACCCATCAGCTGACCTTTCCAGGTCTCTGTTTCCTGGGGAGCGTCCACTGTGACTCAGACCACGACGCTGGGGGCCCCCTGATCCACGGCAGCCACAGCCCTGAGCGCTGGAAGGAATCTTGGATGTTGGCTGCTCTGGCCCTTTAATTCACGGTGAAGAACATTGGCGCCCAGGGAAGTGAAGTCACTTGCCCAAGTTCACAGCTGTAGAAGCAGAACTGGAAGTAGAAGCTGGTGTCCTGACGGCCACACCAGCCTGCTTTCCACCCTACAAGGAGGGGAAAAATGGAAAAGCAAACAGGCCATGGAGTCAGCCAGAGCTGGGTTTGGGTTCTGACTTTTTCCTTGTAACCTGTGTAACTTTGGAAAGTCACTTAACCTTTCTAGTTTGCAGTGTCCTCATTTGAAAACAGAGATAAATATTCAGCAAATATTGATTAAGCACCTTTCCTGGACCGGCACATGCTGCTTTTGGTCCTGGGTACACAGGGAGGGAGACAGGCCAAGTCCCTTGGCCCGAGACATGGCCCCTGCACCCTAGAGGGTGTGAAGGGTGGAACAGGGCCTCTCTGAGAAGGTTATTGTCAGCATTAAATGAGGAAGGGAGGGTGGGGTGAATTGGGAGATTGGGATTGACATATATACGCTACTATGTATAACATAGATAACTAATGAGAACCTACTGTATAGCACAGGGAACTCTACTCAGTGCTCTGTGGTGACCTAAATGGGAAGGAAATCCAAAAAAAGAGGGGATATACATATACGTATAGCTGATTCACTTTGCCGTACAGCAGAAACTAACAACTCTAAAGCAACTATGCTCCAGTAAAAATTAATTAAATAAATAAAAATAAAAATTCACTTATTAAAAAAAATAGATGAGGGCTTCCCTGGTGGTGCAGTGGTTGAGAGTCCGCCTGCTGATGCAGGGGACACGGGTTCGTGCCCCGGTCCGGGAAGATCCCACATGCCACGGAGCGGCTGGGCCCGTGAGCCATGGCTGCTGAGCCTGCGTGTCCAGAGCCTGTGCCCCGCAACGAGAGAGGCCACAACAGTGAGAGGCCCGCGTACCGCAAAAAAAAAATCCCAGAAGATTTGTAAATCAAGGTGTACTTGAATGAGAAGTGATTATTCTGATTGGCAAACTGGGGGTCAGGGGCTGGGCTTGGATAACGCAGCCCCCTTTCTCCGCGTGCTTCCTGTATCTACCGACGCACTCCCCTTATCCTCGCTTTCTACAGCAGAGACTTGAGAGGGTGGGTTCTGCTCTTGCAGGTGAGGCATACCTGGTCTAGGGCTGCCATGGCTGGGTGGTTAAGTCTGGTGAATTTCAGAGTTCAGTGTTGGGGAGCCCATTGTTGCTGCACATCTAAGCCATGTTTCCCAAAAGTTACTTTGGTAGGAAAATTGGTATTGTTATCTTTTAATTTGGTTCCAAACATACACAGGGAAAGGGGGAG
Organism: Monodon monoceros; assembly: GCF_005190385.1. Classification (NCBI taxonomy): domain Eukaryota; kingdom Metazoa; phylum Chordata; class Mammalia; order Artiodactyla; family Monodontidae; genus Monodon; species Monodon monoceros. Next base: position 3,654,430 of record NW_021703784.1, on the reverse strand, counting down.
CTAACCATTTACTTCCCTATCGCTAGAGTTGGCCAAATTAATCTTGAGGTATGGTTAATAATATACATAGGTACATATACACAAATATAATAAAGAGCTGTGAATCAAGAATCACAAGTGTTTCAAAGAAGGATGCATGTGGTGGTTTTACTTTCTTCCCCTAGGCTGAATCCACTGTGCTTGGGAGCTGGACTCCTAGGAGGTAGAGAAGGTCTGAGTGTCCTAAAGTAAATTATCTGTTGTCCATGGAGCTGAGGTTTCCCCAATCTGACTTTCAAGTAGACAGGATGGAATGCAGAAGTAGGCTCAGAGCAGAGGCAACTCGAAAACATAAGTGGTAATGCCAAAACAATACTGGGCTGGACTCTAAAACAGATATATGAGTTTTCGTTAGCCTGGGTTTGGTGATCTCAAACCTTGACACACAGGAAACAGTTAACTAGAAAGATGAACAGACATGTACCATTTGGACAAGAATTTGTTCACTACCACAGATCACATGCAATACATGACATTTCCTGAGTGCCCATTATGTACAAGCATTTCCATATCCACTCTTTCAGTTATTATCCTGACCAACTTATTGAGGAAGCTGGGAAGCAGAGAGGTTGAGGTTAAGGGAATTGTACAGAATCATAGAGCAGGAGATGAGATTTGAGCTCAGGTTTCAACAGGGCACATCTTTTTTTCCATTGTATGATCTAAGGACACAGGATTCCATTAAGTATGGACAAATGACATAGTCACTGTTTTTTAAGGAGCTTAAAGTTGAACTGAAGACAAATACACACCCATGATAAAAAGATTAATTGTCAAATATGCTCAAAGAGCTAAAACATGAACAAAAACTAAAGGAAATCAGGAAAACAACATGAAAACAAAATGAGAATACAAAAAAAGAGAGAGAGAGAAATTTTTTAAAATAAATTTATTTATTTATTTTTGGCTGCGTTGGGTCTTCGTTGCTGCGTGTGGGCTTTCCCTAGTTGCGATGAGCGGGGGCTACTCTTCGTTGTTGCGTGCAGGCTTCTCATTGTGGTGGCTTCTCTTGTTGTGGAGCATGGGCTCTAGGCATGTGGGCTTCAGTAGATGTGGCATGCAGGCTCAGTAGTTGTGGCTCATGGGCTCTAGAGCACAGGCTCAGTACTTGTGGCACACGGGCTTAGTTGCTCCATGGCATGTGGGATCTTCCCGTGCCAGGGCTTGAACCCAGGTCCCCTGCATTGGCAGGCAGATTCTTAACCCCTGCACCACCAGGAAAGTCAGAGATAGGAATTATATAAAGGAACTAAACAGAAGTTCTGCAGCTGAAAACTATCATAGCTTAAATAAAAAATACACTGGGGGGGGGGATAAAGAAAAAGCATATGGAAGATGGTGGACTAGGAAGACCCTGAGCTCATCTCATCCTACAAATACACCAAAACTACAAACACATATAGAAAAACTCTCTCTGAGAACAAACTTAAGACTAGCAGAACAGCTTTTCTACAACCAAGGGTATAAAGAAAAAGCCACACTGTGGCTGGTAGGAAGGGAAGAGAAGCGATCACTTGGGACCCACACCCCTGGTGGGCAACCAGAAGAGGAGGCGGCTATCACAATCTCGGGGATCCTCCCTAAGGAGTAGGGGTTTGAGCCCCACATTGGGCACCACAGCCCCAGGATCTGGAACTAGGAAGACAAGCCCCCTTGGCTGGTTTTGAAAAACAGTGGGGCTTACTGGAGGGCTGTAGGAATCAAGACTTCACTCTTAAAGGCTCACACACAGACTTTCTCACTCCCAGGGAAATGCAAATCAAAACCAAAATGAGATATCATTTCACACTTGTCAGAATGGCTATTGTTAAAAAGACAAAAAATAACAAGTGTTGTTGAGGATGTGGAGAAAAGGGAACCCTCTTGCACTGTTGGTGGGAATGTAAATTGATGCAGTCACTATGGAAAACAGTATGGAGGTTCCTTTAAAAATTAAAAATAGAACTACTACATGATCCAGCAATTCCTTTCCTGGGTAATTATCTGAAGAAAACAAAAACACTAATTCAAAAAGATATACACACCAGAATGTTCATAGCAGCAGTATTTACAATAAAGATATTGAAGCAACCAAAGTGCCCACTGACAGGTAAATGGATAAAGAAGGTGTGATCAGCTATAAATAAAAAGGAAAGGTAGATGAGCCATAAAAAAGAATGAACTCTTGTTATTTGTGAAAACATGGATAGACCTAGAGGGTATTATGTTAAGTGAAATAAGTCAGACAGAGAAATACAAATACTATATGGTTTCACTTATATGTGGAATCTGAAAAACAAAACAAATGAACACATATAATAAAACAGACACAGACTCACAGATACAAAGAACAAACTAGTGGTTACCACAGGGGAGAGAGGTGTGGGGAGCAGCAAAATAGGTGAAGAGGATTAAGAGGTACAAACTGCCAGTTATAAAGTAAATAAGTCACAGGGATGTGATGTATAGCACAGGGAATATAGTCAATATCTTATACGAACTTTGTATGATGTGTAACCTATAAAAATACTGAATCACTATGTTGTACACCTGAAACTAATATAATATTGTAAGTCAACTATACTTTAATAAATTAAAAGAATAAAGGGGAAAAAAAGTGAAAAATTCATGAGGGGGTGCAACGGCAGGTTTGAGCATGCAGAAGAACCAATGCAGAAGATAGGATGATTAAAATGATCCAATCTGAGGATCAGAAAGAAATAGGAACAAAGAAAAGTGAACAAAGCATAAAGCATTGGGAACTATCAAGCAGATCAACATAACGTTATAGGAGTCTCAGTAGGAGAAGAGAAAGGAACAGAAAGATTATTTGAAGAAATAATGGCTGAAAAGTGTCAAATTTGATGAAAGACGTACATCTACAAATGCAAGAAGCTCAACTAACTCCAAGTAGGGTAAACTCAGCGACCCACTCTGAGACACATTCTAGTAAAATTGTTGAAATTTCAGAAGAGAGAAATTTGAAAGCAGCAAGAGGTAAACAACTCATCATGTACAAGGAAGGGATCCTTAATATTGTAGGTTTATTACCCAATTTCTCATCAGAAACTCTGGAGGCAGGATATAGTGGGATGATATATTTAAATTGCTGAAAGAAAACATATTGCAGTTAAGAATTCTGTATCTGACAAAAATGTCCTCCAAAAATGAGATATAAATTAAGATATTTCTAGATAAGCAAAATCTAAGGGGTTTTATTATAACTAGATCTGCTAAAGGGAGTTCTTCAGGTTGAAATGAAAGGACACTAGACAACAATTTGAAGCTATAGAAAGATATAACAATCTCCTGTAAAGTTAAATACATGGATGAACATAAAAGCCAATATTATTGCAATTTTGGGTTTTTTTTTTTTGTGTGTGTGTTACGCGGGCCTCTCACTGTTGTGGCCTCTCCCGTTGCAGAGCACAGGCTCCGGACGTGCAGGCTCAGTGGCCATGGCTCACGGGCCTAGCCGCTCCGTGGCATGTGGGATCTTCCTGGACTGGGGCACGAACCAGTGTCCCCTGCATCGGCAGGCAGACTCTCAACCACTGCGCCACCAGGGAAGCCCCAATTTTGGTTTTTAACTCCACTTTTAATTTTCTACAACATTTGTAAAGCAAATGTATAAAAAAGAATTATAAACTTATGTTATTGGGCAATGCATACAGATGTAATTTGTGGTGTTACTAACATGAAGTGGGGGGCAGAGCTGTATAGGATTACAGTTTTAGTATGCAATTGAAGTTAAGCTGGTACCAATTCAAATTAGATTATTACAATTTTAGGATATTATAATTAATCCCAATAGTAACCACAATGAAAATATCTATAGAATATACACAAAAAGAAATGAGAAAGGGATCAAAATGTGTCACTACAAAAAATCAACTAAACACAACAGAAAACAATAATGAAGCAAATGAGGGACAGAAAACAAATGACAAAATGTCAGAAGTAAGTCATTCCTTGTCAGTAATTACCTTAAATATAAATGGATTAAACTCCCCAACCACAAAGGCACAGATCGAACGAATGGATTAAAACATATGATCTAACTATAGGCTGTCTATAAGAGACTCACTTTACATCTAAAGACACAGATAGATTGAAAGTGAAAGAATGGAAAAAAAATATATTCCATGTGAAGAATCACCAGCAGAGAGCCGGAGTGCATACATTAATATCAGAAAGAATATACTGTAAATCAAAAACTGTTACAAGAGACAAAGAAAGGCAATGTATGTTAATAAAAACATCAATTTATCAGGAAAATCTAACAATTATAAGCATACATGCACCAAACATCAGATCCCCCAAATATATGAAGCCAACATTGACAGAATTGAAGAGAGAAATGGACAGCTCTACAATAATAGAGACTTCAATAACCCCACTTTCAATAATGGGTAAAACAACCAGAAAAAAGATCAATAAGGAAATAGAGGATGTGAAGAACACTATAAGCCAATTAGACCTAACAGACATATATAGAACACATCACCCAATAATAGCAGAATACATACTTTCTCAAGGGTACATGGAACATTCTCCATGATAGATCATATATTAGGTCACAAAACAAGTCTTAATAAAGTGAAAAACTTAAATCATACAAAGTATATTTTCTGATCACAATGGGCTGAAGCTAAAAATGAATAACAGGAGGAAAATTGGAAAATTCACAAACATGTAGAAATTAAACAACACAGCCTTAAACCATCAATGGGTCAAAGAAGAAATCACAGGGAAATTAGAAAACACCTTGAAACAAATGAAATGAAAATACAACATACAAAACTTCTGGAATACTTTAAAGAGAGTGCTAAGAGGGAAATTATATGTATAAATGCATCCATTAAAAATGAAATAAGATCTCAAATCAATAACTTAGCTTTATGACTTAGAAAACTAGAAAAAGAGCAATCTAAACCTAAAGTGAGCAGAAGGAAGCAATTGGTAAAAATTGGAACAAAGATAAATAAAATAGAGCCAAGAAAAACAATAGAGAAATTTAATGAAACCAAGAGTTGTTTCTTTGAAAAGGTCAGCAAAGTTGACAAACCTTTAGTTAGACTAAGAACAGAAGAGAGGATCCTCAAATAGCTAAAATCGGGAATGAAAGTGGGGCTATTACTACTAACTTTACAGAAATAAAAAAGATTTTAAGAGAATGCTATGAACATTTGTACACTAACAAGTTGGATAATCTAGATGAAATGGACAAATTCCAAGAAACACAATCTACTAACAATGATTCATGAAAAAATATAAAATACAACTAATAAGGTGATTGAATTAGTAATTAAAAACCTCTGAACAAAGGAAAGCCCAAAGAATGGCTTCACTGGTAAATTCTACCAAACATGTAGAGAAGAATGACCACCAATCCTCAAACTCTTCCAAAAAACTGAAGAGGAGGGAACACGTTTTAGCTCTTTCTATGAGGCCAGTATTAACTTGATACCAGAGCCAGACAGAAACAAGACAATAAAAGAGAACTACAGACCGATATCCCTCATGAATATTGCTGGAAAAATCCTCAAGAAAATACTAGCAAACCAGATTCAGCAGCATATTAAAAGGATTATACAATATGACCAAGTGAGTTTTATTTCTGGAATGCAAGGCTGTTTCAACATAAGACAATTAATCAATGTAATATATCACAGTAATAGAAGAAAGAAATAAAACACATAATCACCTCAATTGATGCAGAAAACCATTTGACAATATTCAATACCCTTTCATGGTAAAAAAGAATACTCCATAAACTAAGAATAGAAGGAGACTTCCTCCAGGTGATAAAGGCCACCTATGAAAAACCAACAGCTAATATACTCAATGGTGAAAGTGGTAATTTTTTAAAAAAATCAGGAACAAGACATGAATACCTGCTTTCATCACTTCTACTCAACACAGTATTGGAAGTTAGAGCAATTAGGCAAGAAAAAGAAACAAAAGGCATCTAAATTAGAAAGGAAGACATAGAAGTATTTCTGTTTGCTGGTGATATGATTTTATATATAGCAAACCCTAAGATTCCACACACACAAAACTGTTAGAGCTAATAAACACATTCAACAAACAGTGGGATACAAACTCAAGATACAGAAATCAGTTGCCTTTTTATACACTAGCAATGAGCAATTTGAAAAGGAAATCAGGAAAACAATTCCATTTATAATAGCATCTAAAGTATATAAAATACATAGGAATAAATTTAATTGAGGAAGCAAAAGACTTGTAAACTTGAAAATTAAAAAACATTGCTGAAAACAATGAAAGAAGACATAAATAGGTAAAGAGGCAGCCTGTATTCATGAATTGGAAGATATAATATTGTTCAGATGACAATACTACCCAAAGTGACCTTCAAATTTATGGCAATCCCTATCAAAATCCCAACAATATGTTCTGCATAGATAGAAAAATTCATCTCAAAATTCATATGGACTCTCAAGAGACCCCAAGGAGCCAAAACAACCTTGAAAAAAAAGAACAAATTTGGAGGAACATTTAATGGGGAAAGGACAGTTCTCAGTACAACTGGTCCTGAGAGAATTAGATATCTACAGGCAAAAGATGAAGTTGGACCCATCCCTAATACCACATACAAACATTAACTCAAAGTGGAATAAAGACCTAAACATAAGAACTGAAACTATGAAGCTATGAAATACAGGGAAAAACTTCAGGACATTGAATTTGACAATGATTTTTTGGGTGTGACAGCAAAAGCACAGATAACAAAAGAAAAAGATAAATTCGATTTCATAAAAATTAACTTTGGGGCATCAAGGGACACTGTCAAGAGAGTGCAAAAGCAGACCACAGAATGGAAGAAAATATTTGGGAATTGTATATTTGATAAGAGATAATATCTAGAATATATAAAGAGCTCCTACAACTCAATAATTACAGCAAAACACCCAATTCAAATATGGACAAAGGGCTTGAATAGATATTTCTCCAAAGAAGACATACAAAAGGTCAATGAGCACCTGAAAAGATGCTCCACACCACTAACCATTAAGAAAATGCAAACTAAAACCAACAATTGGATTCTACTTCATATTTCTTAGGTTGACTCTTGTAAAAAAGGCAAAAAAGGAAAATAAGTGTTGTCGAGGATGTGGAAAAATTTGAACCCTTTTGCATTGCTGGTGGGAATGTAAAATGTTGCAGCTGCTGTGGAAAACTATTCTGTGGTTTCTCAAAAAGTTCAACATAGAATTACCACATGATTCAGAAATTCCACTTCTATGTACCCAAAGTTATTGAAAGCAGGGACCCAAACAGATACTTGTTCACCAGTTTTCAATAAAACTTTATCACAGTAGTCGAAAGGCAGCAACAACACAAATGTTTATTACCAGTGAATGTGTCATACATGCGCACAGTGGAATTTTCAGCCTTAAAATGGAATGAAATTTTGATACCTGGTACAACATGGTTGAACCTATAAAACGTGCTAAGTGAAATAAGCTAGACACAGAGGACAAGTATTGTATGATTCCACTTACATGAGTATTTAGAATAGGCAAATTCATAGAGACAGAAAGTAGAGCAGTAGTAGTTTCTGTTTGGAATGATGAAAAAGCTTTGGAAGTGCATAGTGGTGATGGTTGCACAGCATCATGAATATCCTTAATCCCCCGCATTGTATATTAAAAATGATTAAAATGGTAAATCTTATGTTTATTTTACCCCCAAAAATCACAAAAGAAACCACTTGCCACCACTTAAAAGACAGCAATAATGTTATATGATGAGTAGATATATTTTAACTTGTATTTTCCCAGAAACAATTGTTCATACTAGATCATCCATATTCTTTTGCTTGGTTCTTCTTTATAACCAATGATATCCCAGGTCTTTGCAAGATGGCCAGCTGAGCTTTGTGGTCCATATGTGAGAGGGTTCTCTTATCCCCTCCACCCCTCACTTGTCATATATACAAATCCAACATATTAATATTCACTTTAAAAATTGAGATGTAATTGACCTATAACATGATATTAGTTTCAGATGCACAGCATACTGATTCAATATATGAATATATTGTGAAATGATCACCACCATAAATCTAGTTAACAGCCATCACCACATACAGTTACAGTTTTTTTTTCTTGTGGTGAGAACTTTTAAGATCTGCTCTCTTAGCAGTTTTGAAATGTACAATACATTATTATTAACTACAGTCATTTAAAACCATATGTGTTTATTTAGGTTTTGGAAATTAGATGTAGACAAAGCGCATATATTTATTGTGGTCGTGATTTTAAAATTTTCCTCTCTGAAAAGCTACTTAAATTGATGATTTATTTTATAATCAATGGCGTATGTAAATAGGAGAAATACGGTGGTAACCCTAAACTTTCAATGGTGTGTGAAAATCATAAGGAAGTAATCAGTCAAGAGGGAATTAAGTGAAAGAACTTAAGTGAGGGAGACTTCTTGGTGCTAACTTCAGGGGCTGGCTGGAAAGTGGCAACACAAAATAAAGAAGGAAGGAAGGTTTACATTTTAAGAGAACAGACGAGTAGAGAGGTATCAAGAAATAAATATGTCAGTCTCCATTCTAAGACCTTTATGTATGTATGTTCACCCATAAACCTCATGACAAGCCTAAGAGGTGGATTTTACTATTAACCACACTTTACAGGTGAAGAAATTCAGGCACAGAATAAGTAATCCCTGCAAGGTCACATCGCTAGTAATTGACACGACTACGATTTGAACCCTCTCACCACCACTAGCTCTGCCTGCTTTTGCTTCTGGTGAGAGAGGAATCCTTGAAAAAGGAAATGAGTATATACTGAACATTTAAAACTATTAGCAAGCCAACTTGTAATGGTTGAACACCATTATATGGTTGGATATTGGCCAAGGAGTGCGTGAGAAAGGACCTTCCCGTAACCGGTGAGTAGGCTGACTCCTGAGGGTGTATTTTGCTTTCTGTTTGGTGGAAGCACGGTTGGACTCAGACCTGTAGTGGGTGAAGATACCTCCCTGTGTGTGGGAAAGGGTCTCTCCAGGTGGAGTGAGTCACAGTGTGTTTTGAGTGTGGGGATATGAGAATGGCTTGGATAGGCAGTGGTTACTAGGTAGTCATAGCTAAATGATTAGGTGCTTGCTTTCGTGACCTCCATTTTCAAATAAGAAAATTGAGCCTTAGAAAAACAGAGTAACTCTCCCACAGCTGGGACCCCAATACAGGCCTGTCTGACTTGATCCCCTGAGCTCTGAACTAAAGAGTTAGGGAAGCCTGCATCCTCGGCCAGACACATTTCTGGAGCTTTTCTCTAAAAAGCTTGGCAAGCTTTGTGTTCTGTGTTTGTAAGGGAGGCGACGTCTTGTTCTTTTATGTGCTGATTAATGCTTCAGAGCCATTCCAAAGGGAGGTCTCCAGGGATACAGGACTTCCTGTGTTACCCACAAGCTTGATATGTATATCTTTTATGTCTTCATATAATTGGCTGATAAAAATGTTGAATAAGAGATGACCAGAACTGGGCGGCATTTCAGAATAATCTCAAAAGACTGACATTATGGGCCAAAATCAGTAAGATGAAATTCAACTGGGTAAAATGTCCAGGCCTCACTTAAGGTTAAAAGTAAATTATATAAATACAAAGTGGTACAGAACTGGTTTGAAAAAGCTTGGTTGACTGCTCTTAAGATAAGACCACATTGTGAAATAATGAATCAAAGAGGGTGGATTCTTAGGTGGCATTAAAAGCAGGATTCATACCCAGAGCAGGGGAGACGGTACACCATTGTCCGTGGTGCTGGTCACGTGGTTTAGGTCCACCTAAAAAATCAGATTAATTCTGCATGAAGAGGGACCCTGACAACCAGAGGACTACAGTCAAAGGGAGTGGGATGGTTAGGTCTTGAGAAAACCATGACCAATGAGAAATAATTCAGGATACTTGAGGCAGAGAAGAGCCTCGATAAGAGAAGCCTTTGAGAGCAGCTAAGTTACACATTCTTCACTGGGAGCTCACTAGAAATTCTGAGGATCTCCTGCACCAGCAGGCATAGGTATGGAGAATCCTGGGGTAAGGAAAGGATAGAGAACATCTCGTCTTATTCTAAACAAACACGTCATGTTGCATTTCAGCTCTGTTGTGAGCGTCCCGTGTTGTCTTGGGGCGCGCAGTGAGGCATTCACATCCTAGAATTACAGTGGGAAGTGGGGCCCAACCTGCGGTGTCCATTTGACGGCCCCACCCTGAGGTCCAGATGTCAGGAGGCACTGGATTCCTAAGGGAATTAGCCCGAGGGGTAGACTGTTTAGATGCCTCTGGCTGTCCACGCTAAGACTCTCTGTAAACCTCTATGATCTGAGCCGACCACAGGTAGCTCCGGATACTTAAAGGGAGCTTTCAGAATTGAAGAGTTTCCTTTCTCTTTCAGCAAAGTCTCTTGTCCAGCTGTGAGAACCCAAGAAAGTCATCTTTTATACTCATTGCTGAGTAACAGCTTCTTTGTTCCAGTAGATATGATTGATTCTATAAGTGGACAGCTTAAGAGCTCCATCATTTAATGGAAATAAAAAAATACATTTGTTTAGATATTATTCCTAAATAATAAAGGAGGCAGGTAACGTGTGGTAGGGAAAGAGAGTGGTCATGGAGCTGGAAGACACTAGGGTTTAGACTACAGTGTTGGAGTTGAGCCTACATCTTAGCATTTTTAATAAAGAACTGACGATTTAATGAATAAGAGATAAGCTTTTTCTAGAATCAATACTTTTGTTGCAAGGATCATTGTATAAATGATTGCAGTGGCACAATAACCTCGTAGAAGTTTTCCTTCAAAATGCAGAAATGCCTTTCATTTCTCTGTTTCTTACACCTACCCCCAGCCAAAGTCAAGTGCTGGAAAACAGGAAGTACTTGATAAATGTCTGTTGAAAACAGAATATATTTTAAGAACTGAGCTGTTTTGTATAGAATATATGCATACTAGGAATTAAAAGAAGGTAAAAAACTATGTTTCAGCTGGGCAAGTCATTATGAACTTGGGTTGAGGCATAATGGTGAGGGTTCATGCATGAATGGTTAAGAGGCCCCTGTCCTTGTTATCATTGAAATAACCTTTATATTTAGGGGATTTACAGGGAAACATTAGGTTTGTCAAGGAGCTGAATTATTCAGCTCTCCCCATCAGAGTTTAGAAAAAGTTCTCAATAGTCTATAAACTCACCTGTACCCATACCTGTCTTCCTTTCCTTTCCTTCAGCCTTGGAGGACAAGGCAGTGCTTTTTCAACCTTTTTGTGTTCTTGGCACACCTTTAAATTAAGAGACTCAAAAAAAAAAAAAAGTATAATGCCAGCAAACAGCTAAGGGAAGTGACTACATGAGGCAAACAAAGCTTCAGTGTGTACAAAGGAATCCCCAGCTATCACGCTTTTCACTGTCTTTCTTCAGCACCAGGTTGCTGTTTGAATGTTTACTGCCCCTACTGAGCTCTCTTACATGGTCTTGAAAAGCTCTAGCATGTTCCAGGAAACACACCACCCTTCTTTTGCACCAGCTTGTCACTGTGCTCCATCTCTCACTTCTTATTTATAGGAAGCTGTAAGGAGCTCTCAGCCACCCTTCCAAACCTTCTCACTCAGCATTAGGCCGGGAAGATATTGGCGATTACAGTACGGATAAGCAATCGCGATACAAATAAACCTCCCACACTGATCACAGCGGTGTAGGGCACGGAGGTGAGGCATCCCTTCTTCCGCGCAGGCTGACGCATGGGCTGTGTCCTTGCCGTGTTCCCTCCTGGCTCCTTTGGGACTTTGTCCTCTGTCATTTCTTTCTCCTTTATTTTCAACGCCCCCGCATTTTGACTTCAAATCTCTCCCCCTTCTTCACTCTGTCCTCCCAGCGACTCTCTCTTTTTACTAACTTTTGGGGAAAGTGATCTATGTTCACAGGCTCATTCTGCATAATCCATTCATTTTCTTAAACCTCTGGCAGTCTGGCTTCTGTGTACATTCGACTGCAATTGCTCTTCCCTGGTCACTGCTCACCTTCTCACTTGCAGCTCTTTTCTGGACTCTTTCCTAATTTACTGGAACTCTGCTGCATCTGCTCATCCCATCACTGTTTCCTCTTCAAAATCCCTCTTCCCTTGGCTTTTTTGCTCCACGTGTCCGAACACACCTTCTCTTCCCCTCACAAATCTTCTTTCCTTCTGCCTACCCCGTAACTGGGTTCTCATCCTTGATCAGTTCCTCTTCCTATGCTAATGCTCTCCCCGGGTGATCTTATCCACCCACAAGCTTTTCATCATCTCTTATGGGTGGATGACTCTCAAGTCTAAATTTCCAGCCCAGACTTCTCTTCTAAGCTTCTAATTCAACATGTCCGAAGTGGATTCCTTCTTCCTCCTCTGAAATACACCTGGAATTTTCTATCTCACTTGGGGCCAACAACCGTAAAGTCACTCAAGATAGAAATCTGATGTTATCTTTGACTCTTTCCCCCTCCGATTCAGTTATCAATTCTCACCGTTTTTCTTTTCTCAGTAGTTCTTGAACAATTTTTTTTCTGGTTCATCCCAACAGCCATAGCTTTATTTCAGACCCTCATCTCTTCTGTCCAGATGGCAGAAACAGCCTCAACACTGCTGTTTCCAGACCTCTCCCTCGCCAGTTCACGCTCCACAGAGCCATGAGATTGATCTCTTTAAACCTAAACCAGGCACATCACCAACCCCAGCAACTTCTTGGACCACAGGCTCCAACCTGACCTAGAGTCTCTCCATCATCTCCCTCCCCATCTCATCTCCCACCACTTCGGACCTGACTCCTTCCCCGCCCAGCGGAGAGCACAGCGGTGCATGTTGTCCTCCCCGTGAAGCTCAGATCCCTCCACCCTGGTCTTCCCTGCCTTTCTCGGCTCCGATCAAAAGTTTTCTCCTTTCTCCTCCCAATCTCTCCCCTACTAGCCACTCCCAATACGATTCCCGCCCCCCTGGTAGCCCCTCCTGTGTTCAGTGAAGCAGATGTTCCCAAGGGCTCAAGAAATTTTGTCTGTAGACAGATGTCACTCACCACACCGATTTGCAAACTTTGTTTCTATAACAATAATTATTTTAAAAACGACCGAAGTAACATAATGTACGCAATTCAGAAGGCTTAGAGGAAAACATCATTCACAGTCCCTCTAGTCCTAGAAACTCCATTATCAAAACAGTGATAGTTGGGGATTTCCCGGGTGGCACAGTGGTTAGGAATCTGCCTGCCAGTGCAGGGGACCCGGGTTCGACCCCTGGTCTGGGAAGGTCCCACACGCCATGGAGCACCTAAGCCCGTGTGCCACAACTACTGAACCCACGTGCCACAACTACTGAAGCCCACATGCCTAGAGCCCATGCTCTGCAACAAGAGAAGCCACCACAATGAGAAGCCCGTGCACCACAACGAAGAGTAGCCCCTGCTCGCCGCAACTAGAGAAAGCCCATGCGCAGCAACGAAGACCCAATGCAGCCAAAAATAAATAAATAAATTTATTTATTAAAAAAAAATAGTGAAGTGGACGGTGGTTAGGACTCTGTGCTTTCACTGCCGAGGGTGCAGGTTTGATCCCTGGTCAGGAAACTAAGATCCTGCAAGCCGTGGGGTGCAGCCAAAAAATAAAAGAAAATATAAACAATAAGCAGAGATTCTAAGTCTTTGCCAAAAAAAAAAAAAAAATAGTGATAGTGCAGATACTACTCCAGTCCCCTTTCTGTGTGTGGGGGGTCATATGGATTTTTATAGAATAGAGGTATCATGCATCTTTATTTCAAAATATATTGAGCACTTGAACATGCTCTGAGCACAGGCCCTACCCCTCATTCAGCTACAGTATAGTTGGAGAGTCAGACATTAATCAAAGAGTCACACAAATGAACACAAAGTCTGGTTCTGTTTATATAGTTGAAGAGGATGAAGGAGAGGCGCATGGAACCTTGAGGGCGTAAGATAGAGACACTGACTACTCAGGAGATGAAAACGAATGAGTTAAGATCTAAGAGAAGCTACGAGTTAACCATCTCAGAAGGATTGTGTATTGTCGAGCAGTCTGCTGTGAATGCTCCTTTTTCTTTCATTTTTGCACTTAATAAACTGCAAGCATTTTTGTGGTTAAAATTCATTTATGACACTGAAGTACTTTAGGCATAGTATTCAATCATATGGATATATTACAGTTTAATAAATTTCCTAACATCAGTATTTTAAGTATCCTACTTTTTATTATGAATTATGCTGCAAGGAATATTTTTGCACATATATCTCTGTGTGTCTCTGATAATTTCCTAAGGATATTATTTCTACAAGTGGGAGTGCTGTGTCCCAGGGTGGACTTATTAAAGTTTCTGCAATTGACTGCCAAATTGCTTTCTGGAAAGGCTCTCCTGATGTACTTCCCTTCCACCGGCCGTGCGGGGATGCTGACTCTGTGTGTCCACCAGCTCTGGCACTCTTCCTTCTTTTCAATCTTGACAGATTTTAATTATTAAAAAATATGGCATCTCCCTGAAGTTTTAATTTTTTTTTTAACGTCTTTATATCTTTGCTTGCCATCGAGGCTGAACTTTTAAATAGATTTCTGTTTGTGCAAATTTCTTCTGCCAATTGTCTATTTGTGTCACTATACTGTTTTCAAATTGTCTCAGTATTCTTTTTCTCTTTAGCTCGTTGAAGGCAGAGGCACTTTTGGCCCAATCTGTTCCCTAACACGTAGTCGGTACTAATAGGAGGCTGTTTTTAAGTGACTGGTTTCTGGGGCTTCGCCAACTACCTGGCCCGAGTGAGGGTGGCAGCAGACAAGGCAGTAGACTTTATCTACTCTCTTAGATAATCACCCCGATTAGAGAACAAGATCTTCCTTCTGAATCACATGATTTGGTGACACATACAAGATTCACTTCTGCTACTACACAGCCCCATGTACCTAGTCTTGAAGATCCTTTAAATGTAAGGAAGAACTGAGCTCAGGGTCTAACATGTCTCTTCAATATTATCTTCTCCTTTAAACCTCCAGCTCCCAAGAGGTCATAATGAAGCCAAGGAGAAGGGCAGTGGGCAAACACTGGATAGCTGGGCGAGGTTCCAAGCTAAGGATGCTGACCTCTCTAGGGCCTATGAGTAATCAGCCTTCAGTGTCTGCGAGGCAAGAATGAGGACGGCGGAAAGGATATAGAAACACACAATATATGGAGTGATTTAAAGATATGTGTGTTTATCCAATAAAAGAAATGATTTCAGGAGTGAGAAAATATAAAATCTGTCCTCAATTGCACTTTAAGTATAAAAGCTATAAAAACACAAATTTTTATAACTCAAATTGGATATGACATAATGGGTTAATAAAGGGACGTGATTTACTTTGCACAAGCTACTACTGCTTATAAGTTCATTCATTCATTCATTCATTCTTCGTTCATTTTACAAATATCTTTTAAGTTCCTAACAGGAGCCAGACACTGTGGTAAGTGCTGAAAGCTCAAAGGAGAACAGGACAGCCATTATCTGTCTGGAGATGAGAGAATCGGGAATATCATTGCGTCAGGATCAGGAATTAGCTCTGCTCCGGGGGGCCATCAGCTGTAGTGTGTAACATGCTGACTTCGCTTGAGTGCCTTTGTTTATCGTAACAGAGGGAGATAAGGAGTTAGAAGAATTTGTAAGAAACACTGTTAATGCCAATGCTGGTGGTCATTCAATAGTCATAGGAAGAGCAGGCAAAATCTTTTGGGTAAAAGGTAAGTGTAACCAGACACTGGATTTGCTCAGAGGTGTTTTAAGTTTTAAAACTATCCACTTAAAGCTTTATTGTCGAAATGTCTTCATGAAACAAATTGAAAAAAAAACACTTTGTTATCTTGAGCCTAAAGCTCTCTCACTTTAATTTCCCTTTTTTAATTGAGTGAGTCCTACTATAATGCTTTATTATAGAAGGCAAGTTTTCCTGGGATGCTACTTTGAACGACAGGACAGCCTGCATTTGAGGTCTGTCTCTTGCTCTGTGTGACCAAGTGTCAAAGAATGCCAATGACCAGAAGCTGCAGGGAAGCAGATTTTGGTTCAACATAAGGCAGAAGAATTTTGTTAAGGAAGAAAAACAGAAAGGATTACCATTTCTTTCAGAATGGTAATGAGTTGTCTCTATACTAGTAGCAATGATGATAAAGATGAGGGCGATAGTTTGGGATTAGCAGATGCAAACTGTTATATAGAGAATGGATAAACAACAAGGTCCTAATGTATAACACAGCAAACTATATTCAATATCCTGGGATAAACCATAATGAAAAAGAATATATATATATGTATAACTGAGTCACTTTGCTGTACAGCAGAAATTAACACAACATTGTAAATCAACTATACTTCAATTTTAAAAAACAGCAAATAAAAAAATCGTATTAAAAAAAAAGGGCTTCCCTGGTGGCGCAGTGGTTGAGAGACCGCCTGCCGATGCAGGGGACACGGGTTCGAGCCCCGGTCTGGGAAGATCCCACATGCCGCGGAGCGGCTGGGCCCGTGAGCCATGGCCGCTGAGCCTGCGCGTCCGGAGCCTGTGCTCCACAACGGGAGAGGCCACAGCAGTGAGAGGCCCGCATACCGCAAAAAAAAAAAAAAAAAAAAAAAAAAGAGATGAGGACGATAGCAACAGCAATGACATTTCTCGTCCACGTACTACGTTCCCATGTGCTGCGCTACAAATTTTGCATACATTGTTTCATTTAATCTCAAAAATACCCAAGACGTGTTATGATCCATACACATATATAGCTGATAAAAGTGAAGATGAACTAGGCTGAACTACTGACCCAAAGTCACGAAGTTAGAAAGGGACAGCACCAGGCTCTGAACACCTGCTGTGGAGCCCCAGCCCCAAAGCCTCTATTCTCAGTTACTAGGCTGCTCGGTCAGGTGTTCATCACTGGAGGTGTTCAAGCATAAATTGGATTATTGCATGAATGAAACTCTAAGGAGAGGATTCAAACTTCAGATGAGAATGGGGGTCACTGGGCTGGGGAACAGCTAAGTCACTAATTTCTAAACATTTTTGGGAATGGATCCTGTTGAGAATTTGACAACAGTCTGTGGGCTTCCTCCTTAGAACAATCCGTGTGTGCGCGCAGAGGCAAACCGTCACAACACAACATTTTGGAGAGTGAGGATGCTCACGTATCCCTTGGCACCATCTGTGGGCCCTGGGTAGAAAGTCCTTGATCAAGAGACACTTTTGCTCTGGAATATGCTTTTGAAGGTGAATTTCCCTCCAAGTTCTAACTACAGGTGTGGAGATGGTGCCACCACCATATGGCACTAATAGGAAAAAGCAAAACAAAACACTGAGGTAAAACAGAGAAGCCCTTTTTACACATTTCTCAAAGCAGGCTTTATGTGCCATTGGAAATCTCTCCCTTGGCTGTTGCAACTTCAGGTGCATTCTGAATGACTCAGAAATAGAGACACAAACCATATGTAAAGCCTCTTTTCATATTATTATTTATGGGGCACAAGAGCCTGTACCTCCCCAGCAAGGCCCATTGCCCGTAAAGGAGGGAAGTAAAGCCTGGGGAGGGGCGAGATCGTAGAGGGAAGTGTCTTGGAAGGAAATACTTTTATGTGTTGTTGATTTCTGGTTCCTGCCTTGCCTCACAGCGCATGTGTTTCCAATCTGGAATGAGCTCCTGAGCTTAATATCTAGAGAGAGGCCATCAGGCCCAGGGCCCCTCCTCTACTGCTCCACTCCCCACTCCCCGCCTGTGCTCCAGCGGATGGGAGCTCTGGTTCTCTAGGTCTGGAAGACATTCCTCAGCTGGCCCGGGCTCTCCAAGTCTGGCACCCGCCTCAAAAACACATACGCATGTGTGTGAGCACGTGTGCATCGTATGGGGTTTCATTCTCATTTAAACCTTCTCATTTGGACGTTTGGATTGCAGAAGTTTCCGGGGGATTATGGATGCATGTTAGGGCCTTCTGGGTCCCCGGGGGAAGGTTACAGTGTTTTTCCTCTCCTCCCACCAGCTCTGCTATTTTAATGCATTGTTACATGCTGAATTGCTTTGGCACCGTCCTCGGAATGGACCTTTCTGCACAGGTTTCTGACAATTTCTGGGTGAGGCTCTGCAGGTAGGCAGGTTTGCAGAGCAGGAGAGAGGCCAGAGGATGTTCAGAAAACATGTTTTTGTGTGGCTGTAGCCCTTGTTTCTGCTCTGCTTTGACTCGGGCCCTCTAACTTGTCTTCGAGCCGTTGGTGAAAGCCTCCCAATTCCTTTCTCTGCCTCTACTTTTCTTCTCGTTCAATTCATCCACCCTGCTGGCTGCCTAGCAACCTTTGTCAATCGCAAAAAATGTCATAATATAGCTTAAAAGCCTCCAGCGCCCCCCTGATATTTTCTTATAAACAATAATCACAATAACTTCTACCAGTTGTGGGCCCTTACTCTGTGCCAGGCTCCTAGCCAAGCGTTTTTCCTGCAGTACTGGTCAACCTAGCCAGGCCTCTGCTTGCCAAGCCCTTTGCCTCAAGAAGCCCCTTTTCTGATTCACTCTGTATTTAGGGGTCAAGTTTCATCCTTCAGGTCTTAACCAACTACCTCCTGTGATTGCTGCCTTCTGGGCTAGTCCATTTGGTGCTGGTGCTGGTAGGGATCCAGAGATAATCAAATAAGGCTCCTAAGCTCAGAAATGCACAGTTCTGTTGGGGAGATGGCACAGTGATGGCAGAAGGCCAGTGGATAATTCCACTCCCATGGGCTAAGTGTAAATGTAGGACTATACACAACGCACTCTGGGAACGCAGAGGAGAGCCATCTTATCCACCTTGGTTGGGGAGCAGAACACCAAGAAGGAGTCCAGGAAGGCTTCCTGGAGGAAAATGATGTCTGAGAAATCGTAACAGCGAGGCCCAGTTGGCCAGATGGAGGTGGAAGCAGAGGAGAAGAAGGAATTCCAGTGGTAGGAACACGAGCACAGAATGAAAGTGTGATGAACACATGTTTTGGAAAACCCCTTTGTGAGTGAATTTGCACTGGAGAAACTTTAAATCTTAAGGGAAGATTCAGTTAGAGACCTAAGTCAGAGTAAACCTATGAAAGCACTTTACAAAAAATTTCCCATTCAGTAAAATAAGGGCAGAGCTTCCACACAACTTAAATTATCCTGACGGCACCTGGTTCCTCCAGCCAGGGCCCAGGGGTGCGGGGAGGCTGGGGTGCTTCAGGGGAAAGAGCTTTGAGGCACCTGTACTGAGCTGCACATCATTTGGGGGCAGGTTTTCTTACACTTCCTCCCAAGTGTCTGGGACTTGTTTTTGTCTTCACTCTGCTCACTATTCGCTTGGTGCCAAAGCTCACCCTGTTGCTTGCCCATCACACCCACCTCTGCTCCAGTTTCACTCCAAGCTCCACTGGCTAAGGAATTCTAAGGTCCCCTCCACTTCCTTATCCCCAGGGCTTCAGTGTATGAAATCTACTCTCATTACACATTGTTCCCCTTCTGTTCTTGAACTGTTTAAAAATGTATCCAGGGACTTCCCTGGTGGTGCAGTGGTTAAGAACCCGCCTGCCAATGCAGGGGAAACAGGTTCGATCCTTGGTCCGGGAAGATCCCACATGCTGTGGAGCGACTAAGCCCGTGCACCCCAACTACTGAGCCTGCACTCTAGAGCCCGTGAGACACAACTACTGAGCCCATGTGCCACAACTACTGAAGCCCGTGCACCTAGAGCCCGTGCTCTGCAACAAGAAAAGCCACCGCAATGAGAAGCCTGCGCACGGCAACGAAGAGTAGCCCCCGCTCGCTGCAACTAGAGAAAGCCCACGCACAGCAACGAAGCTCCGATGCAGCCAAAAATTAAAATTAATTAATTAATTAATTTTAAAAAATAAAAATGTATCCAAAGTGATGCCTGCATAGAGTCAAACCGTGTGACAGGGATGATAAAGTGTTTCAGGCTCCACCTTCTCTCACTTATATATAAGTTTTGTCGTTTGCAACTCTCAGCTTTTTCATTATTTACAGTCATGTTTCCAAGTAATGTGCTATTATTTATTGCTGTTGTTTTTTCATTTAAGGCATCACGTGTTGGCCTCTTACTGTAGTAGATGAGAATTTTTGTTTTATCACAATCTGCCCCTGTAACACATACAGATTTTTCCTTCCTAAATTCCACAATTCACAATTTTGGTTAAACCAGTACTACACTTTTACAGGATTATGTATATATTGAGCCACAAACGGTAATAATTACATTCCCTTCTTTTATAAAACTTTTTTTATGGAGTCATTTTTTTCTTCATTAAAATTTCTATGAGTCTATCAGAATTATGCCTCCAACGCTTAGAGCATTGTAAAAGCCCTCTCCACAGGGTCAGAAGCACCAGGCGGATCACTGGTCTCCCCGCCCCTTTCAGGCCCCTTCCTGTGCCTGCCCCGCCTCCTCCTGCTGGGATCTGCACTGGCTCCTCTCCAGGCCTGATGCCTGGCAGTCCTTGGGTCCTCCTTCCTCCGTCCCCACCGTCCTGCTCTCTTCCGACTTAGACCCCCTATTCCCTGAATATTGCATCTTCTTTCTTGCTTTATTTTCTCCTTCCTCCACTCTTTCTTTGGTGAAGCAGTGGCTTCTTGAAAAGGGTACATGGGTGATAAAGAGTACATGGGAGGTAAAATTTTGAAAACATCTTTACTCTCCCACTTGATTGAGTTTGACTGGCTTTAGAATTCTGGGCTGGGAACGATTTCTGCACATACTTTGGAAGGCATTGTTCCATTGTATTTTAGCTTCTATTGTTGCTCTTGGAAAGTCCAATGCAATTCTGATTCCTGATTCTTTATATGCTAAGTTTTTCTCTCCAGAATACGTGTTACTTTTTTTTTCTCTTTCTAGAGTTTTTTAGGATCTTCTCATTATCTGGCCCTTTCTGAAATTTCACAATGATATGTCTTGTGTGGATTTTTTTTTCATACTTGGTGGACTCCTTCAGTCTAGAAACTCACTTTGGTTTTGGGAAACTTTCTTGTATTATTTCTTTAATTACTTCCTCCCTTAGATCTTATATGTTCCCCTCAATTGGAAATTGGATATAGGACTCTCCGGATTTGTCCTCTAATTTCTCACTTTTCCTCTCCTAGCTTCCATTCTATACTTTTGGTCCTCGGAAATTTCCTGAACTTTAACTTCCTCTCCATCCAATTGCTTTTTTGTATTTTTAATTTTCACTAACACTTTGAATCCCCAAGAGCTCTTTCTGCTTCTCTGACCTTCTTCCAATAGCATCCTGTTCTTGAATGTGGTATCTTCTCATCTGTCTGAGGATGTTAATAGCTTGTTTTGTTAAAAAAAAGTGTTGCCTGGAAATAGAGACACAGATGTAGAGAAAAAATGTATGGACACCAAGGGGAGAAGTGGTGGTGGGGTGGTGGTGGTGGGATGAACTGGGAGGTTGGGATTGACGATATGTATAAAATAGATAACTAATAAGAACCTGCTGTATAAAAAATATATAAATAAAATTTAAAAAATGTTTCATTGGGATATAGCCTCTCCCATTCAAAAAAAAAAAAGTGTTGCCTGCTCCCTCCATTGTCTATCTGTCTGTCTCTCTGTGAATACAACTTTTCTGCTTAATTTCTGTCCTCATGTCAGAGGCTTTCATAAAATGTTTAGTGACCTCAGCTGTCTTTGCTCATTTAAGAGTGAGACACTACAAAGCTTTTGGAAGTTCTAGAGTGGGGCCTCAGCTCGATGAGGGGGGAGTTTCATTGTAACATTTATTTGCTGGGGAAGGAGGAGGGACCCACAGTCTTCAGTATTGTAGGCCTTTTCTTTTATTCAGAGAGGACTCCTCCAGTCTCCTGACTAGAAAGGCACAGGCCTGTCTTGCAGGGTTCTGGTGTGTCAGGGGGCACAAGAGTGGGGGGCCTCCCTGTTCAGTTTGTAGGCCTTCACATCATCCCTCTGTTTCCACGGAGCTCACTGGCTGTGCCCTCTGCCATGTGTGGTGTCCCCAAGTCCAGAACCTCCCTGTTGCAATCCTTCCTGCTGGTGTTGAGGGAGAGTCATACGGTATCTACAGGGTTGGAAAGGGGCCGGGGGTGGGTCTAACTCCTCCTAATATAGACCTTCTCTTTTTCTCAACCTCCAGATAACCTCATCCACCAACTTCTGAGCCTTTCTGAGGTTCTGTGTTCCAACTGGGATCCTTGCTATCTCTCCCTCTGCGGTCACTCACTTTTTTTTTTTTGCCCCTCTGGTAGGTCAGTTCCTGTTCATCCATCCACTTCCTATCTTCCAACGTTTTGTTGATGTCTGTCTGCTGCTGTCTTCTCTCTCATTCTCTGTGTCTCCTTATGATTTCATAATTTTACCTTCATTTTATTAGCATTTTAGAAGAGAATATAGGTTAGTGATTGTGTTCACGTTGCCATATCAAAGTAGAAGTTATTTTACCTTCCTTTTCCTTTCCTGATCTTTAATCCCTCTTTTCAAAATTATTTACAATAGTAGAGAATGCAATTTGAATATGTTGGTACTAAAAAGCTTGTGAATCCACCTGCCAATGCAGGGGACACGGGTTTGAGCCCTGGTCTGGGAAGATCCCACATGCTGCGGAGCAACTAAGCCCGTGTGCCACAACTACTGAGCCTGCACTCTAGAGCCCGTGAGACACAACTGCTGAGCCCATGTGCCACAACTACTACAGCTTGCGCGCCTAAAGCCTGTGCTCCGCAACAAGAGGAACCACTGCAGTGAGAAGCCCATGCACAGCAACAAAGAGTAGCTCCTGCTCGCTGCAACTAGAGAAAGCCCACATGCAGCAACAAAGACCCAACACAGCCAAAAAAAAATCTTGTGTTTATTGAAGAGTCTGAAAATAGAAAATTTGCATGTTTTAGAATTGTGAGTAAAAGAAAGTTGCCAATAGGTTTTGGTGTCTGAAATAAGTCCAAGGGAGTAAGAATTCTCAATTCCCAAAGGAGGCAGTGTGATCTCTTGAAGCACGACACTGGATGGTGGTCAGGAGACTTGAGTTCTTCCAATTTTAATTTTCCCACTAGATAGCTGTGCAACCTTGGGAGGATTAGTTCTTCTCTCTGGGACTCAGTTTCCCCCAGAAGAAGATTCTTCTTGTTCTTTATTACTAAGTCCCTGAGATTGAGCACTCACCTAAGGAAGAGCAGTTGTTGGTAAGGAATCATGCATGAAGACAAGCACCCATAAAAGTGTCCATGTTCCAATGAAGTTCTTACATTTTATTAAGTTTTCTCTATGTATTCTCAAGGAATCTTCTTAATTTAGGGGAAAATATTTTTTTCCCACTGTCTCTGAGATACTCTCCCTGTTCCTGAAGCTCTGGTGCCAGCTCACTTCCAGGCGAAAGAACCTGCCTTTTCTCAAATAAGAAGACATTCCTAAAAATGGAGTAAGTTCTTTCTCTAGGAAGAATTTCAGTGAATAATGAAAGCCCCATTTAGTGATATATTTATTTGTGTGCTTGGATGTTCAATGCCTGCTTTCTCTGCTAGATCTTAAGTTCCATGAGGGCAGGGACCTGCTGTGTCTTGTTTCTTGCTATACCTGTTGTTCCTTGCCCAGGGCCTGACACATGATGGGTGATTTGATGAATAAATTGGATAATAACAATTCAGAGATTCTAAAATCACCCATTCCCTAGAGAAAGGGACTCCTGACACAGCAGGGAATTTAATTGTAGATGTGCTCTTATCTTCAGATGAGGGGAAGTGTGGAAGAGCAACTTTTTATGGTGGATAAAGAAGAGAAATAGGGATTTTATTTGAAACCAATGAGGAGTGCTCTGGAAATTTTGAAGGAAGTTGGGGTTAATTCATTCTGTTTGCTTTTGGCCCAGAATATGACCCTTGCATGATTACTGATTTGGGAGTGGTATAAAAAGAATAGAAAGGTTACTGTATCCTTAGTGTATTACATGTATTGTTTTAGTTAATTCTCTCAGCAACACAGTAATGTAGGTATTATTATCCTGATTTTACAGGTAAGAAAACTGAAGCACAGAAAATTTATATAAATTGCTCACAAATACAGGTGGTAATGTTAGAGGTAGGTTTTAAACTCAGAGAGTCCAACTTCTTAGCATCTTAAAAAGATTAAAGATAAGGAAGAATTATTATATTTATCTTCATTTTTACTATTTCCAGCACTCTTCATTTGTTTGTGTAGATTCAGATTTCTATTTGGTGTCATATTCTTTCTACCTGAAGAAATTCCTGTCACATTTCTTTTAGTGTAGGACTGGTGGCAATTAACTCTCTCAGCTTTTTTTGTGTGTCTGGAAACATATTTTTTAAAATTCATTTTTGAAAGGTATTTTCACTGAGTATAGAAATCTGGACTGATGTTTTTTCTTTTAGTGCTTTAAAGATGTCTTTCTATTGTCTTGTAGCCTGCATGTTTTCTGACTAGAAGTCTGTGATAATTCTTATATTTATTTCTTTACAGGTAATGTATCATTTTTCTCTGGCTGCCTTCAAAATTTTCTTTTTATCTTTGGTTTAAAGCAGGTTAACTATGATAGGTCTGTTTGTGAGTGTGTGTATGTATGTGTTTTAATCCTGTTTGTGATTCTTTGAGCTTCTTGGATCTGTGGTTTGTTATCTTTCATTAATTTTGGAAAATTCTTAACCATTAGTTCTTCAAATATTTCTTCTGTCCTGTTCTCTCCCTTTTACTTCTGGAACTCCAATTGCACATATGTTAGACCATTTGCTATTATCTCACAGCTCCTGGGATGCTCTCTTTTGTTGCTTTCTGCTCTTTTTGGGGTCTCCATTTCAACCACTTGGTAGGGGAATTGCCTATTCCTTTGAAGTTCCCCCAAGACCCTCCTCTCTTCTTTCCAAATAAATTTCTTGTCTACCAGAAAGCGTATTATCAAACATTACCTCTTCATTTGGTGACAACTGAATTACTCCATTCTGTGTGATGCTATAACAGGCAATTACATGGATATAGACAGAAACGCTGATTTATCCATGTAGATTTGGTCTACACAACAAGCTGAGAAGCAGGCATAGAGAATCGAAGTAATGTGGCCAAGGTCACACAGCTGATAAGTGGTGGAGTCAGGCTGACTGGGTCCAGAGACCCATGCATATACCCACTGGTTTATGGTGCTTCCCTAAAGTCACTCAGCTAGAATTGTGAGAAACAGACCCAGTTGTGTACCTTCCATTTCTAAATACCAAGTGCTTTCCACCACATTAGACTGGAAAGATCAGTTCAAATGAGGGAGTTGACCTGAAGGAACTCTTGTGCTTTTGGCCTTGGGGAGTGTGTGTGTAGAAGGATAATGAGATCTGACGTGACTCTACTCAGTGGGAGCTAATTGCCCAGGAATCTTGTTTTTCTTCCCTTACAGAGATCTCTTTCCAGGACAAAATCTGTTCCCAGCTATTTTCTCAGCCTCAGAACTGAGGTGAAGGGACCACCACTGGTGGAAAGTCCCTCTCTGACTTTAGTAGCCCATTTCTGAGGAAGGGCAGAAGACCCACACTGCATGTGCAGGGCACCACAGTTGTTATCAGCTCCAGAAGTTACCCAACTCTAAGAGTGCTGACAAGGGCAGATAGTTCTTCAAGATGGTGCTTTTTAACAGCAGACACGGCTAGGGAAAGAAGCAGCCTATGGAAGCAGCTGTGGTGTCTCAGGGGCTCAAGTCACTCCAAGGCATTTCCAAGAACGGAAAGCCTAGATCCTCTGGGTGCTGCTTGTCTTTGCAAACATCAGTGTGCAGCGTTCATGGATTTCTAAACTCCTCAAAGCCCAGGGAATAAATATTAGAAAAAGCCAAAACAGTTTAGTGTATGGCATAGAACGTCAAGCTGGTAAGGGAATGTAGGGAAGCCACTAGGGTGGAGATGGGCTCCAGTGATTTGTTAGCTGTCTAGTCACCTACATCGATGCTCTACTAGGAATATGTGAAGATAAGATAGATATAAAAATGGATATTTATGATGAAGAAAACAGTGTAATGCACATTAAAATAATCACAGAAATAGTTATCAAGTATTTACTGTAGAAAAGATATGATTCCAACTATTGTGTAGGCTCAAAGATTTTTCAGATATTATCTCTGGCTCCTAGAAGTATGAGCCTAACTGGAGAGAGAAGATGTACACATAAAAAGCTAGTCCTATAGGACAGCATATGGGAGAGGCAACATGAAATATTTATCCTAATATAGTCATGCTTGGTTTCAAATCTTTTATTCATCCTGTGGTTTTAGCTAACTACCTGAGCCAAATTTTCCTTACTTTTAAAGTGGGAATACTGCCATTACCTCATAGAACTACTAAGTATTAAATGAAGAAAAACATGTAAAAGGTTGGCCTTAGGCATGTATTCAGACCTTAACGGTTGTTGGATCTAAATGTAATAAGTGGTTGTACTAGTTTGCTAGGGCTGCTGTAACAAGGTGTACAGATTGGGTGGCTTAAACAACAGAAATGTATCTCCTCACTGCTCTGGAGACCAGAAGTCCAAGGTCAAGGTGCTGGCAGTGTTGGTTCCTTCTGAGGGCTGTGAGGGAAGACACGCTCCATGCTTTTCTCTCAGCCTCTTGTGGTTTTCTAGCCATCTTCGGTATTCTTTGGCTGGTAGACACATCACCCAAATCTCTACCCTCATGTTCACATGGGGTTCTTCCTGTCTGCATGTCTGCATGTACTTTTTACAAGGACACCAATCATATTGGATTAGGGGCCCACCCTACTCCAAATATGGCCTCATCTTAACTAATCACATCTGCAACAACCCTTTTTCCAAACGAGGTCACATTCTGAGTTTCGTAGGACTTCAGCATATGAATTTGGTGGTGGGAGTGGCTGTGCGCAATCTAACCCATAACGGTGGTAAAGGAAAAAAATTCTAGAGAAGGCAGAGGAGATGGAGATAGATCACTGGTATCCAGGGCGATCAGTGAAACCTTCTTAGATCATGTGGGACTTGACCCAGGACTTGGCAGTTGGCAGGGACTTGGTGGTGGTGAGGCATGGGGGCATGATACTGGGGGAAAATGTGGTGAGCAAAGATGTAAAGGCGGAAATGTGGAGGTGTGATCGGCTAGATGGGAGAGCATGGGCCAGGGAGTACTTTGGAGGCCCTTGACCGCTGAAGTAAGGAGCTTGCACTTCATGCCTTGGCAGGAAGAAGCCTTTGAAAGGATGCATACCACAGAGGCAAATCAACAGTCCTAAGAAGACCGGAAAAATGTAAATATTTGCCCCAGCTATTGAAAATGGCACTAGAGACCCCTATTAGTAGTGCATTCACTACAAGTTACTTCGCAGCAGTGGATGGGATTGTGTGAACCCCTCCTGTGTCCACTCTGAAGCTCTTTGCATATATGCGGCCCCTTGGCTGTTGGACTTAGGGGTATGGTCTGTAACCAGATGAGAGCTTGTCTGTGGGCCGAGTGACCTGCTTTCTATGGCAGTCGGACCAGATGAATAGAATACGTAGTGTTCTCAGGGCTGAAGGGAGGATACACAGTGGAGATCTGGCAGACTGTGTTAATAGGGAAACGCTGGTGAGGAAGGGGGAGCTCCAAGGAAGGGACAGTTAGCTCACTGAATGGAGAGATGGCAGAAAACACAAAGAACAGTTTTAAGAAGCTCAGGTGTCACAGGCTGCCACGGCTCACTGCCTAGGCTGTTCATCCTCGCTCCATTAGAATCTCAACACCTAGGTCATCCAAGAACCAAAACCTCATGGAAAAGTGAAAAATGTACTCAGTCCATCAATCGTTTGGTCTATAGGATGCCAGCTGATTTCAAGGGAAACTACTGTTTAATCTCAGTTGTCAGTTGCCATGGCAGCAAACCAGCACCGTCCTAGTGTCTGACACATCTGACCCGTCACTCAGCGCAACAGCAACATCTGGCACCAAGCAATTCTTGTGGGCAACCCCGCGGTCACCACGGACTGTGTAGGTTCGGTAATTAACTTGTCAACACTCTCCACTGGTGGCCAGAAATTTCCACTGGTTCTGGAGGGCTTAGTTCAGGGTGTGAGCCATGGTGTGGGAAGGTTTTCTTGCCCTGGCTCTTGGAACCAAGCCTGGCACTTCTGTTGGGAGAGTTTGCTGCTTGTCTGTGTACTTTCAGTTATGCAGAGTTCTGCAGTACTATGTTCCTATTACAGAGAGAACCCAAACTCAAAGCACATGTAAGCTGACCAGACCCTTCTAATGTGTGAGTACTTAGATTTTATACGTAACTGGCATGAGACTCATGGAATGTTAAAAACTGCACTGGGTTCTCTGCACCTGGGTTTCTTTCCCTAAGGTCCCCTACTCACTTGAGAATTGGATACCAAACCTATTTCCTGTCTGTAGTGACCTTTGGATCTGATTATCCCCCAACATGAGGTAACACATGGAAAACACGCTTGTTTGGCACTTGACATATTGCAGCCTCTGAATAAATGGTGGATAAAAACAATATTTACAACCACTCCCAAAACAGAGGCTTCCCAAGTCTAGAAATCACCTTGTATTTTGGGTTTCTTATGAACAGTCATATCCAAATGGTAACGCTGATGGCAATTATCAGGGAAGGAAGAGGTGTTGGCTTCTCTGGTGTGGTCAGCAGTCAGGGTATCAGCTTTAATTGGTGATCCAGGAAGGCGGTGTGTGCTTTCCAGATGTGACAGGGATTGGTGGCCCTTCTTGTTTTCTTTCTCAGCCCTAAGTCGTTCAGTAGAAAGCTCCAAAGCTAGAAGACATTTGATGGTAATAGTTGATTGTTCCTAGCTTTACACATTAAAATTTTTCAAGTTAGAGAAATAATCATTCACCTTTTTGTCTGTGGCTTCAGTATTGTTCTGGACACAATGAGATCCAGAGAAGACAGAAGACATGATTCCTGTGATCAGAAATCTATCATTTAGTTAGCTAAAGAAGACATTCGTACCTGAAAACAATAAATAAAGAACCTTAGGAAAAGATTTTCAAAACTTTCCAGGTGCTACCCAATGCAATCTATAGACTCAATGCAATTCTTATCAAAATATTGGGTTGGCCAAAAAGTTCATTCAGGTTTTCTGTAACATCTTATGGAAAAACCCAAACGAACTTTCTGGCCAGCCCAGTACCTTGCAGAAATAGAAAAATTTATCCCCAAATTCAAATGAAATCTCAAGGGACCACAAATAGCCAACAAAATCTTGACAAAGAACAAAGTTAAAAGTCTCACCCTTCCTGATTTCAAAACTTACTACAAAGCTGCAGTAATCAACATAACATGGTACGGGCATAAAGACAGACATATAGACCAATAGAATAGAGAGCCCAGAAATAAACCCCTGCATATATAGTCAAATGATTTTAAACAGAAGTTCTAAGACCATTCAAAGAGGAGAGGACAGTTTGTTTGTTTTCAACAAATGGTGCTGGGAAAACTGTATATTCACCACAAAAAAATAAAATTAGACACTTACCTTATGCCATACACACAAATTAAGTCGAAGTGGGTAACAAAATCTAAATGTAAGGGCTAAAACTATAAAACTCTTAGAAGAAAACACAGAGAGAAAGCTCATGATACTGGATTTGGCAATGATTTTTGTGGATATGACACCAAAAGCACAAGTAACAAAAGAAAAGAAATAGATAAATTGGACTTCATCAAAATTTAAAACTGTGTGCATCAAAGGACACGGTCAAAAGAGTGAAAAGGCAAGGCACAGAATGGGGGTAAATATTTGCAAATCATGTATCTGATAGGGATTAACATCTAGAATATATAAAGAATTCCTACAACTCAACAACAACAACAAAAACAACGCAATTAAAAACTGGTCAAAGGACTTGAAAAGACATTTCTCCAAAGAAGATATACAGATAGCCAATAAACACACAAAAACATGCTCAACATCGGTAGCCATTAGGGAAATCCAAATTAAAACCACAATGACACACCACTTCTCACCCATTAGAGCAACTGTTATAAAAACAAAACGAAAACAGAAAATAACAAGCCTAGTAAGGTAGTGGAGAAATTGGAACCCTCGTGCATTGCTGGTGAGAATATAAAAGGGTACAGCCACTGTGGAGAACACTATGGCAGTTCCTCAAAAAATTAAACATTGAATTATCAGCAATTCCACTCCTGGGTATATACCCCAAAAAAATTGAAATCAGGAATTCAAACAGATACATGTACACCAATGTTCACAGCAGCATTATTCACAATAGCAAAAGGTGGAAGCAACCCAAATGTCCTTTGACAGATTAGTAAATAAACAAAATACAATGGAATATTATTTAGCCTTTCAAAGGAATGATAATTATGAAACGTGATACAGCATGAATGAACCTTAAAGATATTATGCTAAGTGAAATAAGCCAGAAACGAAAGGACAAATATTGTATGATTCCACTTATATGAAGTACCCAGAGTAGTCAAATTGATAGAGACAGAAATGGTGGTTGCCAGGGGCTAGATGGGTGGAGGACGGGAAGTTATTGTTTAGTGGGTATGGAGTTTCAGTGTCAGGAACATGAAAGGGTTCTGGAGATGGATGGTGGTGATGTTTGCACAACAATGTGAATGTATTTAATCCCGTTGAACTGTACACTTAAAATGGTTAAAATGATTTTATATTATATTTTACCACAATTTAAAAAAATTCCCAGGGAATCCAGATGAAAAAAATGAGCAGCCTGGGAGAGAATGGAGAAGGATGGCTTCTTGGAGGAGCAGGGTCTTCACAGAAGTAGTGCCTGCAGATTGGCAGGGGAAGACTGAAGAGCACTTGTCAAAGGCTCAGAGTTGGCTCTGGTTATGGGAAAAAAATGTTTGCAAACCATATGTCTGGTAGGAGTTAATATCCAAAATAAACAGGGAAGTCGTACAACTCAACAGCAAAAAACCCAAATAACCCAATTAAAAAATGGGCAGGGGATCTGATTACTTTTCCAGAGAAGATGTATGAATGGCCAACAGGTACTGTACGTGAAAAGATGCTCAACACCACTAATAATTAGGGAAATTCAAGTCAAAAGCACAATGAGATATCATCTCATTCTTGTCAGAACGGCTATCATCCAAAAGACACAGCTAACAAAAGCTGATGTGGAGAAAAGGGAACCCTCGTGCACTGTTGGTGGGAATGTAAATCGGTGCAGCCACTGTGGAAAACAGTATGGAGGTTCCTCAAAAAATTGAAAATAGAGCTACCATATGATCCAGCAATCCCACTTCTGGGCACGTATCTGAAGAAAACTAAAACACTATGTCAAAGAGCTACCTGCATCCCCATGTTCATAGCAGCATTATTTACAATAGCCAAGACATCAACAGACCAGTGCATAAAGAAGTTGTTAAGATATATATATATATATATATATATATATATATATATATATATATAT